>NW_009647218.1:4028389-4112089 GCF_000708025.1 Charadrius vociferus | reverse complement strand
GGCCGCTGCAGGCGGGGGCCTGGGCTTGGGGGAACCTCGTGGAAGCATGAGGTTTGCTTAGCGAACTGCCACAAAAGACCTGGCTGCTTTCTGCTGCCCTGTTCATGCCGTTGGGCTGTGGTCCTTTTAAGACGCACTGTTAGTTTCTGTCTCTTCTTCTTACATGTATTGAATTTGCTCAGTAAAACAACTGAGTTTTGGCAGTTTCAAAAGTATTTGCAAGTCCTAATAAGTTCATGGTTCTACCCCGATCTCTCAGTGTTACAGTAACCCAGCAGCAGGTGCTGAAAAATTAACTTGTCTCAGCTTTTCCTTCATTTTGCAGCGAGAGCAACTCAAATAAGAAGTCAGAATGTTAAGCTAGGCTTTACCGTGAGCCTTTGCCATAGACACAGCTTAATGCCGTTGTTGAAACTTCTGATCCTGTCTTCCCCCTTAAAAGAATCATTTAATCCTTACAGGAAAAAAAAAAAAAGCAATAAAAACTATAATAAAAAGGGTGGGGAGGAGTTGCTGTGTGGAACAGTGAGAACAGAGGTGCAGTTTGCCCGTTTAAGCAACAGAAAGCAGAGGGCATTTCCTGAGCTTGACTGTGGGGCATGGAGATGGAAATAAGACATGTCTGATGGAAACCTACTCAGCGTTTCAGCTGTGATGCTTCTTTGAAGAGGGAAAACACTTCAGCAGCATGAGTCTATGTTTTCTCGTTATATTTCCTTCTAGAAACTAGAACACCGGTGTAATGGGTACAATAGGAAGACCTAAGACGTTCCAAAAGCAATACAGAAAATTCAAAAGATTCATGCAAAAATTACAACAGGCTGGCAGTTTTTAAAATTCAGACAATGAAAATGAAAGTCTGCTTGGGAAACAGAAGCATTTTTTCTGGGTAGGAACTGCAGGAGGAGGCATTAGCTGAGTTTCCCTCGGTGGTACAGTGCTCTTTCCTACTGGGATGTGCAGTAGACCTCAAACATCCAACAAGTCACTGTTTCAAGGGCATGAAATATGACTTTTGCAGCCTTTCTGCCCTGAGAAAAATTTCTTTGGCGAGGAAGAAAACTGCATAAAGTTAAATTAGAGTTGCCTCAAGAGTTGTTTTGGCTAGAGTTATACAGCAGAAGTAATATTTCTCTAAAAAAAAAAAAAAAAAGAAAAAAGGTATGGGACAACCAGGAAATCAAAGCCCAGGCAAATTTTATGCTGTTGCTGATGCAGAATGCAGAAAATAATGACAGAGGCACGTTAAACCTGCTCTTTAAAAACTTCACCTCTGAAAGGCTATGTGCACTTTGCTAAGTTCTTCACCCTCCAAAAAAACCCTCCTCTCCAGGCTCTTTTAACCTGCACAGCCAACATTTCTCTACACATTTTGTTTCTTCAGAGCAAGCTGTGCTGAACCGTGCCCGTGTTGCTGGGATCTTTTCTTTCCATCAATCAGCTGCCCCAGCCCCAGGTAAGCCGGGCTCCCAGCTCCCCCAGGTACCTTCTCAAGCAGTACGCATGCCGAGCCGTGCCGAGCCGTGCCTTACCTTGTTTACTCTCCCAGACGCCTGCCAGGGTGCGAAGGTGTTCCCAGTTAAGAGTGTAAAAGCTGCCCTTCGTACTGCCTATTTATGCACCTTCGCTCACCCCAACTCCACCCACAAGCTTTGAATTTGAATACTACTTCCGAAGAGCTAAACTTTCCAGTTTTTTCCCCACCAAAACATCTAGGGTTAAGTTTGTAATTAAGTGACATTACAGTTTTCTGTCAGACACTGCGCCTAAAGCCCAGAGATCTTTCTGTAGACTTTTGGGACCCTTTTTGAAAGGTGATTTTAAAATGTTGGCAAAGATCCAAGTCCAGGTAAGCTTAAGTCAAGACTCCTGATTTGCCTGAAGAGTGATTTGTCTTTTTTTGATTGGTTGGAAAATCAACATGGGCTGCTGTTCTTTTAGTCCCCTGAAAAAGTTAAATTGATGACCCGGAACTTCAGATGTTAATTAGATAATTAACTATGCACATTATGCAGATATGTTTGTACACATGCGCGTATAACACCACACAGGAACACCGCAATAAAACCTAAAAGAAAGTTTGCAAAGATCTCCACAAAAATGTATTTGGAAGCTTTAACAGCAAACTGTGTTCATAAGCGGAGGTCTAAATAAAATTTTATTTCAAATTCCGTGTTTTATTAGTTGCGTGGACATTTATTTTTAACTACGACATGCAAATCAACCATTTTAGGTTTGAGATACACGTATAATACAGTACAACGCTTAGGAATATGAGACCTTCTCAGGTGGCTGGAAGGCCATCCCTAGAGCTGCACTGACCGCAGATGGTTCTTCCTCAGAGGTCAATGCGATTCTGTCCTCAGCGATATATGTTGAAACTACAGTATGTTCTCCTTGGTGCATGCCTCATATATTTCAGTGAGATTAAAATCACATGTTCACAGGCAGTGAACACTTAACATTACTCAGCTGGGTAGATGAAATCCATCAGATATGGATTTTCCTGTTTGAAATTCACAGTGCTCTCTGATGGCTGCTAGCGGCACCCATTTTTTATGAATATTCTTAAAAACATAGTGCTTTGGGTCAAGGTTGTTGGTGTTTTTTTCTCCTTGAATCTTTTATAAATACTAATTAGGAAAATGAGGTGCAGAAGCAAGATGGTGAACTCAAGCAAAAAAAAAATATTTGCCGTTCCTTATATGTGTACAGTAGTACTGTGCTTTGCTTCGATGTTTGGCTTATTAGAAGGGTGAAACCAAACCTCCCCTTTCTTTATGTTTCATGTCATCTATAGCCTGATAAAGAAATGAAATGAGAGAAAGAGATTTGCATATCAATCCCTGCTCCTCATCCAGTGCTTGTCCTTGAAGATTCAGAGATGCATTTTGTTAGCTTCAAATCACATCCACCCAGTTTTTCTTCTAAAGCATATACCGAAATATGTTTTGAAGATCTGAATTTGGACATGTGAGCACTTACTTTGGGCAATGAGGTTACATCCTTAATCCACTTCAGTGCAGACGGATGAGTCAAAAATTAGGTACCTGTTTTTGAAATCTTGGTCTCAGCTCAGGCAATTCATAGTTGTAATTCAAGACAGTCCTGTTGACTGTCTTCTCAGGTCACACCTAATAACATTTGGTACTTTAAAAGCCTTACCTTAACCTGTTTCCATGCAGCTTTGTGATGCTCCATAAAAAACTCAATAATTGCAATATAGCTACTCACAGGGACTCCCCTGTCAGCTCAAAGCCAGTTATCTCAATGCAGTTAGTTGGATCTGTCTCTAAACCATCCTTATGCCTTTTTAATGAAGAGAGAGGAGAGCTCAGCCTTTGCCATAGCTCCCTGCTTCGGCCCTGAGACTGTACCCGGCCGCTGAGTTACCTTCTGGCCACTTATCAGGGATTGCTTTCTCTGGCCCACTGAGTAAATCCTGCAGGACTTGCCCCAGGAGTGCTTGGAACAAAATAAGACTATCACAGAAGATTTTTCCTCTTTTGCTACAGAGTTCTGGTAGATCTTTAGATCTTTAGTAGAAGCCTTTCACCCCCAAATTTAGGAGCTGAGACACTTCTGGCACCTATGGCAGATGCAGGTCCCATTCTATTTCCCTTTGCCCCTGAAATAATTCAAATACTTACCTTGAAGATTATAGGTAGGTGCTCTCTGGATTGGGATATGGCATGGTGTCGATGTTCCCAGTCATTTATGTCAAGACCATTTCTTTTTTTTTTAATAGTCATTTATGCTGGAGCAGCTACCAGACCCCAGATATCCCACTTTTATGGCTTAGTTTTTGGTCTGTTAGGCAAGAAAGAGATTTTTCTCATATTGGCTCAGGAAACTTTTGCTAATACATGCAAATGGAGAGTACTGCTAAAGGAGAGACTAGGAAGGACTTGGTATCTTGTAAGTGGTCCAGACATTCTCCTGAGAGTTGGAAGACCACGGTTCAACCATTCTCCTGTCTACTTAACGCCACATTTCAATACAGTCTGGGAAGTCTAAAGTTCAGCAGATTTCTACTGCTGAACACTTCAAGCTGGTAACTGGAGTTCAGGTAAATAACTGCTAAGAATCTGATGATTTCCCAAAATATATCAGCCTAACACTTTCCTCTTTTTTATTAAATGAATTACCCAAGGAACTTGCAGTACCTACAGTGTATTGGTAGTATTTTTCAAATTGGATAGCAGAAGAGGTGGTTAGGATTTAAAATAAGACATTCTGACCCTTCCATCACTGCTTTGAAAACAAAAGACCGATCCATCAGGATTTTGATATCTCTGAAGACATTCTTTCCCACTTCCGTGTGCATGTTTATAACACAAATCACCACCACTTGACATAAATTGACAAGCTGGAATGCAAGCATGGAGCATCCTTTACATAGCTTCAGATAAAGGCGGGGATTTATCATGTAACCCGTTGTTATATTGTACTCCGTTTTGAGCTGTGAAGTATGGGGACGTCTGGAAGGCATTGCTGAACGATGTGTTTTAAAATCAGTAAGTCATTTGAACACCCATAGTAAATACACTTGCTCTTGTATTGTTTACTGTCCTTTTCCGCAACAGTAAGGAAACTATCATGATCTGTTACACTAAGGGGTCCCAAGGTTTTCAGCTTTTGTAGGACTTAGTTGCTCAGCTACTATTAGGTAAGAGAAAGCCTGATCCTGACAACATTTAGATTTAACTTCGAAATGTTTTGTTGGGTCCCATGGGGAGGCAGTGAATGAGTAAAGAGGGATTCTTTGATGAGAGGGATTGGAAGCTGGCGATGTACCACAGCCTGCGGAGAAGACTGTTTATCTAGTCAACTGGGAAAGTTGAGATTGGCAAGGCTTCATGCCTGAACTTCTTGTACTTAAGTTTAAGTAAACGCATTTTAATTAATTGAAATAAATAGTTGTGTTTAAAACCAGAAAATTTGCTGTACTCCAAGATTAGAGCCGGTGACCCCTCCCTTGTCTGAGCGACTGATATCCAATTTTTAGTATTGCTCAAAGTCTGTGAGCAATTTCCTATTTTTACCATATTGTAGTATATGAGGATGATGGACCTCTATGTTTTGGACAGCTTAGTTTTGTACTTAGTATCACATGGAGAGTTTTTAATTAACCCTTTTCTGTTAATCTAGCTTGTTTACAAAACCTGTCTCCCCTGGTCCTTGGATCATAAGCTCTATTACAGGCAAGTGTCAGAGCCACAATGTCTGTAATTCAGTGAGTCTTCTGCAGCTGCCACCTTACTGTGATCACTCTGTGTGCCTCCTTGTATTCACTCTTCTTATTTTGAATTTATGTTTGGTTATCTGTAGCACAGACCCTCGCAGTTTTCCTCATGCTTTACCTCAAAGATCAGAAGACTTTGGCTTCCAGTGAGTATCAGTGACATGATACTCGCTCAGGGTCAGCTCTGACTCCCAGAACTGGTCGCTAAGTAGTAAGGGATGGGATTCTCTTTATTCTCTTTATTCTTACTAACTTACCTGAAAGTTTACAAAAATAAAGGATTCCATCCTGGTTGGGTTTTGTTGCTGTTTATTTTTTTTATATTATTATTATTATTATTTTTATTTTTTATCAATGAGCAGTAAATACAGCTGCTCAGTGAAATCCCAGCTGAACCCACTGACACAACTGCTTTATTTGCCCCACTGCTGCTCGTGTGCTCATCTCACATTATTAAACATTGCTTTTGCTTTTGGGCCAGTATCCTAATCAGCATCGCTTCTGCAATGAAGTTTATTTGTTTGCCTCTGTTACTGGTACTATTGGTGTTTTTCTCCAAGCTGTGCAGACTGTAGTGGTATTGACACCTTCTGGCTGGCATGATATGCTCCACAACACTCTCAACCTTCTCTGAAATTCTTGACATCACCTTGGCTTGTGCATTTGTCACAGGATGTGCTGTTCCATTCAATCACACAGGCTGTGCAGTTTTAAGGCACTGCAGCTTTGAGGTTCAGCTGCCTTTCTGCAGCAGACCTCACAGTTGTCATGTCTTAGATATGCCACCATGTCCCCGCCATGTCCACATTACAGTACTGTTTTTTCTCCTTTTACTTCAGTCTGAACTGGATGAGGGTCTTTGCTTGGACAATTCCAGTTGCCTTGTCAAGGTTAAATCTGGGATTTAGGAGTCTCATTTTCTGAGTTGAATTTCCCAGATCCTGAATGTAATCTGGTTGTTTTTTTTTTTTTTATCTGGGCCTCAGCCACAAAATTGTAAAACTGGCTCACTAGATTTAGATCAGTGATAAACTCCTCTGTTTTCGCCTTCTTACCAACTGTCTGATAGCAGCCTGCAACTACTTGAACAGGTGCTACAAAGATGAAGGATCCAAACTATTCCATCAGCTGTGGCTTGGGAGTTTCAGAGTGGACATCAGGAAAATCATCTTCGTGAGAAGGATAGTCTAGCACTTGCACAAGTTACCCAGAGAGGTGGAGAGGCAACTCTGCTGTCAGGTTTCTAAGAGCTGGTTCAACAAAATTTGAATCTTAATGTCATTCTTCAGTGATCATGCAGGGGGACGGGGCTGGAAATAGTACCTTCATCCTGTCCCTGACCTTCAACTGTTTAACAGTTTATAACACATACTTTGCAGTAACACAGGAGCCTGTTCCAGCTGGTTCATGCTATGAGGTAGTTCTAACGCAGATCACTGAATGTGCTTCCGAAGGCTTCTCAGAACGATTCTTGTCTGCAAATATTGACATAATATAGTTCCTTTTCTTACATAGTATCTTAACGACATATTATAGACCACTGGTTTGTCTTCCCGTTGAATAAAGTCATTCTATTGCAGAATACATCAAACTTCACATTTTCCTTAGTTTTTTACTTTTAGGTTGCCTATATCCTATACTGCACTGATATTCTGGCTCCTAAAATAATTTCTTATTTACCAATATAAGTGAAACTTCAGGGACATATACCTTTAAAACCTCTTAACCAAGGTCACCTTTAAAAATCTCTGTAGAGCTACAAATCGTGAAATAGTCCCAGGACAGAATTCTTCCTCTTTTTGCATTCCCTGATTGTGTGAGTATAAAGTTTGGCTGAATTTTCAATGATGTTCCTCCTGCCTAAACCCCGCTTACTGCAAAAATAGCCCATCTTACAGGGATGAGGGTCTTTCCCTCTATTTCTTTGAAGAATGTTTTATTGCTAATAAACTCTTAGCACAGCTTACCTATATAGTACGCTGTGTTTCTTGCTAAAGAGTGTGTTTGTGCAGAAAGCTGTCGCAGGAACAGGATCAGTGATGGTGGCTTCTCAAAGATCTTCTGTCATGAAGGAACTGAGCTGTTTTCTTGGTGGGGGATCATATCACAGTGCATTGACCTTGAATGACAGAAGATACATCTCCCATAACATCCCAACAGAAAAACTGATAAAGTATGGACTAAGTAAGAGGAGAGTGAGATGGACTGGAGACTGGCTGAACTGCCAGGCTCAAAGGGTTGTGATTGGTGACACACAAGCTGGAGGCCAGTGACTAGTGGTGTACCCCAGGGGTCAATACAGTGACCAATATTATTTAACATCTTCATTAATGGATGGAAAGACTGCACCCTCAACAAGTCTGCAGGTGATACAAAGCTGGGAGGACTGAATGATAGACCAGATGGTTGTGATACCACGTAGGGGGACCTTGGCAGGTTGGAGAAATGAGCCAACAGGAACCTTATGAACTTCAACAAAGGGTGGTGAAAAATTCTGCACCTGTGGAGGCACCAGTACGTGCTGGGGTTCAACCAGCTGGAAAGTAGCTTTGCAGAAAATGACCTGATGTTCCTGTGGAGAGCTAGTTGGACATAAGCCAGTAGCATGCCCTTGTGGCAAAGGTGACCCGTGGCCCCTAGGGCTGCATTAGGCGAAGCATTGCCAACAGGTCAAAGGAAGTGAGGCCACATCTGGAACACTGGGTCCTGTTCTGGGTTCCCCAGTACAGGAGAGATATGGACATATTGGAGCAAGTCTGGCACAGGGCTTTAAAAGTGGTGAAGGGATGGAACATCTGACATTTGAGGAGAGGCTGGGAGAGCTGGGACCATTCAGTCTCAAGAAGAGATGGCTCGGGGGGATCTCATCAATGTGTATAAATACCTGACATGGGGGAAGTAAAGAAGACAAAGCCAGATTCTTCTCTGACATCAGGTGACAGGACAGGAGGAAATGGGCCCAAATTGAAATTCAGGAAATTCCATGCAGATGTATGTTAAACTTTTTTATTTGTCATTTGAGGATGATTGAAGACTGGAACAGGCTGCCCAGAAGAGATGTCGAATCTTCATCCTTGGACATATTCAAAACCCAACTGGATACGCCCCTGAGCAACCTGTTGTAGGTCACCCCGCTTTGCGCAGGGAACTTGGACCAGACAATCTCCAGAGATGCTTTCCAAATCCAAAAATTCTATTGTTTTGTGATTCTGCATATGTAGCATATACAAAAGAAATGTTAAATAATACAAAGGTGAACTGATAACTGAATGCAGACATGTCCCACTCTCAGCTACAGCTGATCTGTTGCCACATAATTTAAATGGAAAGACGCCATACTGTGGTTACCGATAAGGATATTATTGCTGGAACTGTAATGAATGATTATTAACTTTTACCCATGAGGTGCTCATGTTTCACCACCATGTGGGTCACACACTGTACAAATACAGTTGTAATATCTCTATCAGAATAGTTAGCTGGCTATTTAAGCCAATGAGAGTGACTTAAGGCAACGTGTACTTAAAGTCTTGTTTAAACCTTATGGCCTGGAAATGGTAAGCACACTCCCACAGGTGGTGACACTAAGTAAGCAGTATCAGTCACAGAGAGCTGATAGAAGGATGGGTGTTCCTGCTCTCCTCCTGGCCCGGTTCCAGCCGGTGGCGTGACGATAACGTGTCTCTATCTCAGCATTCAAATGCACAATGCTCGGGATAAACTACATTTTTTTATTTTTTATTTTTTTTGTAGCTGGCATTAGCAACACTATCCCAAATCTTGTGAAATACTTAGTTTATAGTGGTCCAAGGGCTGAGATATGTTTAAACTATGCTTAGAACAAAGACTCAGAAGTTGGGACGGAGCAACCAGCTCTCATTTCCCCTCCGTCCCCATAAGGTCATTCCGGCAGCTGACAATGGCTGAAATAGAAGCGGGATTAGGCTGTGTGGTCTTTTTGCATCCAGCTGTTCCCTGTATCTAACTGTATCACTTGGAGATTCCCTGGGAGGCAGGGAATTCCCACATAGTCAAGTCAGGTGGTCTAATCTCTACATGCCAATAAAATTGTGTGGGAAAGATGGAGATGGGAGCATGATTTGAAAGCAGAGCACTTAAAACTTTGTGAGGAGTCACATATACATAAAATTGCACGTACTACAGTTGCAGTGTCAATGGTCTGTTAGAAGCCACTGATGCTTTTAACATGTCTGAAAAGAAAAGATGACATAAGGTGTCATTTCTTGTTTTCTGTTGCAAGACCCGTTGCTATCCTACTTTGATTAATCAAGTTCTCAGAGCTGAATGCATTGGGCCATTCCAGTAGGCTGAGGCTTACAGTTCCTGTACTTCTATTTTATATCACGCAGCTGCTGGGACTGCAGTGCAAACAGGCGGCTGGCAGGGAGCTGCTTGTGGCCAGCAGCCTGCTGCATTCTGCAGGTGTTGCCGGGCAGAAATAACCTGGGGCCAATTGGTAGCACCCACTGGCTTTCTGGCATGGGTGGGGGGGATATAAATCAGCAGCACAGGATGAATGGGGTAAACGTCCATCTGTGCTTGTCTTTGCTTGGTTAGTGTGAAGCTCTGGTGTCTGTTACTGTATTGGTGCTGTATTGGCAAGCGGTTAGTGTGAAGCTCTGGTGTCTGTTACGGTGCTGTATTGGCAAGCAGTGCTGAGATGCAAGTTGCTAACTCAATACACAGTGCTATTCTCTCCACCGACTATAAGTTTTAAATGTCAAATATCTTACTAAAGAGCTAAACAAACTGAAGGTAATGGATAGCAGTCAATTAGCTGATTTCAATTACCTGGAGAGAAGCAAATAAATTACATTATACTCTTCAGTAATATGCAACTATGTGGGTGCCACGTGCCAACAGATCATAGGCATGGGAGCCCGTAAGTATTACTATTATTTTCATTAAAGTTTTATATGATACATGTTACTTTCACTTGTCTCATATGATGATCAAATAATAACCTGCAAACATCTGGTAGGCTCTACCATCTGTTCTAGCTCCCTATGCTTTCTATTTTAAAATCCTGAAAAGAATAGGCAGAGATGTCATCTAAAAGCTAAAAATGACTTGAAGGTTTCGATGAGTTTGCTGTGGACAGTTGGATGTTGCAAATGTCGTGCTTGTGTAGGTGTGAATCTGTGCTCTACAGTTAGAAGTCATGATGTCTGGCATGGTCTGCTATAAAATCTTTCTCTTCTCTCCTCTTTTAGAAGAAAATGACAGTCTATCAGACAGTGGGTCCAACTAAGGATGCCTTCATTGCTGTTTTATTAAAGGTGTTCATTGTATATATATATCCAGTTTTTTTTTCTTTCGACTGACCAATAAGATTGTTGCACATGTATTTCCTTGCAAACTTCCTGGTTGATGTGTGCAATATATTGGCATCAAGTTTGCTTGACTTTGTCTCTCATGTAGGTGTTATGCAGAACCAATCCCACTTTCTGCTCTTACTGGCTTGGATCAACCCAAAAATAAATAACATTCTTGTACCTGGGTAATTAAAGTAGAGTCATCACAGAAGCCTAAGAATTGATGTAAGCAGTAGCAAGCTGCATCTTGAACCAGGATACCATCCTTTTGGTGACTGACACTGCTATGTCAATGAAACTTAAGCATGAGTGCACCAAAATAATTGGAACTTTCCAACTGTCTCTCTGAGGCAGTCAGATTGGTCTTGAAATAAAACCACCCCGTTTCTTCTGTTAAGTACAGGACACGTAGGAACACAAACTCCTGATTCAACTAGCTCTACCTTTTAAGTGTTTCAGTTGCAGGCTCGAAGCATTTCTGGGAGCTGCCATATTGTTTGAATTTGCCTGTATGAGCTTGGACTGCTAGAGCCTGTGCTGAGCAAATGCCTTGTACTGCACATATTGCGAGGTGCTCCGGTGAAGTCGATGGGACCGTTTGCCGCATATGCATTTGGCCAGCAGAGCTTGGGCCAGAATTACTTACAGGCTTTTTAAACCCTTCTAATTCAGGAAATGAAGGAGAAAAAAAAAAAAAAAGACTTTAATAAGTATTTTCCAGATAACTGACATGTGCCTTGGAAGACTAAAGATACTTAAAGATATTCATGTTAAAAGATTAAAGATGTTAATTTAAGGGATGAAGTGTTAAATTCACAAAAGTGTGGGGAAAAGGAAACTGGACCTTTGTGTTCACAGATAATTTAAAATGAGGAAAAAATATTCCAGGGGTATTATTTTTACTGCACGATCATAAGGTTTTCTTTCTGGTCACTAGTGCACACGTAAAGCAGAATGACTCTTTTTGTTCTGTAGCACCATTAGGTGAACCTATTAGCAAGGTGAAGCTATTAGCAAGGACCCCTCCAGGGAAGGCACAGTTTTGTCCTCATAAGAGTACACCATGTTGCTATGTTTTTTTTCCTGTTGCCTCTTTGGTGAGCAAACAAATCTTCTGTGAGTTCGTTGAGTGATCCGGTCTGTACCAAGCAGAGAGGTGTAAGTTCCAACTTCTCTATGCCACTCTTTTAAACACAGTTTCTAAAAATTGTTGGGTTAAAGCCAAGCTCTGTTCTTGACCACCTGTCAAAAGATCATTCTTGTAAAGGAATGCAACTGTGATGGTCTGTTAGGGGACTTGAGCCTGAAAACATCTCCATTTTTACAGGTCAGCCCTTGTTAAGTGACTCTCAAACTGAACACCACTTGCTTTTTCTGACTGCATCAGCTGGTCTAAAAAATTAATTCACCTCTCCTTACAAATTGGTTTATACAGGAACCTTGCTTGATAAAATGCTTTGGTTGGAAGTGAAAGAGACACCGTGGCAGAAGCTGAATTGTGTAAAATCTTCTAGCCAGTTGCACAAAAATGCTGCTCTCCAATTTTCTTTGTTTCACTGAATTCTGCCTGGTGAGCGAGTCTCACCCAGGACGACTCGCAGAGCTGGCGAGCAGGAATCTCTAATAGCAGCAGCCCTGGGTGTTGGCTCTCTGCTGTGTGGCACCGTAGCAATTTGGGAGTGGTTTTGTTTAATTAATAATCAAAATACTCTACTTGCTGCCTTTAGTTTTATTAGGGAAGGAGGGGGGGGAGAGAGAGCGGAGCTGTGGCTTATCACAATAATGAGGTTTAAATGTTATGGCAGATAAATGGGAAAGACTTTTTTCTGTCCATGAAGGAGGTTATCCTTTTCCTTTCTCTTTGTGCTTTTTATGCAGGATGGTATTGCATTCTGAACGTACTGGAGAGGGCATCCTAATGCAGGAATGCAGCTCTCTGCAGATCTGAGATGGCTAGAAGTTAATGCTGGGTTTGTTGTGCTGGTTAAACAATAGCTTGCAGCTAAGTTGTACAAAGAATGTTACTGCAGTTTTACTAGCAGGAAGTGAATTGGATATAAAACTAAATTCAAATAAGAGCTCTACCCTACAATTTTGGTTTTTTGTTATATCATTCTCCATTTTTAAGATTGTTTCAGAAGAGGAACAAAGAGGAACCCCCGTTCATGCTAAATCCATGTTAAAGATGTTAATGAAAGATTCAGCAATGCTTCTTTCCCCATTAGCTGCAGCTGCCAGCACTGACATTTTGGAAAATAAATGCATATTTGGAGGCTGTAATAATAGCACAAGTTCTTTGCTTTAGTGAAAATATCCCTCACTCCACGGCCTTTTCACAGATTCTGCATCATGTACATCTTCAGAATAACAGTGGAGTCAGATTTGGGGCACTTTTTTGGTCTGCATTTTTCATTTCATTCAAACTTTTACAGAGCGATCACAATTATGGCTTAAGTAATCTTTTTGAAAGGGAAGACTGGAGGTCCAGAGAGTTATTTGCTGTCAACTAAACACCTTTAAAATGCTACTAATAAAAAAAAATCCCAACAAAGCTTCCCAGTACATACTTCACAGTGTAGAGCTACAGTCTGAAGCATAATGGCTTTACAGTGGTATCACTAAAGCGGTTTGGGAAATGCTAATGTTTTTGTGCCTAATATTTGAATGCCTGATCAAAGAATATAATTTTTGTTGTGTCAAATCATCATTTGGGGAAAAAAATCTGTTTGGGAATGAAAAGTAAGACTTTTCCAAAATTTCTCATGCAAAAGAGATAAAAATCGTTTAGAAATAGTAATTATTTTGGTTTCAGTTTCCAAAATGAAATTTTGTTGCAGAGAATTGCATGTGCTGACTCTAACTCATAGAGGCAGTAAGAACTGGCAGTGTGAAGAATGCTTTAAGTGAAAGCATGAATCAGTTACAAAGTCAGTGCTTTAAAAAGGATTTAACCAGGTGGACAGTCTGGTGGGAGATTGGTTAGATGGAACAGGTTAAGTTAGAAGAAGATGGTGGGGAAAAATGTGGCAT
This sequence comes from Charadrius vociferus, assembly GCF_000708025.1. Classification (NCBI taxonomy): domain Eukaryota; kingdom Metazoa; phylum Chordata; class Aves; order Charadriiformes; family Charadriidae; genus Charadrius; species Charadrius vociferus. The sequence continues at coordinate 4,098,478 of NW_009647218.1, read as the reverse complement.
GACAGATTAAATAAGTAGTTCTTCACAGGAGTCTTCCACTCTTGGTGGAAAATGTGATAGTGGAATTTTGCCTTGCGGAATAAAATTGAGAGTTTAGGTGATCCCTCAAGTTCAGTGAGACTTTTGAAAATATTAGAGCAAAAGATTTGAATTTTTAAAGTTGTGATTCATTCAACCTGCATCTTGTGACAGTGACAAAATGTCCCTTGAGTTTGATCGCTTTTGGACTCAACACTTGGGTCCACAACCCCGTTCTACCTCTGGTGCCTACAATTACTGAATTTACTCAGGACTCTCTGCTCAGTCACCCTCATGTTCTTGCTGATTAGAAACACTTAAACATGGGTTAGATGCTTAGCATTGCACAGTGCCTCCAGCTTTTCCCTTTCTGGAAGAGTTTGTTTTGGATATGAACGTGGATTGTTCTAGAGTTCTTGTTGGGCATCTCATCATGGTATCTACAACTTGGCTCCATTTTTTTCTTTAAAGGACCTCTACTATTTATGCCTTCAAAATGAAATCAAATAACCAAAAATGTAAACATATAAAATGATCCACAGAGATCAATTCAGTTATGAAACTTGTACTATTACAATAACAAAAAGAGAAGTAATATAAATGAACAAGTGCAGGCACAAAGTGCTTTCAAGGTTGGTGTCACCTATGCCAGAGCTACCAGAGCAGAGCAGTGTAAATGTACATGGCGGTGAAGGAATCAGCAGCTCACAGCATAACTACATGAATGTTTGGAAAACTTCTGCTTTTGAGTGGGAAACCTTAGTTTACATGACACGATACCATGAGATATTTTATTCCCTGAAGGAATGAAATTGGCCTATGCAGCACTAAGATTAGTTGGGATACAGCAGTGATTGTACTGTCATTTTGAGAGGTGGAGCGCATCAGGTTCATAAGTATGAGGGATCAGTTAACTGCATAGCTGGGTGCCTTCATTCCTACACTGTCTCTCAATCACTGGAGAACTTACCCTTTCTTCTTGGGTGAGCTGTGTTATGTTGCAGAATACCTCTTCCCTCACCAGGATGGTATGAAGAGTTTCCCTTCTGCCAGACATGGTTTTAAGGTTAAGCTAGCTGAGGTATGTCCGTGGGTCATATGGAAGTGCTCAGTTATGTGGCCAGTTTCTGGGGACTGACTTTGAACTAAGGCACCAGCTTGGAGTGAGAACTCATCCTGCTGCCCGAATGACCTGGGGGTACGATGATGCATATTTATGTGACTATAGCTCTTGGTTTTTAGACAATGTGGCAGAGCAACTCTTTTGTTACCTGCCTCAATTTTTTTAACTTATTCCTTCCTCTTTCATCTTTCCTGATTATGGAGATGTTATGATTTAATAATCTTTGAAACATTCTCCCTGTGGCACAGAATGTGGAAATATAAATCACACATGCGATGGAGGGAACGTGTTCAGGCATCCTGAACCGGATGTGCTGGCAGGAGTGTCCTGGAACTACCTTCCTCTTAATTCCTGCTTTTAGCTCACTTGCAAAGCTAATTGGATATAGTTTCTCAATGTAAGCTGTATCTTGGCTTGTATTTCTACTTGGTTTAATGACTAATCTTCCAATCTATATATGTTTAATCAGGAGGTGACCTAGGTCAGATAATATGTCTGCTCCAAATGTTGTTCTACTTGCAGCATGTTTTGCTAAGCAACAGCAAATCTGTTCAGAATTCCTGCCTTGCAAATCCCTTTCAAAACACTTTTACTGGAGGAGAGAATACGTGTCAGATGGTGAATGGCCACCTCCCTATTTCTTACTGCCTTTATGTTTTCAAGACTTGTTTCAGGGATACAATATACCCATGCTATATTTATCCATGAAGGTTTCCGCTTCTCAAGCTGCTGCTAATTTAAGTTTCAAAGCACTTCCTTTGGTATTAAGCAATTATTTATATGTTGGTTAGATTTAAATAATTTGTCCTAAATCTCAGACCTGTCCTAAATCTTATTTACCTTCATTCCTGTTATCTTTCCTGTTTCTAATAAATGCAGATCTCTTTATATCATTAAAATCTTCTCTACAAATTTCAAATTGCTGTGCAAGTCTGTCAAATCTACTATTTTTTTTTAACATCTGTCTTTGTATGACTATACACATGCTGACTCCAGAAAGGACAAGGGGTCTTGCTGAAGCAGTGACACAGTAGGCCTTTTTCAGTTAGTATTTGGGAACAAGAAACAATCTTTTTTCATTGTCATTTCAAACATTTTATATCCATTAAGACCTCTACTTGCTGTTGCGAAATTGAAGAGCCTTGTAGGCTTTTCTGCTTGTTTTGTGAAGAGTGATGTCAAGGCTATTCATTTGAAGGTTCTTTTCATCGTGGTCAACAGCCAACATTTAGCACAAACAACATTGCCACCAGTGGTACTACCTTGGAGGAAAAAATGCCAAAGCAGAGCCAATGCCCACTCCCCTATGGGTGAATCTATTCCAAACCAATAAGCCATGCGAGGGAAGAGAAGGAGGACTGTCCAGTTGAATGAATCTACCTATTGACAAAGGACGTGCTGGCTTCGCTGGGTGGTCAGGCCCCCTGTTACAGTGCCTGGTGTGATGTCCATGGCGTGGTTGGTGCTAAGTGAAACTGCTGCCTCTCCTCTCTGGCCTGGGAGAGGACAGGAGCTCAGCTCTGCCAGCAAAGGGAGAGAGCAAACAGCTGCACTAAGCTGCTGCACTGGGGCAAATATAGGGAGGTTTTTCACATGGTGGGCTGTTCAACCAAGTTTACCCATGTGGGGAAATAGCTATCATCTTGTCCCTAGTTATTTGTTTCTTTCTTGCCTGATTATTGCAGATTAATATACTGCCTTTCCTGCCATTCCCCCCCACCCCCTTATATTCCGGGCTCCCTCAAGGAGCATAGGAAATAGCATATCCTATCACATAAAATGGCAAGGAATTGTTCTTGAATGCTTGATCGTTCCTGTCATATTGTCGGCCTACTCCTTTTGCGTTGTAAATGCTCAGTAAGACCTTTGATCCCTAAGCTGGTCAGGCTCAGTTCATTGCTCAGGGTGAGGCTCAGCTGTGCATTCACTGGAGGTATTACATCTGTGGAAGAGAACTAAGGGACACAGGCTGCTTTGTGCACAGCGACCTGGGGAGGATAGATGTGTTCTGGAAATTAAGCTTCTGCGTCTCTGGCTCAGCCGTGCCCCTGCAGAGGGAGCAGCATGGCTGTGCAGGCTGGCGGCTGCGGCTGAACGCGCAGCTTTACCTGGCTGTGTTTGCCGGGCTGGGCGGATGCTAGGAGACAAGGAAAAGAAAGCGGAGCTTTGGCTGGTTTGCTTGTCGTGCGTAGGATCCTTGACAGAACACCGGAGTTGTCATCATGCAGCTAAAAGGGGAGAAACCTGCCCTGCGCTTTCTGTGCCCAAAAGGGAGGGTGTGATGGTGACTGACAGCCTTTCCTGGGTGTTTCCTCACTGGATGCAGCTCTGCACTGGAGGAGGGAGAGAAGAATCAGGGCGGTGATACACCCGTGTACAGTGTGGACTTCCTGTAGCGTAGGAAAGGATGCTGTTATCTCCCACAAGCTCTGTAGGAACAATTTCAACCATTCTTGACATGAGTAACCTTGAGTGACTGCTTAGTGGAGTCCATGGTGAATAGCTGCATTGTGAAGGGTTTGGCTCGCTTCTCTTCTCACTGGTGTTTCAGAAAGATGGATCTCAAGGTAAAGGAAGATAAGCAGAATCAGTAATATAAAAAAGCGGACAATGAAGTCCAACAACAATCAAAACTATGCAGGGCCCAAAAGTGTGCTGTCACAGATATATGCCCATTTCTGGGTTATTTCATTTGTGCAGCTAACTTTATAATACAGAAAAAGACAAAATGTTGTTTTAGTAAAAAAAAACAACCAAACCCAATCTGTCATACCTTTCATTTAACCTAAAAATAAATGTGTTAGTTATAGTATTTTTTCTATGATTGTGAAAATTCCTTTGGTTCATGAATAATACTTAGATTATCTGTCCTGGTGATAAAATAATATGTTAGTCACTTTTGAGGGAAATCAGCTGGTGAAGTATTCCCTTATTTACACCCCTTGTTGTAGAAGCTGCCACTCTTACCTTCTTTGATTCATTTGTCAGCTCAACTAATCCAAGTGGCCATTCTTTGGTCATGCTGATAACTCCTTTTCTTCTTTGTCCTGGGAAGGACCAAGACATAGGCTCAACCTGCCTACGTGAAGAAGTTGCGTGGTTGGCTAATAGGAGAGAGAGTGCAATGCGTAATCTGGGAGGCCAGATTCCTGAGCTCCTTCCCTGGCAAATCCATGATGAAAAATGGTTGGTTAAAATAACTCAGACTAACATCTTTGGTGCAAAGAATTTATTTTTTCCCTTCACAGGTAGAGACTGCATGGAGAAAACAGCCTACAAAGACATGTTTGGCACTGCTGTCCTTTACAACCTGTGATATTTTTTTTTTTTTCCCTGTCATTACATCTTTTGCTGAGTAGGACAAGACTGTATGTTACAATATTTTTTTAAAATACCTGTCACTGTGATGACCCTCCCTCCCCCTGGCAGCTGACTCATGCTTCTTTCCTGGAGAATGACAACCTCAAGGTTTTAGTTCCTGTCTTAATTATGGCTCAAGTTTAGGAAAAAATAGTTTAAGCTATACAGAGGAATCTTCTAGTGAATAGCTTCATAGATTCAATCTTACCTCTACATTGCTTTGTTTCTTTTTATTTTCCTCTTAAATCAAAGAAGGATACAAATTTTGTGCAGACAAGGTAACAATGACCAGGAGAACTGAAATGTTCCTTTTTAAAACAAATCAACAAATGAATCACTTTCATGTTCCTTAGTATTCAACATTTTTCAGTAAATTAACTAACAGTTTAGTAGCATAGGTTGCTAAATTATCGTGCCCACCTATGGTCTCTCTTGCTGTTTTACCCAAAGAACAAGTTGAAATATAAAGATGAATTTCAGGTCACTGTGTTGTATGTGGTTTTATCAAAATGAAAAAGAAAAAAAAATAGCCACAGAAAAAGAATACATTTTTCAAGATTAATTAATGTGTAGTGTGGCTATACTTATGTAAATTACACTTATGTAAGTTACCACTTATTTACATCAATTTGTGCCTGAAATTAAAAAAGAAATCTGTGCTTTAATTTAGCATCTACTCTTGCCTAGCATGATGACTTAAACTGTGTAAGCTGTCCTTTTTCTATTAAACAAGCTAATCTCTATCTGCTATTCTATTCTGGTTGCACAAAGCCTAGCTTATATAGGAGATGAGTTTGAAAATTTTCTGTAATCATTGCACGGTAATCGCCTTGGTAGCTATGTAGATAATTAGAGAGATGTTTTTTTCCCCTAAGAGTTGCATAAAGTAGTGATTAAAGCTAACATATACCAGGAGGACACAGCCTTTCTATATCAATTTTTTTATAAGAAGGGATTATAAACACCCCCACAATTTAACTGCAGAAACACACACCGTGTTTGATGTTTCATGCAGTAATTTTGTATCCTTCTTACAGGCAATAAAATTAGTAATTAAAAATACTACCACCCATTACAGGAGAGACAACACGTTACAAGTCTGTACTTAAATTGCTTTAAAGCACTTGATGTGCAGGTAAATCGCATAGATTTATAGGTCCTTATAGGCTTGTGTACACTCACCTTCAGGTGCAAACAGTGAATTCAGTACATCTGTTCTAATTCAGGCTCTCTATGCTAACAGTTATTCTGATTTTAGAGTAATACTGCAAACACAAGAGAAAAAAACTTGTAAGAAAACTTCAAGGCTTGGTTGGTAACTAGCTGCACACTGAAGACCAAGGCTCTGCTCTGAGTTGGTCACTGTTCTCTAAACAGAAGTTAGCTCCACACATGGTAGATACAGTGCCATCACACCTCCTGTAGCCTGCCTTGAGCTGGAGTGGTTACTCTGCCTTTAAACATAAGTCTCTCCCCTTAATTTGGACAAGGTCAACTAGCATTTAGCTACTTGATAAACGTCAGATCAAGGGATTATGATTGTTGTTTAATCATGTGTCAAAATGAACCAAGAAGAACAATAATAGTACAGCCACTACCGCAGCTACCATAGGATCCCTTCATCTAAGCAGAGCCAGTATTGGCTACTAGGAAAAGTGCATTTTGCTTGTGCAGTGATCACTTGCATGAAGTACCATGTGAAGGGTATAATGGCCAAAAAGGGGAGACCCCACGTGGAGTACTGTGTCCAGCTCTGGAGCCCCCAACATAGGAAAGACATGGAGTGGGTCCAGAGGAGGGCGATGAAGATGGAGCACCTGTCCTATGAGGACAGGCTGAGGGAGTTGGGGTTGTTCAGCCTGGAGAAGAGAAGGCTCCAGGAACACCTTATGGCAACCTTCCAGTATTTAGAGGGGGCCTACAGGAAAGCTGGGGAGGGACTTTTTACAAGGTCATGTAGTGACAGGATGAGGGGGAATGGCTTCAAACTGGAGGAGGGGAGATTTAGATTAGATATTAGGAAGAAATTTTTCACTCTGAGGGTGGTAAGGCACTGGAACAGGCTGCCCAGGGAAGTTGTGGAAGCTCCATCCCTGGAGCTGTTCAAGGCCAGGCTGGATGGGGCTTTGAGCAACCTGGTCTATTGGGAGGTGTCCCTGCCTGTGGCAGGGGGGGGGGAACTAGACGATCGTCAAGGGCCCTTCCCACCCAAACTATTCTATGATTCTATGAAATGTGTTCACATCAGCCTAAGTGTTGCTTTTGGGGCCAAATTCTCTGTGTGTGTGTCCCAGTCCTAGTAAGCCCAGAAACTGGGACCTTGAATTCCTCCTCTTTGTTCTCCATGCCCTGTGTGTCAGAGGACAGGTGCTCCAGAGAGGTACCCAGTTGTGCTGGTTAGCTACAAAAGGCATGGGACCCATAACGGTGCCACCCATAATTCCCCCATTCCCATATCAGCATGCAAAACAATCTACACTTCTATAAGTAAAATACCCTTAGAAGTATATTTTCTTTGTTCCTGATTTCATAAATGAGTTTTGCCAATACATTCAGAATTTATGCATACAAATATACAAATTCTTTATTTTCCCCCACATTGTTTTAAATTATTGTAATTATTTTTATGGACGATTTTACTTATTTTTCAACTTTGCTGTTTCAAAATGTGGTTATCAGCCTGACATCTTTTTGGCAACTTGCCCCTATAGCGACTATGTAGTTTGAACTTTTCCATGATTTATCAGCATACCGCCACAAATGTATTGAGTCTACATGACTGAAATATACACATCGAGTAATGCCAAAGTATTTACTGGCACTGGCAATATTTGCTATTGTCAGACTTGCAACCACTGTTTCTTCTTTAAATTAATTTTAACTTACCTGGGCACCTGGTAGCTACCATAGGACCTCTTGCACTGTAGCTAAAACTGTTTACCACAAATATTCCTGGAATTTACTCTTTTTCAAAGACATTGTTACTTCTGGGTTTGTTATGACTCAGTAGAGCATGTTATGAAACTATATTGCACAGGAAGAATTTTCTTCAGCTCTCTTGGTGAGTCATCCTTTCTCTAGAAGGACACGTATCCTTTGATTTGTTTCAGTGCAGGAAGGAAAGGCTTTATGCTTTAAGGTTTATGCATTGGTTACAAAATCGTGGATGCTATCTTTCACTTACCTTAGCACAATGCCTTTTTTCCCCTTAATTTCAAGAATTCAAATAACTAATAGAACACATTTCACAGTCAGAAAGAGGCAGCACTAATTAAGTTGTGCTTATTTTCACAGGTATCTGCTGGACAAATGTAGCTTCAGTTCCTTGTCCTGCCATATGCTTTTTGTGTGATTGTAACCTGCTTATGTTTTAGTTCCTTCTGTACAAAAATATGGAAAGCTAATCATCCTTAGCTCCTGCGACTCTCTTCAGGCTATAGAACCAAAGGATCTGTCAGTCTCTTTAATGCTACTCCCATATCGTAGGCAACCTTCAGGCAGCATACCTGTCTGAGGATAACAGCATTGCCTAATGCTTAAGCTGTCTGGTCCTTTGTGCTCCAGAGATGCCCCACAGCTGTAGCTGGGGCTGTGCAAATTCAGATCACAGTCTGTGCAGTCAACACCTTTGGTCAGGAAAGGCAGCCTCCAGGTATCCCCGGCAGTCACATTCAATGGTGTTAATATAGATGTTACCACATAAACACTTAAGATAGGTTCACATTTGCACTGTTGCCTTCTGTAAGTATCATATGAAAGAATACGTATTCATTTAAAAATCTCCATGAGCCATCAACAAAGTTGTTTATTGGCTTTTATAAACAACAAACAAACCAAACCCAAAGCCTTCTTTCTCATTAAAGGAGTTGTTCCACATCCCATATCTTTAGTCCAAGAACGCAGAACAACCCATAATACATTTTCACTGGAGTGTAGCTCCTGGTGTATTAATTTGTTTGGTTAGTAAATAAGAAAGGGCGTTTTTCCAGGGAAGGAAAGATTGAGTTTCCAAGCCCAGGGTAACTGCCGCTCTGAATCTTTGAATTCCCTTTTGGGAATTCACACGGGATTTAGGAATTTTTGTCTTTTTTGGTCAAGGTTGAGAGTATACGATTTAGTGAGAACCGAAGCCACTGAGGCCGTGAGGGAGTATTTCTTTCAATTAGTGTGAGAGTGCTCTTCAGTGAGCTTGTGTATGTGAAAATATTTGGTAACAGTGACATATATTGAATGTGGGGTTGTCTTCCAAGTGAAGCAGTGCAGGTCTGGGAGATGCAGGCTCTTGTTCCACTCTTACAGTGCTCTGATACAAATGCTCAAGAGCTGTGTAAAATCACAGCCCCACCTGCTTGTAGGCTTGAAGCAAAAAATACCTTAGCAGATCAAGGCTCCTTTTCTCCCCGTCCTGTACAGTACACCTCACCTTAGGGTGTAGCTTCTTCTCCAGGCAGTCACTGTCCTCTTCCCTGCATGTGAACGTAAGCAGTGGAGCCAGCGGTTTGTGTATATCCGTGAACTCAGCTCTCCCCAGCTGGCTGAGTGCTAAATAGCAGGGTGGGTTCATGTGTGCCAACCTTTTACAAACAGTCACTTGGGGAGGTGCCGTCAGGGTGTGCAAAGCAGTAACAAGTGATCCCCAACGTGCACAGGAAGGTAACAGAGGACACAGCAGATCTTTTTGAAGCATTTTTAGGCTCTTTCCTGAAGCAATAACCAAGCCTAAGCACCAAAAAAACCCTCCCAAGGAGTGCCACCTCATGAGCATTATAACCTTGAAAAAATATTGCATATTTTTCTTTTCTCTTTTTCACAGGTCACACTTAGACAGGTAAAAAGGGTTACTAGATGAACATCTACTTAAGAACAGTTGGAGTTGGAATTATAAGGAAATTTCTTGTGTTTGGTACAGCAATGTGAACTAAAGGATGACTTTGCTGTATTTGGGTTCTTATGAGAAGAGAGGGGAAACTGTTTTTGTGTGTCTTCTCTTATTCTAAAGAGATCAGCAAATATCTGATACCTCTTAAAAGAAAATGGTCTGCTGAAATAGGTCCATTTTCAGTGACTAGTGTGTCAGTTACTTTACAATACACAGTAGCAACCCAAGAGGGTAAGTGATGAATAGTGTGGGCATCTCGAACAGCAAGGAGAAGGTATGAATACATAGACTGCAAATTCTGGAGATTTTCTGGTGGAAGAATAAATATAACTCCCTTTCTGATTGGTGTTTTTCGACTTTTTAATTGCTACCGAGACTTTTTGTTTCGTACTGTGGATCTGTGCATCCATTTGTACAAAGGAAGAAACAAAAGGAAGCAGACCAGTGACCTGGCCAATCCTCTGGAGGACACCTCAGCATCTGGAAATTTCTCTGTGTCAGCCTTTGGCAAGAATACGTGTAGCACATGAAACAATCCAAAGTATATCAGCCTTATTCTGCAAGATCAAGTTACTTTTGCATTTTAAGTGCTGAGGTGTCCCACAGTCTCTCACCTCCATGGTACACAAAGGTATGGTGGTTTTTCTTTTGTTCTGGTCAGGCACAAATATTTGCACATGGGAAAATGTTTTAGCTCTGCAGACCAATACATCAGCCACCTGCCTAGAAAAGCCAACGCCTTTCTGCGCTGAGACGGATACATAGGGGAGGATCCTGTTCTGTCAGTTCTCAGATTCCTGTGCCTCACCTCACTGACGTTAAGTCCACGTTTGTTTGACTACCCTTGGTCTGATTACAGCAGATAAGTCCAGACAGTAAAGCAGGCACGGTTATGTGAACAAGTGGCAATAAAGTTTGCTTCGTGAAATGCGTTGTGTTTGTAGCAAAGGCAGAACTCGGAGAAGTCTTTTATACAAAACATGGGCTTCCACAGGTGACACTATATTATGCTCATGCTTATATGAGCATCCATATGTGTAGCATACAGGTTATGAATTCTATAAAAGCACACAGCCCACTCAGGCAGGCTTTCTCAGCTATTGGTCCTTATGCTGTGACTGAGTTTATTCTGTGTAAAACAACTTCTGCTCTCACATTCACATTTTCAGCCTTTTATTCTCTTCCTTCAGCTCTAACCCAAACAGCAGATGTCAAATAAACCTGGTTGGTTTAGTTCCAGTTAACCAAGGAACAAGAGGAACAGTTTGCTACTCTTTCTTAAGTGAGGGAAGTAAAGAGCGTGAATGAAAATCTGCCTACTAATATTGTGAATAAAGCTGTGTGGCACACAAGCAGACAAGAAGGGAAGAAAAGAGGGAGTAGTGTCTCATGCCATTCATTTCAGAGGAAAAAGGGGAAAGAATCGTGTTGTGTTTGTCATTGCATAGGCTACAAACTTGTCTTACCCCAGAGCAATGAGACCTTAATCTGACATCTGAGTCTCTGTTCCATCAGGAAAGATATTGCCTGGCAAAAAATCTTCAAAGAGGAGAAGGCAGAAAGATAGTAGCAGCTCTAAAATTAAGGATGATTGTTGAAATAAGCTGTGAACAGACAATATGTGTGCAATGTGCAGGGTAGTTTTTACCTGAATATCTAGCTCCACCAAAAGGACTGAATCTGAATCTTTAAGAATCACAAAGATTTAGTCCCATTTCTGGCTGAGAACAGATTTCGACCCTGTACCTGTGGGGATTTGAGAAGGGAAAGAAGAGGGTGAAATACGCTTTAGTCACTTTGCAAAGTAGATCTCCTCGGACACAGAGGAATTCATGTGTCTGTGATGTTTCTGGAAAGTGGCTGCTGTCTGCTTGGATGAGTGGGTTGTCAAAGCTGTCAAAAACTTTTGCAGTGGAAAATACTGTTCTAGATTACAGATGCAAACAGTATCAATAATATCTTTGGCAATTAATCCAGATTTTCTTCAAACGTTAAAATAACATGCATTGCATTGTAGATATAAAGGCTAACTTTCCTTCGAGAATGAAAGTCAGTGATCATTGTATTGTTCTGAAAATTTTGTTATTTATAATATAATATTTTATATAATTCACATATTTTATGTCCTGTCTGCTGGCTCAATATCAAATGCCCCAAATAAGGAGAACAACAGTAGACTTGTAGGCCCAGGGCTTATCTTACTTTTTTTTTCCACAATCCCAAATAGTGATAATTCTACCATTTATATTCTGTTATTTTTCTGTTACAGCACTGATGTCAGTCAGACTATAGAGTTCAGCATTTCTGAGCCCAGACAAATTCTGGACTGTGGTCCTGAATCACAAACCTCTTGGGATTCCAGCTTTGTGGATTCTTGACAGCCATCTCTTTGCTTATGAATGGATCCTCTAAAAGATGTGACCCAAATGTAATCCCTAAACATGCAAATGTTTGTGTAAAATAATAGTCAACATACAACTTTCAGATCAAGCAAGTTGACATCCATCTGCTCACAGTTGAGTAGAGCGTAGGAGATATACAGGAATTCAGTGCTTCCATAAGGACCAAGATGTATTTGATTTGAGAATCTAGTCTTTTAACTTGATACCCTACCTGCTGCATCATAGATGCTAAGAGGGGAGCAGGACAATACTATCCACTTTAATACAAACCTGCACCAGCCGAAGTAAATCTATGCAAGTATGTATATCTTACTAGCAATTGTTATCAGCAGTGAAGAATGAATAAACCTGATTTTGACTGAGTGGGGGTAGCCAATATATGCCGTCTCCGGAGAAACCAGAGCAAAGGCTACACATCTGGATTTCTCAGGACAGTAAATTCACTGACATCAACCATAGGCATGGGATATGGGCTGTTTGGCAACTTACTAGTGTTAAAGAGAGGACAACAGGTTTGTTTTGCAGCTGCTTTCCAGATCTGAAATGGAAAGTTTTTGTTTCACACTGGAATGAAAGCATATCCATGCAAATACTTCCACAAATATCCTTCCCTCAAATATCCATCCAGAGGATGAAACCTTAGTCTTCTGAATCTTGAGTAGGTGAAGCAGGCTTTGGCTAATAGTGTAACGATCACACATTTGATTTCCTGCCTGAGTTGGAGCAGAGGTAGTTTCAAGCCAATGTATCCCATAATCTTGTCTGATGTTGAAAATTAATGTAAATTTTCCCCGCAACATGACAGAAAAGACCTGCCGCTTTCCGCCTAATCTTTTGGTAATATTTTGAATCTACCATAATTAAGCATTTCCTACTTTGTGCTGTGCTTCTCCCTAAAGTAAATCCTCTCTCAACCCTACTTTGGAATTGCTGCCTTGGCTATCCTGTGTCATCTCTGGCAGTTAACTCACATCCCTTTCTCATTATCATCTCTGGCATGCTCGAAAGAGGGTATGCTCACAGGCTGGGAAATTAAGTTTAATTTTGTTTCTAGCATTTTCCCACAGGTTAAAAAATCATTTAACTGATTATTAAGACAATATACTGCTAATGACTAAATTACAATTTATTTTTTTTTTCTCTTAGCGTACAGGTTATTTATCACCACTCCATTGTAATATACTCTTATATCCAAATTTTACACAGTTATGAAGACATAGATAGGCACAATATAACTCATTCATGACAAATTAATACTCGGTATTGTAAATTAGCAAAGATGTCCTGCGAAGATCCTTCCTTCATTGCTTATAGGTGTATTTAGAGAGCATCATAGGAAATGGCAGGTAGCACAAACAAGTGCCACTGGCACTTTGCACACAACATATGTGCTTTTACTGCAGGTGAATCACTTACTGTCTTACTATAGTGGAAAAGCACATTTCTGGGAGAACAAACTATTTCAACTGATTTCAGCTTTTTATTCAAAATGGGCATGTGCCTTTGCCTATGGTCATCCTGGGGAAATTTTGTGAAGGCTTTGTATGTACAGATCCCCTCACTGGGCTGCCACTATCATGTCTGGGTTGGGATGCTACAGAAAAAGAGGGAATGTCCTGGGATGAGCTTCACATGACTCAAGTGCTATTTAAATGAAAAAAGCTAGGACAAGCCTGCTCATTTTTCACATTCCAGACTTTACAAGCATCACTCAGCCTCAGGAATGGAGTTCTGGGACTATCTCCTTCCACTTCTCTTCCTTCACTGTATCTTTATCATAGCAAAACCTGTAGCTCCTATTTGATGATTATCACCTCGCTGAGATCACATGCTCAGTGTGAAGTGTCTGTTCTGTTTTCAGCTATCAGAATAATAAAGAATTATGCAGAAGAAAGCTAAGCCCACATCACTTTTTTCTTTTTCTATATAAGCTATTCCAAAATCTATAGGAAGACCCTTCCTATCTGGTCTGCCAGCAAAGTTTCTTTTCCTTTAATGAGAAATAAGTGCATAAAGCAGAGGTACACCAATGACTTACAAGCTTCTTGCAATAAAAATAAAAATTAGGAGCCATGATGCAGCTATTAACTTCTATAATAAATTGCAAGTAGACATCCAAAAGATTGGTTATAACTCTTGGTCAGAAGTCATAGCTGGCTTAACAAAGTCATAGTTGGATTGATAAAATACAGCTCAAGGTTGCTGCACTTTAAACCATCCCTTTCAGTTATTCAGATAACTAATTTCAAAGTGTTTAATAGCTTTCCCCTCTTGTTTTCCAAATGGGTGCAATAGTCTTTCTATGTTTGTTCTTCAAGTTGTACATATAAATTTCTTTTGAAATCTGATATACCAAAGCTGTTTGGTAAGAGTTCAAAATGCTAATAGAGACAGAGAGATTAACTAAAATATTTTAAAATGTTATGTTTCCTAATGCAGCTTCACCTCGCAGAGGCTATGGCCATTTCACTGTTGCTGGTTACAGTTCTGTCTGAATGAGTCGTAGTGCTTTCTTCATGTTCTCTATTACTGAAAAAAAATAAATAAGAACTGTAAAAATGTACTTAAAGTGCATTGGTACAATTAAAAAAACCCACCTTGTTTGATTACTAAATTGTTCACATTGGAATTAATTTATGGTCACACATTATATTTTAGAGCTTTCTATTGTGAAAATTCTGGCATTGATACTAAAGCAGAAGGTAAAAAGTTTAATGAATCAAAATGTTTAACTTAAAGGGATTTGACAAGACTCCTTTCAACTCCTTCACTTCTCAACAGCAAGCCTGGTAATCAGATGTGACGTGCATATTTGTGGTGAGATACTGCATCGGTGTCAGATAGATGGTGTAGAGAAAGGACCAGCTCAACCTGAAAAATCACATTCCTTTCTGAAATATGGGTGTTAGGTGGTACCCAGGTCACCACCAGCGTTTCTTTTCTGATTCCCTCCCACCACTGGCTGGTTACATTGTGCAGCTGGATACCTTTGAGCATAGTGACTTTCACCATTCTCCAACAAACTGCTCAGATCTTGATCCTGAAAGTTCTCCCCTGTGATCTTTCAACTCCTCTTACCTGAGTAGTCCCAATAAATTTAATGGGACAATAGATGTGCTTAAATGTTTTGCTAGAACAGGTTAGTCTATTATAATTTACTGCAAATACTCACACACAGTCCTTATTCATTACTTTGAGATCTTAACATGTTCTCAAGCACAAATGATTGCAATGGGGTCCATCTGGCTGTTTACAATGTGAAATGCAAAGTAACACAATGAGGGGCCACTTACAGAATGGTATGTCTTGTGGTTCGTAAGTGTAGAGCCGGTTGGAGTATCTTCCTGTGATATCAGCTCTCACTGTGAGAGACGGGTCTGAAAAAGTAATGGTATTAAACACTGCTTTCCATGGCCACAACAGCTGAGGGTGATGTGGGTGGCAGTACTTTGACAGCCGTGCTTCTGAAGTGTTCTGTCAGTTCAAACCAAATGCTCTTGGAGAAGTCCTGAACAAAAGCTGATGCTCATTTTTATATTATGCAGTTATTTTTAAGTGATAGATTACACAAGCATTCCATTCATATTTAAAGAAAAATATCCTGTTTTACAAGTTCTGGGTTTACTTCAGGAGAAGCCAGTTTGACTGGATGCACACAGAGTGAGGGTCATGTGTACATAATGCATGACCTACCTAGAGCTTTCAGAATGAAAACCTTGCGATTCTTAGTGATTCCATCATACAAGCAGGTTGTCGTGGACATCTCTTCTCCCAGTTCCCTTTGCTAACTAACTGACTCCTGTTACTATGTTGCTCTTTGTCTGAGCGTGGGCTTCATCTCACTTGACTTTGGATGCCACCACAGAGCTAGTCACCCAAGGTTCCCTGTACAGTCAGTGAAAAGGAACAGGCATTCTGGGGCACCATTCATTTGATCTATTCCAGAAGTCAGCTTTACAATGGCATAAGTTATTCCTTAGATGCCACCGAGTATTGACTTGCTCTGTGGTAACATCCACACTGTAGACATCTACGTTCAGTCATATATTTGACTGTTTTCAGTAAAGTTTGTCTTATAACAGCATTAGCAAGAAGCACAGAGAGAGCAAAAGTCCAGATGCTAACAGATATTTCAGCATCTTGCCCCCAAGTGCAAATTCGGTACCCTCCAGAACGTATCTGTAACCTGAGGAAGTTTACGAGGGTCAAAGCCTGCGACAGAGGGAAAACTGAACTCAGACATGCCAAGTTCCAGACTAACGCCATGGTAATGATAAATTTTGAGCTATTTTCTTTTTGCAAAATGAATCATTTTGATGTCCCCAAAGGAAGACACTGGCATAGATTCAGATATCACAACTTTGAAGATACATTAATATTGTACATACCTACAAACATGATTCGAGGCACGTATTGTCCATCAGGTGACAAATTTTTATCTGTGGTTTCATGCTGGCAGAGAAATTAAAGCTAGTTATTAAAATATTTCTGCGAATTTTGCTGAAGTAGTACCACCTGTGAATAGTCTTGTACCAGAGCACAAAACCAAAAAAGGTACTAATTGTGCATGTATACACATGTGCAAATGCTTGTAACAGAAATGCCAGAGATATTTAGCTAAAATGACATGAAAAAGCAAGACTAAGAGAAAACATAGGCCAAAAAAAGATACTGGTCAAACTGCCCCAAACCCTTCATACCATGAGATTCAGCATAACAAAGTTATTTTGGGCCATTTCCTGTATCTCTTCATTTTCGGCAAAAGCTTTCTTCAGTGCTGGAAAAGACAAGATCATTTTGAAGTGCATCACAAACATCGCCTTTCCTTCTCCGTTTAGGCACCATGCTGGCCGGAGACTGGCCACATTGTTCCTGTCTCTGCTGAGTCACATTCCTGTGGAGACACTTCAGGGCTCTATCACTGCTTTTGGGGTTTTTTTTTTGACCCATGTCAGTATAACCTCCCGACTATGAAAATGGAAGCTCTCTTCTGTTATTTAAGAAGCCTGTCGTTTCAATGAATACCATGTCTCAGCTTGACAAAAGTGCATTATTCTCAGAAAATTCTTATTAGATTGATTTCAGCAGCCCTGTCCTCATCTCCTTCTTTAGTTACCAGTTCAGGAGAGCTGAACAATATTTAATCTGTTCAATGAGTCAGTAGCAAATCTGTGTCTGTTAATTTAAACCGACGAGTGCTGCATTAGGGATAGCAGGACAGCAGCACTGAGTATTTTTCACTTTCTTTGTTGGGTAGTTTCATAGTGGAGTTTTTGTAAATAATAGTAATAAATTCTTAGCTTTTCAAATACATTTTCATTTACCTATTTCTTTAAATAATTTTCAGTAAGTGCAAGGTATATGTATAGATATGTGAGGTTTCTTACAAAAATATTCACAAGATTTTAACACTCGAAAAATCAAAATTACCTTGGCAGTATTGACAGTCTTCCAAATGATGAATTACCATCAGTGGCTTGTTACTTTATTAATAATAATAAAACATGTAGTTAGATCATTTGACAAGTATGCAAATGGGTGATTTTACTAGCAGACTGGAAAAGGCAAATTACATTTAATCTTATGTTAACCCATAGTAAAATCACACAGACATTCTGTAAAGAATTACAGACATTTTTAAGCAAGGAAAAAGAACACAACTCCTTTGTAAAAGAAAGAAATAGAGAAGTAGAATTGCTATATCTAAATAGGTTTTCTGAAGTAAAATATTCTAGAAGAAAGAAATAACAGAGCCATCATAATTTCATTCCCAGCTACTATATAATCAAACTGAAGAGGTATTTAATATTGCTTACGTGTGAATAATCTTAATGAATAGGAATAAAATAATTTTTATAAAATTTATGGTTTATCATCAAATACTTCCCATGAAAATTTTCATGTTTTTTAAGCTTTCTTGAACAGATATACAGTAATTTTTTTTTCTGTAAATAGTTTGGTAAGGTATTGTAATTTTATGGTTTTGGATGACAAAACATAAAACAATTCTGTGCATTTGCTCCTGCATTTTTTTAAACTACTTTTATTGTTTAGCAAATCACTTACTAATGCTAAATCTGCTATTTCTGTCAAGAATTGTTCAGTTCTGAGTCATTTTCACATAGTGTACATGAAATTAATTGCCTTTTATTTTAAAAATAATTTGCCTCCAATTTAACAATAGCTTATGCTACACTGTTATGATCTAAAATGAACTGTAAAAGAGATTTAAATAAGTATTGTTTTGAATTCTCAGATATATTTGCAGCTGAGTCCCAGAGAAGATTCAAACCGGAACTTCAATTTCTACCAAGATAGTGAGAAACTCTGAGTACATCATGCACGTATGCCAACCAATAAAGTGTTGGGGAAAATATCCGAGGCAGTAGATCACCATGCAAAGGCAAACGTAACCGATTTCCAGCAGTTGATTAAGGAAGAAATCAGAAGTATATGATATTAAAAAAACCCACAACCCAGTGCTCATTCAAATGACAACGCTGCTGTTGTGACAAAGAAATGACAATGTTGAACTATCAGCCCATGATAGGAGAGGCTGAGAGGGTTGGGGCTGTTCAGCCCGGAGAAGAGAAGGCTCTGGGGAGATCTTATTGCGGCCTTCCAGTACCTAAAGGGCGCCTACAGGAGAGTTGGGGAAGGACTTTTTACTAGGGCATATAGCGTTATGATGAGGGTGAATGGCTTTAAACTGGAAGAGGGCAGGTTTAGATTAAACATTAGGAAGAAGTTTTTCACTTTAAGGGTGGTAAGGCACTGGAACAGGTTGCCCAGAGAGGTTGTTGAGGCCCCATCCCTGGAGGCGTTCAAGGCCAGGCTGGATGTGGCCTTGGGCAACCTGGTCTAGTGGGAGGTGTCCCTGCCCATGGCAGGGGGGGTGGAAATCGATGATCTTCAAGGGCCTTTCCAACCTAAACCTTTCTATGATTCTATGATTCTATGATGTTGCTTCAGGGCCATAAGACATCTACAACAGCTTTCATTTATAGACACAAAATCTCTTTTGTTTAACTGGGTGGTCTGCAGATCAGTTGTGATGGTGTTTCTTTATTCTATTTCATTATAGTATATTCAGGTATGACCGATTAACAACTTTGTCTTTCAAACTATTTTTTAATCTCTTACCTTTTTTTTGCTTGATAAAGCCCTTCTTCATAAGTTTGTACCCAGGTAACTTCATCTCCCCACCCTAGAAATATAACAAAAGGATTAACTGGTGGCCAAGCAAGTAACTCATAACAAATTCAATTTTTTTATATTTATCTTTTTTCAGTGGTGCCCAGTGATAGGACGAGGGGTAATGGGCACAAGCTTGAACATAGGAAGTTCCATCTTAACACGAGGAGGAACTTCTTTACCTTGAGGGTAGTGGAGCACTGGAACAGGCTGCCCAGAGAGGTTGTGGAGTCTCCCACTCTGGAGACATTCAAAACCCGCCTGGACGCTGTCCTGTGCAATCTGTTGTAGGTGACCCTGCTCTGGTGGGGGGGTTGGACTAGATGATCTCCAGAGGTCCCTTCCAACCCTGACCATTCTGTGATTCTGTGATTCTGTGATCAATATTTATACACAAATACAGTTTGGGGTTTTTAGTCAAAGGTTCCCAAATGTTGTGGATTTGCTAATTCTGCATCTCCTGATAGGTGCACTGGAAGATTAAAAAAAAAAAAACCAAAAAACAAAAAAAACCCCAAGAAAAAAACCCAAACACCTCAGCTGGTCACGTACCCAGTTCAATTCCTTTGACAAACCTGTTAGATATCTTTCTAAATACTCAGAGGTCCCTAAATCAGCACCCAAATCCTTTATATCTTTATATTGTCTGCTCCATATTTCATGTAGACCCTGGGGCTTAAAGAGAAAGTTGGCTTATAAAAAAAGGAGAAAAAGAAAATATGACAGTCAAATAAGATCAACTTTAATATGAATGTCGTTAGAACAGTTGGGTTATAAACTTAACTCCTGAGTAATGAATTTCAATCCCTGGAGTTGCAAGTACTTAATTTAATTAGATAACTTAAAAGCATGTCTGTTAAATAAAAGTCTCCACTGAAACAAGATCCTAATGAATCATCATCTTCATAGCTCCTCTATAGCTGGTGATACACGGATCTCAAAAAGCAAATTGTCCATTTGGTTTCATGCCTTTAGATCCCAAAATAGGCCAGCCCCTGTGCAGTAGGTCCCTGCTTCCCAGGCAGTGTTGCTCCATTCATGACGGCCCTCGTGGGAATTGAAGAACAGCTTCTGGATCTGGACCAGGTTAAGGCTCTGTTTCTTCTGCTCTGTCTGGACAGTGCTTGGACCAGCCCTGGTTATGCAGAGATTTGTCATTAGCTTTCTCACGGGACAATTGCTTGTGACACTATGGGGTCATCTCTTCTTTCAGGAGAGGGATTGCAATTACAGATCTGTCTGGTTGATGGTGGGATTCTGGCACTTTGACCAGTACATTCCCAGCTCTGGCTGAAGTCAACTGCTGATGTAGTTAACTGCACAGAGGAGTCAGCAAGAGTAATTTTGAAGCAGGTTTAAGCAGTCCCCTTTGATCCATGAAAATTACAGGTAAAGTGCTCAAAGCATCCCAAAAGGCCTAAAATCAGAATTCGAAAACTGATGCTTGCTTTTTGTGACTATTTTTTACAAAATTGCCAGAAATGAAGGGATTTTGTTACCTTTTTAGGCACTTAGGTTTAGTGAAAAAAAAAATAATAAAAATAATCCTGGTCTAGGCAAGATAGGCACTAGATACTGCATTGAGGATAACATTTCTCTGGGGATACCGCTTACAAGAACTGATTTTCTACTTCTCTTTGGTTAGTCCAGGTGTTGCATGATTTTGTCAAATGCTCCCTGAGCAACTAGGCTCAGGTGGGACCTCTTGTCACAGGTGGGGCTTTGCCAGAGTCTTGTCTGGGAAGACCTCATAGGGGTGGTGTGGGGTCTGCAGGCTTTGTGCTGCTTGCGGAAGAGGGCAGGGAAGGAGCTGGAGATTTTGGGGCGTAAATAGGCCTGAAAGCAAAGGGAAGATGGAGAACAGGAAAAGACCTTGGTAAGCTATTGCTCTACTTGTATTTCTAAGGACTGATCAGACATAAATAACTTAAAATAAGGTCTTTAGTTAACACCCAGGTTGAAAATTATGCACTGCAAGGAAGTGAATTATTCACTGTAAGCATGACTGTGACTATCTGAAAAAAAAAAAACAAAAAACCATGCAGAAAAACCCCACAGTGGCTCAAACTGTTGTTCTGGGTATAAAAATGGGCCTGTAAAAAAATTGTTCCATAGCAACTGAAGGTAAACTGTGTGTCAGTAGTTAATAAGTTCCCTTAACAAAATAACTTTTAACTGCTACATGAAAGAATATTTTTTCACTGATATTCCTGTAAGTGCATCCTGATTTCAGAAAGTCAGTTTAGGTTATTTGATTTTACTAGGTTACTCTCAGTTACATAAATTGTGCAGGTTATATGATGCCCTCAACCATACCCTTAAGAAAATACTGATGGGGTGAAACAACACGCAATAAGAAGGTACACTACTTAAAGTGTCACTTAACAATAGAGAAACGCACCTCAGTAAGTGTATACGTGTTTTCAAGTGTATTCCAAATAAACACATTTGCTGACCTTTATGGTAAGGTAAGGAGGTAACTACGTACAGTAAATATACAATACCTCTTGACAGTGTCTGAGGTGCTCGTTTTTCCTTTTTGATTGCCATCGCAAGGTTGGAAGAGACTGCAATAAGCAGGAGAGACAAGGCCAACGTCGAATGGAGCATTATTTCTGTGAGAAGAACCCTTTCAACACAGCAAGGAAACTGGAAAACAAAGTAACAGCTTTAGTCGCACGGATTTGTCACCTGGTGCAGTGTTAAATCAATGTGTTAGTGGTATCCTACCAACCTATACTACAGCAACAATTTTGGTTATTTCTAGAAATGCCTTTTTTTTTTTTTTTGTGAGAAAAGTGCAAAATGGAGGTGCTTAATTTGATCATGCAGCACTGCTTTCAGCTGTCAAAATTAGGCTGCTGGGGACAGTTCTCACCGTGTGATCAGGGGAACAAAGTTCATTATTTCTGGTCACCTAGCATTTGATTCTTATGAACTAGTACAAGGTTGTAATACTGGATCATGAAATTTTCAAGACAGTGCTACTAGTTGTTCATTCTGTTAGTTTTTTAGTTTCAGTGAAATGTAACAGCACATGATCTTTGTCACGCATAACAGGTTTTTTGGTCAAAAGACGTCTCATTGTATCCTCCTTAATAAAACAGGAAAATTGACAAGTATTTGCCTCCAGTTATAATACATTTTAAATTGGCAAATCCCTCCAGAGTGTTGAAATTGCCATCATTTTTTTTAGCCTGCACTCTGTGAAACAGGATGTTAAAGATTTTGAGGGAAATGTCAACGAAATTTCCAGCTGTTTTTCACAGTGAACACTCAAAAAATTCTTCATGGCATTTTTAAACAGATTTTCAGCTCAAGTCCTGCTTAATAAGACAATCCATCTGTGCTCCTGGTTGTTCCAGTATTTTGAAGATGTTTACGTCTCTTCTTGACAAAGATCATTATAAGAAATTTAGTGACTTCTGATCTTGGTAAAAGTCAGAGAACAAAAGCGATGGTTGGGGAAAGGCATTACAAAGGCAAATGTTTTGAATTGATAAGTCTTCTCTCTCCCTGGTACAACCACCTTTAAGCATTAAAGCTCTTGTGTTCAGGTGAATACATGATGATTTGAACCAAGTTAAAAAATATGATGCGTGGAGCCCAGGATACTGCCCAGTCAGCTCATAAGTTCTCTCTGGAGATTCCACTTTTCAGAGGCTGAGCTTTAGGAGTTACCAGGATGATTCATTGAGAAAATGCTTTGACTTAAATAAACGAAATAAAAAAAAAACAAAAACAAACCAAAAACAAAAACCAAAAACCCTCCCAAAGTACTTTTGCTTGTAATCATAAAGAAAATTTCAAACTTGAATTTAAAAGTGAAGTCCAGTATGTAATTACAGCCCTGACCACTGGTAAAAGAAGATACTTTGTGCTTCTTAGAACAGAGAGACATGAAAAGTGCAGCAGCTTTTATCCTTGCTTTAATGAATTCCTCAACATTACTAACATCATTGTTGACAGTTCAATTTCTGGTGAACAAATTCAAATACAGCTTCCACTAACTGGCAATCTCAATACAAGAAAACCGTTCTATTCAAGTGACTTAAGAAAAAATTTGCATGTTAAAATGTGCAAACTCTTAGAAAAAAAAAATGAAGTCTTATAGTAAGAATTATTATCTTAGTAAGAAGTATTATCTTATAGTAAGAATACATTTCTGAAAAAAATTCCCTGCATTGCTAAAATGATTAATACATTAATTATATTTTTCTCCTCAGTCATGTTCACAACAGTTCCCCTTCTCCCCCACATAGCATCACAACTCTGGAGTTGTTCTTGGTTTCACGTACTTTCCTCTTTATGCTAGGTCATGTTAGCTATTGTTGATTCAGTTTGAGCAAGCAGTCTCCTTTGGAGCTTATTAATCATGTACATTAGTTTGATAATTGGAGATTATGGATATTTAATAAGATAATGTGAAGTTTGCCAGTGTTTCCTAAGGAGAGCCTGTAACTTTTAGCTAAGTCTGGGGATAAGAATTTTTTGGTAATAAAAATTGCATTCAAATTTTCCATGTTTGTGCAGACCACTAACTGTGAAAGCAAAAGCACATCATTACACCCTACTATTATACTCTTGAAAAATGAGTATTTGTAGCAATCCTATGTGAAAGTTAATAACTATCTTTAGTATCAGTTTTAACATGTTAAAATGCTATTTAAACATAAATAATTATGGCTTTGAAATCACATCAGATAAAGCAGGTATGGAATGGATGAATCAGTTCATTCTTTCATGATATATTCATGGAAAAATCAAAGTGTAAATCTCTTCAAGTCACAGGATTAATAATCTGAAGTTTAAATAATTGATTATCATCCTACTGAAAACCAATAGGGTTTTGGAAAGATAATTTATGGAGCTGTAGCTGGAGGCAGTTTAAATTCGACATCCTGAATTTTTGATGTTACATGAGCCAATGTTAGTTAATTGATTTAGAGAAAAAAATGACAGCCAATGCCATATAGATTGCCTTCACCTCTCTGTCAGAACAAACATTTTGCTAGCTAATCTCTAAGCATCTATAATTTGTCTTTTTTTTTTTTTTTTTGGTATAACTAGGCTTGTAATACATGTATCGAGCAAACCTCAGCACTGTACTAAAGGAAAGTTAAGAATGAGAGATATTTGCTTACCAGCAGCAATCAATTCTCCGGACAGAAAGTCCTTTTACTGGAACTGGTTACCTAAAAATCAGTGTGGTTTTAGCACAGAGCACCTGAGCTGCCCAGGTATCTGTGTAGCAACAGCACATTCACCTGGGAAAAACTGAGAGGAACCTTTTAGCTGAAAAACAAATTCACGTGTTTCCACCCTCCCCCTTCCTTTTCTGCCATCCCTCCAACTTTCGCTCTTATGAGTTCCCATGATTGTACACTGCATCCTTGGATTTCTCTTCATCTTGGCTTGTATCAGGTGTCTTGTATGAGGACTGAAAATAAATAGTGGCTTATGTGTGTCTGCTACTTCCCCCCTCAAACAGTTTGAGTCTGGCTTATGTCCAGTGAAAAAAGAAACCACCAATGAAAGCTGGAACTGTAGGTGCTTTTGTTCCCAGTGAATGGCTGGGTTCACTGGTGCTTGAAGATAGGTATGAATCTAATAGCAAGATACAAAGGTTACTTTGTGTAGAGGAATGTAATTAACAAATAAAAGGAACTTTTTTTTTTTGAGAGGGAAATAAAATTATTTATTTAAAGAATATGGTTTAAAGTATCTGCTTATTGCTTCTCCAAGTTGCAGTTTAAAAATGGTTTGATTCTTTGGACATGATGCTCGATATAATTTTGACCTAACTTCACTAATACAGGAAAAGTCCTTTATTCATCGTCTTTGCTCAAGGAAGGAATTAGCTGGATGACCTTTCCCACCTCCTTGGATAGCTTTTGCGAGGGAATCGGAAACAATCCTATTTTGGTTCTTCCCCTCCCATGTATTTGTTTATACGGATTGTATGGTTGCACTCTTTTCTCCTCCTTTTCATATAAAGTCTGAATTCTTATTTGTCTTTGATGCTTTGTTCTCCTGATATTTGTTGTCACTGACATGTATATGATTAATGACATATGGTTCTTGTATTATGTGTTATCAACTATTTTTGTACCAAAAGTGCAAAATGTGGCTTTCTCTATTTTCAGTGCTGAGTTATCTTTAACATTTGTAATGGACAACTCAAGCTTGCATTCCAGTTAAAAAAAAATATAGTAACTGTATTTAAATCCATAATACGATTAGCTCCTGGAATGCCTGAAAAAGACAGGAATGTAGTTTGGTTACAAAAGAAGTGCAGGCAGATATTTAAATCAAAGTGTTATATTACATTTATTCATTTAAATTTTAAGCAAATAAAAAAGACTCTCTGAAGTCAAACCAAGGGTGATCTAAAGAACATCCCTCTATCCAAGCTTTGGGTTTTCACATAGAAATTCCGGGCACTGAAGCTTCAATTCTTCTTACTCTTCAGCTAATTACAGCTCATTAATTAATCAGAAATATAGAAATTTTCCAAGTGTATCGCTGCTAAACCCTGAGATATTATGTTCTTCAACCCTGAAATATTGTGTTCTTTACTGCACAGGTTTCTTATTATAAGGACGAAAAGGGTAGTCGTTCAATCAAATTGATTAAAATTGGTGCAGAGCTACCTGCAAGTGTCCTTTGGCAGGAGAATGTTCAGCATTTTGTTTTTGTGTTTTAGATTTGAAAATAAGAATTTCAGCCTTTGTCAATCTTGCCGTGGAGAGGTTGGCAGACCTGGTCAAATAGACCTTACCAAGGTTAAATACTGGAAGAAAATGATTGTAATACTTCATAGACCCAAGCTGGATACCTTCACTACACCTATTGAGTCACTGCTTGTTAGGTGGGACCTTACTGGCTCTCTGTCCCTGCTTTCTTCTGCATGTGTTCAGCATCCACACCTGCACTGAGTGTGAAGCTGGGGCTTGTGCTAGCAGACGTGCCTTCCACCCCAGCTGTGCTGCCTGACGTTCACATCACCAACCTGTGCGGCAGCCGTTACCAGCCAAATATGGAATCTCTGCAGTAAGCACATGTTTCTGCACTTGTTTATTGAACTCGGCCAACTTTGTCTCCAGGGTAATGCGCATGGAAGGTATTTCCATTTTTCTCTTCCATTCAAGAAGATTCATTTTGGAGGTATGAGTAACTATGGGTTGACTGTGTATATGCAGTTGTATCCAGGTCGAGATTAGGAAAGGTAAGAACTTGCTAAATATAGGGCAAAACAAGGCAGCAATAAAGCATGTGAAGAGGACAGACTTTTAGAGAGAGAAAGACGTTGCAGAATAACTGACACTTGGAATTGCGTGCTGCTGCTTTTGTGTGAGTCATGCAGCAGCAGATTTAGGTACGTATCCATACAAGCAGCCCGTTTATGAAATGGGAAACTGACTTTTAAGTTTTGTTTTACTCAGTGCTGCACCAATGCTAATTCTCAAAAAAACCTGACTCCACTGTATTGATCAGTTCCCTGATCTCACCCTTTGTGTGGCCTCATGAGTGTTTGTTCTGGCACAAGACAGGGAATACCCTGATGTAAGGAGCAAGCAGCTGATCAGGGTGTAACAGGGCAACCCCGTGTGACATTTGCTCTCACTTATGCATAAGTTTAAATTGAAAGGATCATGGGCCAACTGCATAAGAGAAATACAATTTATTCATATAAATTTTTTTTCAGCCAAAGCCTAGGCAAAATACTTACCTGGGTAAGGTGCACAAAATCTTCAGTGCCAAAACTAATGCCAAGGTGATATCTCTGCAGACAGAAGGGTCAGTCTTCAAATGAAGTATCTTGCCGCAGTTTGCATCACAGTTCAGTGACTGAGGATGAGCATTGCTGCCGGTCTAAACAGTCTCTCCCACCCCTGGGCTGCAGAAATCCCTAGGGTTAGGTAGTTCAACTTACCATGTCTTTTCCAGTAGTGTTTGCGTAGCTATGGCCTCCTTAGGTGATCCAGTCCCAACAGTGTAATGAGCTTCTCCGCATCTGCTGAGCTGCAAGACCTCTGCAGGCCACAAGCATGAGTGCAGGCAATGCTGGGCTTAGTTAATGTGATAACCGTATCAGATTTGTTAACCTGTAGGAACTTATTTGAACCCTTAAGCTGAGAACAAATCTGAATTTGCTGAGTGCACAGTATGAAAATTCATAGTATGAGAATAAAAGATAGAAAAGTCTACATTTGAAAGATTTTCTAGGGAAAAAGATCCCACAGTGACACATCTTTACTCTGTGTGGTTTCTCATGGGTTACAGCTTCTCCTCATGAAGGTAAGTGTGAAATCCCCTGAATTGCAGCAGGCTTAGTAGAAGAAACGTGTATTATAAGTAAAATGATGTATCTCCAATTCAAATGAAAATTTTCACTTTTGCTTTTGACTGTTAAAAATCTTCTCCTTTGGTACCTGCAGAACTGAAACACTCCTGTCTGATACCTCCTCTCTGCTGCTCCCATCTCGTCGGGTTCCATGGAGACTGGCCTCTTTCTGTGCTCAGGGGAAGGCATGAAGAGGACAATGATGTGTAGTACACCTCAACTACAGTAATAAAAAGGAATATTAAGACCCTCTAAAAAGCTGTTTTCTGTTTTAGCACCTATGATGTAGACACCTTGTTGGGTCTATCAGGCAAGCTCTCCTAATTTTGTAAGCATTACAGCTTACAAGAAAGATTGGAACAGGCCTGGTGAAAAGTGTTGGAGGACCCTGCTGGCCACGCTGTCTGCTGCTGCAGGTGAGCTGGTCTTGCTGCATTAAGCCAGGGAAGGTTTCCACCAGCTCAATTGCGTTAATCTTTGACTGCATTTCCTCAGCAGATGAAAACAAGTGGTTGGACCTTTCTTTCTTTTCGCAAGCCTGGTAGTATCAACTCCCTCCTTTATGACAGTAAGACAAAAGGCTCTGGGTTTAAAGAGAGAAGCAAAAATGCACTAGCGTCACTGATGGAGGAAAGAAAAGGGAATGAAGGATTCAGGTTTCAGTGGTGAGTTACTCCTATATAAAAGATTTCCTTCTTTTTCCCTGTGAATTGTTCCACAAAGGTCCTAGCATTAAGCTGGGTGTGAATTTTTGATAGTGCTGCCGCTTGTTTTTTGCTTGGACCACACTGTAGTGAAGGCTGGGAGTGAAATGCCAGCCCCGTGGAAATCAATTGGCTTTTGCTTGGATGGTGTCAAAATTTTCCCAGTGAGTTTTAAAGATTGCTACTTGTGCTAGGCATTGACTTTCAGGAGGCATTTGAGCAACCTGGGAACCTGCTAGTAAACTGAGACAGTCCACTCTAACCTTAGTGAGGTTAATCCCACTGCCATGGAAGTCTACACCCAGTGTATAGAGTGTCCAGTTATTCTTTGGTACATTGGTACCCTGAAGTGGTATGACGGGACATTGTTGTACATTACACCCGGCTGAAACAGTATGTTCTGTGCAGGTCGTAAAGCTCCTCAAAGCCTGACCACCCCTCTCACATCCACCTTTGGGCAGGCAGAAACTGAGATCCATTGGCTGAACTTCCTACAGCAGTAGCTCATTCACCCATGTGGAGCTCAGCTGTGGTCCTGCATGACATAGCATATCCGCCTCAGGAAAGTAGCAATTACAAAAGCTGTCCTTGTTCTTTACCTTACTCAGGGAACCACGCTGTGGGGAATACCTTTCCTGCCCTGGAGAGGCAAGATACCAGCCAAGATCTGCCAAGATATCAGGCCGATAAGATGAATTCTCAATCTCAACTACCGTCACAAAAAACAAACCAAAAGGCACCGGGGCAAAGACTTGCAGAAGGTAATACCATTGCTTGTTTCACTGCATCCGTAACAGAGATGGCATGAAAATTCATTTGTAATATGCACCTACTACATTATCATTACAATTTTAATCATGCAGGCATATGTGTGGAAAGACTTATAATGAATTAAGTGATGATGGACAGCATTGTAGTGTTTGACTCCTAGGGTTTTTTTACTTTGGAAAGTTGATATAGACAGTTCCTGGTTCTACTTTCAAAAACTGCTGTGATGCCTTCATAAGGATATTAACCAGGGTACAACAGTAAGTAGATTTTTCTTCTTTGTTTTTGAACCTGCTAAAGATAACTGTCTTAAGAATGTATGTAACTCAAGAGCATGATGGAGTAAGCAGAAATTTTCAGTACCGCCATTTTTCAAAACTTCATGAAAGAAAATCTTCAAAACACCAGAAGACCTTTTATATTACAAGGGAAAAGTCCCTTGGCAGTCAGAATGGTTAGTTTTCTCTGGCACAATATAGATGTAAATAAAGCAGTTGTGCTTCACCCTGGCATCCTGAAAGCTTTTTTCCTCTGTTACAATTCTTCTGTTAAAAGTTGGATTTACTTCAGACTTATTATGTCGTAACATTGAGGTGAGCTGTGTTAATTCAGATAAAAGTTAGTAACTACAATGAGTTTTAAAGTGCTTTACCTCACTAGGCTGCTTCAGTTCAGGTAGACACATCAGCAGCCCTTGGTGGCAGTGGGAATATGGCTGTGGCCCCCCAAAGAGCTGCTGTGGGAGGCAGCAAAGGGGGGCTGTTGGGCTGTGCCAGAGGTCTCTGGTAATGAGGGTTGGGCTGCTGTTCCTGCTTGCTCAGCAGAACTTCTGCCAAGTATTTTAACTGTTGGAATAAAATAAAATGAAATAAAATAAAATAGACTAGAATAGAATAAAATAAAACAAAAAGGAAGGGATAGGATGGAAGAGAAAGGAAGGAAGAGAAGAAGTTGGTCATGGAGACTAATCTACAGACCAGCAGACCTCAGGACAGGGAAACCCAGATCGGTAAGAGGATGTAGGCACTGTAGTTAATTGCCTTTGCTTTGGCAGTGAAGCTCCTCAGGCAACCAGGGTGCTGCCACCAGCAGTGGTCCTGGTAGGACTGAACAGCTTTGTACTGATTTCTGGGTGAACTCAGCAAAGGTCCCGCAGCATGTGTGCCTGTGCCCAGGTCTGGGAAAGGGCTTCATCAAGCAGAAAGAGTCTCATAACTCTTGTGCCCCCTGAGCCTGGGCCCCAGGTATGTGCCAGGATGACATATGCTTTCTGCCTCTGTGTGTGGGGGTCTCCTTAAGCAGACAACTTTTAAATACAAATTCTTTCTGTCCATTTAATCCCATGTCACTGATACTATCTTTAGGAAGCTTTTTGTACCAATATGATCATAAATTAATTCTCAGGTATAGAAGCAGTTTTTCAGTTCAACATAGAAAAATAGGAGGTGGCAGATACCACACGGACACATCAGGCTGCATGAATCCTGGAGCACTTGCTCAGTTACTATACTGCCTTTCTGGTATGTGATGTAATATTTTGTGTCCACATATTTCCTTCAACATGCCTGACCCCTTCAAATGATATACAAACCTGACCACTGTCTAGCAAGTGATGTACGAGGCTTGGCAGTGAAATCCAGGTGTATCTGCAGGATAGTGGACTAAATCATGACGAGAAAGCTGCCTTGTAACTCCACAATTTGGAACAGCATGTACATGAATATAAATATGGTTCTCAAATGAAAGGTCCATTCAGGACAGTGTAAATAGGCAGCTTATAATAATCCTTCAAAGAGGACATTAGGATTAAAAAGTGTTGACGGCAAAAAGATGGCGAGTCCTTGGGAGTCTTACCTAAAGAAGGTACCTCCATCTAGTCCTTACTAGCAGCAAGACTGATCACCATAGGCTGATTTGGAGGGTTAACACTCGTTGATCTGCTTCCCCAGAAAGGGAGGTTGCTGACGAAGTTCTTACTCTGCCCAACTCTGCCTTAGCTCATGCGTGAGCAAGGGATGAGATCACCGCTCCTGTGACAGCTGTAATTCAGCATTGTTCCTGCAACTTCTATTGATAACTCTTTCTTTAGTTAGACTTTTACGCACAATGTGCCTTTGCAAATCAATACAAAATTAATTAGGAGCTTACACAAACACAATGCCCAAACAAATTTTACCCTAAGCAATATGACAAAGCTTCGCAGAAGACGTTTTCATGGGTGAGAGGTACTTCTGGCTCCTAACACAGGTAATTGGTGTGCAGTGGGTCTGGACCTCAGGGCACAATCAAACAGCAAATACTACAAGAGCTGAGAACTACGCTTCGGGCTCAGAGTGCTGAGCATTAGATTTCACTGCCAAACAGAAAAATGAGTAAATGGAAAAACGCTGCAAGTGTCCGTTGGGCATAGGTTTTGACTGACAGCCAAAAATCATTATTAGAAAATTCCTGGTTCATTTCAATAAAGCCATTTAAAGAAATCTAGATATGACATGCTGCTTTGTTTCTGTGTGAGTCTTTCAAAATAGTCACCATGGTGGAAATGTTGCTTCTGGTATTACAAGCTGATTCACAACAGATGCACTTTTTTTTTTTTTTCTTTTCTTTTCTAAAAGCAGAGCTCTAGGTAATGCTCAAGTGAACAAACTACTCCAATGGTTTTCTTCCACTGGACCACTGTGTTTTATTAACTTTGTATTCCTGTAAAGACATTGTTATGGAACATAAGCATAATAATATAACTGGAAAAAGATTTAGTGAATTAGTTTTTACAGTGGTTTACACTGGCTGCAAACCACATTCTCTGCTTCTCAGACCAATGTCTACGCTTTCACTTTTAAGCCTTCATCTTATTCCAGTACTGTCACCTCTAACCCCCTCCAGGGTTTTCTCTGCATTTTTGGGACACTCTGCATCCTTAAACTGCCCTGTGGTACAGCCCCTGGAATACTTGGTTCCAGGTTTTGCTGGCACCTCACTGTCAGCTGCTCTGCAGCTCTGTGCCTCCGTGAGTCACTACTGTCTATTGGCTTCCACTTCCCAACGAGATTATTTTCCTGCCCTCAAGCTTCTTAAATTTCCCAGGCACTTTATATCTATAAAAGCTTTGAAGACTGTCAGGGAAAAAATGCAATCTATTATTTTTAATGAATTTTGCTGAGATTAACAGAATAAATGTGTTTTGGTAAATAAAAGGAAACTGATGCTGGATGATGTTGTTTCCTCCCTTCAGTCCAAAGGTACAAAGTGTTCTCTGGACAATGTTTATTTAATGCCGTGTGAGCTCTGACAGGCAGAGCTTGCCCTTCTACCAACATATCTTCCTGTTGCGCCATGGTACTAACCATGCAGTTTTCAAACAGTCCTCTAGGCTTCTGCCAGAAGAAAAGCCATGTTTATTTAGATCCAGGCATCTCTCCATCTGAATATCAGTGCAGAGCAATAGCAAGGGGAAGCTCTGGAAGCCATTCTGGCCTCCCGAGCTCCTGGTGCACTCCAGGGTCTGCACTGCCAGCCAGGAGGAGGGGTACAGCTCACCGTGGCTGTCCAGATCGCTGACTGCTTTGAAGGAGCATGAAGGGTTTCCACCTGCCTGCTTTTACTTCACCATCTTAGAGGAGTCCCTTGGAAACAACTTTCCAAAGGGATCTGGTACATACACAGCTTCCCAAGCTGTTTCCTGTTTGCAATCCTTAATTAGAAAAGAGGAGAGCCTTGCGTCCTGCACCCTGTAAGTCTGGAGCACAGCAGGTAAGCCTGGAAGTACGGTGCATCGTCTGGCCTCTCCGTTTTCTCCCTACCAGCAGACTCTGCCCACGCACAGGGTTGCATTTGATTTGGTGATATGGCAGAGCAGGGACAGGGGAGCAGCTGGAATGACCCTGTCCCCAAGACTTCATTGGACCTTGGTTAACGTGAGGACCTGCAGAAAGTCCCCGTACATCCCTGCTCCAGACCCCTCTTGCCGGACACTGGGTAGCTGTACACTGCTGTGCCCTACCATCATGGGCATGGTAGGGAAGAGGGCAGGGGTGGCAAAACCAGGCAGCTCCAGTCTCTGCACAGTGCGTCAACATCCACAGCTTGGTGTTGAGTCTCTTCTCATGAAGACTGATCTAGCAAGTATGTACACATCAAGGAATCACATGCAGCAACTAAGCCTTTCTGGTCAAGTGCCTGTTTGCTCTATTTTCAATCTTACTTCTTCAACTGTGAATAAATACCTTGCTCCTCAATGTGTATGCCATCTTACAAAGCGGAAAACTTACAGAAATGGGTTTTCAGCTCACTCGAATAGAGAGTATGATTCCTTTATTTCAATAGATTATGAAGTCTTCTTTAAATTGTGGGTTCAGAAAATGATATCTAGGTTTATTTTGCCTTCAAAGGTTTTTTTTTTTTTTGATACTTGAAATGTCTTGTGCAGGTATTTTTCCAAAAGCTGTTAGAAAGGCTCAGTAACTCCTTGGGGAAGCTGAAGTAATTTGAGATCTGACTTGATTATGCTTGAATTTCTGGATGATGGGATTTTTAATGGAATAATAACACTTAATAGGATTCAATAAATGACTGAAGCATCAAAATCTAGAGAAAATTAAATGTGAATGCTGCAGTTGGAGGCTTTGGGTGGGATTTCTGTAGAGCAAATACGCTTTTTCAGTATTTAATAGTTATACAACCCTTTAAGTTCATTGATGTGGTCCATAAGACAAGAATTTGATCATTCCCAATGCCTCTAGTTGGCAGTGTTGCATTAGTAATAGCTAAAGGACAAATGTTTTTATTTTAACTTTGCTGGATTCCAGTGATGAGTTCAGAATACAAATCATTTAAACACAAAAGTGATTGCATATAAAAATTCACAAAGCTTGGAAAAACAGTTAAAAATCAATTTTGAAAAATCAGAACGCCTTTAAAATTTTTTAAATTTTTTATTTATGTGCACATAAAGTAATTCGAGAGGGAACAGGGGTAGAAACCCAGACCAGATTTTAAGGAAGAGAGCCAGGAAATTCAGCATGTGTTTTGGAAGAGATTGAGAGCTCAGAAATATTCAATGAAACTTTCTGACTGCCACAAGAAATGAAAAGCGGCTGCATTCCCCTACAGTCAGAGCGTCCCAATAAAGACTTCACAAGCAAGAATGCTCTCCAGAAACACATTGGACTACTTTGCTGCAGCTGTGAGAGTGAGTCAACCAGGCATCTGTTGAAAGAGGTGCCTGTTGCTGCAGTGTTTTTGTGATGTTTTCCTGCAGTGACATCACTGTATCTACTTTAAAATGTAATACCACACAAGAATCAAAAGACATTGTGTGCCGTGAAATGAGAGTGTTTACAGTATCTTTTAGTGTTTAAGATTTCTGTACAGGTATTCCTTTAACTTTTACTATAATAAGGGGTTTGTCCCAGGGCTTGCTTCCATGAAGGACTGACGCAAGAGGGCATGAGAGCAACTCAGTATCTCTCAGCTTTTGTCTCCGTTTTTACTCTCTGTTCTTCAGCCAAACCTTGATCCTGCAAGTTTTTGAGTCCTTGGCCCCATTCCAGCACAACACTTGATACATATTTAACTTTAGGCACATTAGCAACCCCATTGATGTCCGTAGGACCACTCATATGCTTAAAGTTAAGCGTGTTCTTGAGTGTCTACAGTGGATCAGAGAATATGGGATTGAGGTCTCTGGCAAGTCTCCAGGAAGGCTTCTCCTAAAAAAGCCAGACAAGCTTCTCTTCTGATGCGGACCTGGTCTGGTGCAGCCGTGTTTATCCCCAACAGCCCATTGCTTGAAAGGAGCTCTAGCTGATCATTCCTGAGAAGACCCTGCACTCTGACCAGCAGAAAGGTTTCAGCGTTTCAGCTTTGGCCATTGCGATGGAGAACTGCTCACCTGAGCACTTCGTAGATCCACGACCTGAGTTCCCTGCAATAACCGCTTTGGTGGTGCTCACACATTACCCTGAGTCTGAGCTCATTCACTGTGGTTGACCCATGGAGCTGTCGTTCCTTCATCTTCAACCTGTTGTTGTCACATGGAGCACTTTTCTTTCAGTCTGAAAAAGATAAGTGACAACAGACTTCCATATTCCTAAAAGAGAAAGCTGCTTTCACATATATTAACTTCCATAATGTGTGAATATTTAACATATTCAGAAAACTTGAATCAGAAGTTAGAAAAAAAAACCACAAACAAAACTTTTATGGATTGCTGCAGCCTCCGGTTGTTACAATTTCTGTCTGAGAAGCAAGATGAAGTTAGCATTACCTCATTGAAAACAATTGCACTTTGAATAGAGGGGCAGACATGAAGACAGCAAACATTTAAAAGATGGGAGTATCTTGAAATGTTGACAGGTATCCCAGGTGTTGCTTTTCTTTATCTCCATGGCCATCAGAAACTTAAATATCGCCTTCTGACTTCCACTGAGTAACAGTTCACTTTTAGTGTTGAAATATATTTTTAGCCTGGACAAACATAACCCTTTGCTGTTTTGTTGTTACATTTATAGCCCACATAGCTGATGCAGAAACATCTTTAGCTTCAGATTAGCCTCTAGCCACAGTATTTTCTTGTTCTTGCTTCTTTTTAAAGCCAAGGATTAATAGGAGACAGACAGAAACATAGGACTGAGTCATCAAGTGCTGTCCTCTGCTCCTGGACGCAGCCGCACCATAATATACTGCTTATATACGCACTAAAGTTACTTAGGAATTTTGCCCATTCTTCTTTCTCAGGCTTGCCTTTGAAACTCACTCCTTTGAGAGAAACTCTAATTTAACTAGCCTAAACTTACACTTGGCAACTTCTGATCTAGTGTTCCCTCTCCAGCATTGACCTAAATGATTTTCTCTCGTAAGTATTTCTGCAGGGAAATCATATCTCAGCTTGGTCTTCTTTCTTCTGGATTGTACAAAGGAGGGATTTTGAGTTTCTCATTGCAAGAAAGCTTCTTCGTTCACCACATCCAGTTGCCCTTTTCTGCATCTATTCTAGTAGGATTTCAGCGCTTCCAAACAGAAATGTGCTGCTATATTACAGATATGGTCCTAAGACGGCCTGTATAACTACTCTCTCTCTCTGGAGACAGAGAATATCATTGCCTGATACCTCATAGTGTCACATTTGCCTCTCTTACAGCTTTTTAAAATATTACTTACTCATGTTCAGTCATAGTACAATCCATCAAATGGCTGACCATGGTTACACCCACACCTTTATCTTTTTCAATTGACAGACCTCAAAGTTTGAGCAGAAATGTCTGCCAGTAGTCTCTGTAAAAAGAATTTTTATAGGAGTGCCTTTTCCATAGTTAACAATCTTTATAAGATGTGGACGAACTGGCCCCTACAGTGAGAAAAACTGGAACAACTTGCATCTTTCCCTGTAGGAGTATTCAGTCAGGCTATAGCTTGCCTAAAGCAGTTAGTCTCCCTACAGCCACTGCTTTAGGCAATGGACATGAACAGAGATGACTGCAAACATAAGTCTACCCTAAATCACCATCTGGAAAAGCCAGATGGGACCTGGATGGGAGGTACCAGATAAAGAGACCTTAGGAGATTTGCTCCCACCGGCTGATGTTAGTCCCTGTAGATATCTTTCCAGTCATGTCTTTGGAAGATCTCATTGTATCTGCATTCTTCCTTAGCATGTACATCAAAATAGATGATGTTAGATCTCAAAAAAAAAACCAACAACCAAACCCTAATCTTAACAGATTTCAGTCCCAAAGATCTATATAGTTGAAACATTAAAATCTGTGTTACTGATACTGAAGCTAGCCTTAATGAGTCTATTACATGCCCTAGCCATCACCATACACCTGTTTGACTGATATTTTGCTGACAATCATTTCCAAGGCTTGCATAATTGCTACCAGCTGTGACACATTCCTGTAAAGGTTTTTTCAGAATAAAGAATGATCTTTTGTTTGAATTAGTGAGGTGTCTCAATAGACAGGTATAACCTGGCAGTTCTTTGTTATCGATGATGATGATGCTACACAAAAGACATTGTAACAGATTCCAGAGACTTTATCTTTTCTCCTTTCTTGAATAAGAAGTGTGTTATTGTTGCATATACATGCAAAGCATTGCAACTGGTATTTGGCTGAAAGATTTTGGTGCACGGTTTCAGGAAGCATGGTTTGTGGTGAGGTGTGGGTTGCAACTAGCCCGGGGTTCTGCTCAGCTTCTGGCACGTTGCATTTCCATGCTGAAGCGGAAATTAATGAATTTCTTTCTCAGGTTACACCACTGCAAATTGGAGACAGCCCACAGAGAGACCAACATGTTCAGATTAAAGGTTGTGAAGTGGTATTCACATTTCTTAACTTTATGTGGCTAATGCAGAAGACGCTTTGTCTAGGCTAAGATAGATTAACCTAGACTCCTGTACTCAGTCACCATCTTGAGAGATTCCTTCTTTCTTAGTTGACTCTCAGCAGATGCTGAGGATATTGACCTCTTCTGTGAAGTGAGGTGCCTTGGGCAGCCTAACTGCAGATCCCTGCACACTCTGCAAGGACTGTTGCCTAAACAGAAACACTTATGTTCAGGAAAAAAACACGATCTTGAAGTATATGGGGAAACATAGGTCACTGGAAGGCATCTAGGTCTTGTATTTATCTTAGATATCAACTTGTGGTTTAATCCCAGACTGCAACTAAGCACCACACAGCCAGTCACTCACTCCTCCCTGGTGGGATGCGGGAGAGAATTGGAAGGGTAAAAGTGAGAAAACTCATGAGTTGAGATAAAAACAGTTTAATAATTAAAAAGAAATTACAGCAATGACGACAAGGACAACCATAATAATAATTTTTAAGGAAAAGGGGAAAAAAATAACAAAGCGAGAGAAAAATAAAACCCAAGAAAGACAAGTGATGCAAATGAAAACAATTGCTCACCACCAACTGACAGATGCCCAGGCAGTCCCCAAGCAGCAGCCTCCCCACCAACCTCCCCCCTAGGTTTATTGCTGAGCACACAGTATGGAATATCCCTTTGATTAGTTGGCATTGGCTGTCCCGACTGTGTCCCCTCCCAACTTTTTGGGCCTCTCCAACCTACTCACTGGCAGGACAGTGTGAGGAGCAGAAAAGGCCTCGATGCTGTGTAAGCACTGCTCAGCAATAGCTAAAACATCCCTGTTTTATCAACAGTATTTTCAGTACAAATCCAAAACACAGCCCCATACAAGCTACTGTGAAGAAATTTAACTCTGTCCCATCCAAAAACCAGTACACAACTTTACCCAAAATTTTGGGACTATTTTCCGTACTTTTCTTTCATTTCAACATATAAGAACAAAATCTGGATCCCACTGCAATAAAAGACCACTTTCTCCTTTATGTTAATGGAGCCGTGCTACCACTTCCAGCAATCTTTTTCTTTTGGAAATGTGATGGTATGTCTTCTGAAACATTATGACAGAATATCATTTTATCCAGGAAGTTTTTAAATAATTTTGATAGTAAGAAAGAATAGATTTAAATTTTCTTTTCTGTAATGGTTTTCCTAAGGGATGAAAAATTCTTATTTTAATCATTGTTTTATTGTTTTTATTTTATTCATCGTTTTATTTTAATCACCAGATAATATATAAGAACAATTGTAATGCTGGCTGAAAAGCCTTATTACCACTCTGTAAAACAGCAGAACTGATTTTTTAATATTTTTTTTTTATGGGAAGAATATAAGTGAGGAAGAAGAGAGACTAATTTTCAGAAAAAGATGTTTACAAGGTGGACCACTGGAAGAATGTTAGGGGGCACTTTTACATATAAACTAAGAAAATTGTTTATAGGTTGTCATTTGGGAAGTGCATACAAATTACACAGTGCTTTGGGACATTCCTTGAGGGGTAAATATAGAAGGAAAATTACTTAGTTTTTACCAGTACTTGTAAGATTTCAGTGGTGAGACTGGGATGAAAAAGAACATCTGCCACTGGCTGAGTTAATTTGCCTATATTGCAGAAAAGACAAATTCAAATAAATTAATAAAAAAAGAAAGAAAATATTTAATTATGATATTTAATTATGGCAGGAAAATCCAACACAAATGACATAGCAAAGATCAGTGAAAACTTGCTGAAAAGAATGTCTGTGGTTTGTCATAAGAGCATGAACTAGACTGAATGCTGAATTACGTCCTCAATGCGGCGTTACTGCAGAGGTAACTGGCACAGCATCTCATCCGTGGGAACAGGACTGCTTGGAAGAATGCTAGTGGCTTACAAATACTTTACCCTTCTCTTGCACATTGATTTAATTTTAGATTAGCTTACCAGTAGCTGTAAGTTGCATGAGAGTGCTATATGGATGCCATAGCACAATTTACCATACTTTTTTATTCTAGCTGAGATGAAAGACGCAGTTCCAATACGAGCATAAAAGCCGTGGGGATTTTCCCTCTGGCAAATGCAGACACCTGCACTATGATTAGTCTCATTCTAACTTAGAAGTCTAAAATAGGTTGATGGATATCTCTAAATTTTGTGGTTCCACTGATCATAAGGCACTTCCATGGAAAATACATTGACTAGATCAGGTACAGAAGTCAGCACTGTAGACATCTGTAGAAAAGTTATGAGAGGGGAAATTTACCCCCTATGTTTCAGTTGGGAAGTACAGTGGAGGAGCCTCTGGAGGAACAAACCGCTACTACTAACCTATCCTCACAGACAGAAAGCTGACCCTGGGCTCTTACCAAAGGAAGGTCTTTTACATTGACAATGTCCTCCTAACTGAAAAAAAAGCATAAACAAAAGGTGGGTTATGACAGAAACAGGAAAAATCAGCTATTGCTTGTACTACACTGAGTACATTTCAGAGGAACACTTTAGAGAGACATCATGAGGCCCAAATTAGCTACAGTGCCGAGGTGACATTTGAGTAACAGGATGATGCTCTAAAATCTAGTAATTTCTTGTCTGTTTATTTATCTTAAACCTCTTTCTTGGCCAGAAGGTCATGCTATTTTGACTTCTTCCAAAGCATGCTTATGAAAATGGAGAAATCAATGTTTCCTTCAATTATTTTAAGAGAAATCTCTTTCCTGTTTCCTAAGTGACTCCAAAGTCGTTGATGGTGTTTAAATATGGAAACGTTCAAGTTGGAAAGGACCTTGGAAGACCTCTAGTCCAATCTCCTGCTCAGGGCAGGTTTGAAACTGAATTCAGACCACATTGTTCAGGGCTCTGTCCAGTCAGGTCTTGAAAACCTGCCAGGAAAGGGATTCCATAGCTTCTTTGGGTAACCAGAGAAGATGCTTAATTAAGATGCTTAATTCTGGTAACCAGAATTAAGGCCTAATTATCTTGAGAGATTTTTTTTTTCTCCTTGAGTCTAGTTGGAATCTTCTCTATTCCAGTTTACAACCATTATCACCCCAGTGGAAAGCTTGGCTCCTTCTTATAACCTCCCAGTAAGCACTGGCAGGTTTCTGTTAGGCCCCCCTAAAACATCTCTTCCTTAGGCTTAACAAGCCCAAATCCTCCAGCTTTTCCTAACAGGACAGTTGCTCCAGCTCCTGACCATCTTGGTGGTGTCTTGCCATGGTCTATCTTAATCTTTCATGTATTTGGGGGTACAAAACTGGAGGCAGGTTTACATATGTGGTCTAATAAGTGCCAAGTAAAGGAAAATAATCACTAGCAGGACTCTTACTAATTTAGTCCAGGATGTTGTTGGCCTTTTTTGCTGCCAGGGCACACTGCTGGCTCATGTTTAGCGTACTGTTGACCAAGACCCTGGTCCTTTTCAGCAGAGATGCTATTAAAGCTCATCAGTCTCCACACTATACCACAGCAGTGGGTTAGCTCATCACAGGCTTAGGACTTTGCATTTTTTCTTTTGGAATGTCATGACACTTGAGAAATATAATCACATTAAATTAGGCGTAGAACAAAGCACATCTCGTTCCTCACCCCCCTCAACCAATCAGCAGAAATGGTTAGAATGGAAAATGGTCTAGTGGAAGGTGTCCCTGCCCATGGAAGGGGGGTTGAAACTAGATGATCTTTAGTGTCCCTTCCAACTCTAACCATTCTATGATGAATCTTAAAGCAGAAATGATTAGAACAGGACAACCACAGCATAAGACTATGCGATTAAAACCAGGGAGGGACCTAAAGGCAATCTCTCGGTTTGATTTAGCAGTTCACAATTAAACATTTAAAACTCAAGCCTGCAACTTTACATCCTTAAACATTCTGTTTTCACAACCATGCCCTAAAGGGAGGAAAAGTTTTTGGGTATGAGAAGAACCAAACTGATTTTCTGTTTTGTCCATGGCACAATCGTAAGCACCTCTTAAAACTAGTTTTGATATACTTGTATGTCTCTGATATTCATAGAAACATCTGCAGTCCCTGATTTGGAAATTATCTATCTACTATCTATCTATCTATCTATCTATCTCAGAATTTATCCCAGAGGTAAATCTCAAAAGCATTTTTAACCTGCCAAAGAATAGAAAAACCTGGAAAAAATCATCCCAGCAACATAACTGAAACTAGTAAACCAACTGTGCTGAGAAAAGTGCTATTGCAAATGTATAAATGTACATATTAGATTGAAAAAAAAAAGATTTTTATTTAGAACTCGTAATCTCAGACTATCCTAAGTACCCCGTCTACATGTTTATGCACCTATATTAATCTTTCTTGGCATCTTTTCATCCATTCCACTATTCTTTCGTTCTGACTTTTGCTTTTTTATCAGAATACTGCACACAATGTCTTTGGTGAGTGGTGTATCTGAATTGTATTCATTTGTGCAATAGTGACAATAATGTAACTTGATCTCTGATTTCTTAATCATTACACACAGCAAATAATGAATATTTGCAAAACCACTGAGAAATTAGATAAGCAAGGGAACATTGGGCAAAGCTATTGTGTGATGAAAACAACAGAAGAAATAGGAGGAAGTTTTGAAAGCGGGGAAGGAGAACAAAAATGTCACATGCTTCAGCCAAATTTCACATTGCATTGTGCTTCATTGCCAGGGTGCCAGTACTCTGCTGGTAAGCTCTGATTGTCACAGACGCTCCTATGTAATGCAGAAAACAAACTCACAGTGTCTAAATGTAGAGTTGAAACAACAGAACTCTTCTATTTCTTCCTAAAGTGCAGTAATTCATTCTGAAAATTATGGTCTAGGTTTATATGACTCAGATTATCCAAGCCAGCTCTCTGGGTCTATCCAAAGCACACAAAAAGAGAAGTCTGGAATGCAAAAAGGTTCAAAGCTTTCTTTATGCTCTCCTAGCTGTCACATTATCTTATGTATGACACTCCTGACTCACAGGTGCCTGTAATACCACAAGACCAAAACAGCACAAGGTTAGTGTTCCCCAGTCTCTAGCGATGTCCTGTTTCTTTCAGTATGAGTTTCATCCTGCACCAGTGAAGTCAGCTGTGATGTGGAGGATGCCTTATGTTGGTGATTGATGAAGTACATATAGTACTTGCATGTCTGTTCCACATCACATGACCACTGTAGGTTTAACCCACTGCAGAATGAGCTGGTGGGTTGGGGAAAGCACAGGAGATGCAGTCAATTGCATAAGAGGAGAAGATCAGGCTCAGTGTTTCCTTTGACTCCGGGCAGAACTAGCAGGGAGAGTATTTTCTTTTATTCTCAATCCTAAAGGATTGCTACATAACCCTATACGAGATGAACAAATTAAAAAATACCTTTTGTAGCTGTGAACACAGACATGTGGACTTCTTCCATGATTATTGCCCTGAAGAACTATATCTACCTCCTTTGATTATCGTTATTACTTAAAGATAATTTACATCACTGAAGAAACAATTGAGAAAGTCTCTTTAAAAATTAAGTTATTCCTGCATCTTGTCTATGAACATCTTCATAATGCTTGAACATCTTGATAATGCTTCATCTTTTCTACCTTAAAAGTGAAGATCTAAGGTAGG
Source organism: Charadrius vociferus (assembly GCF_000708025.1). Classification (NCBI taxonomy): domain Eukaryota; kingdom Metazoa; phylum Chordata; class Aves; order Charadriiformes; family Charadriidae; genus Charadrius; species Charadrius vociferus. Next base: position 4,055,735 of record NW_009647218.1, on the reverse strand, counting down.
TTACATATGACTAACTTCTATGAATAAAAGAAATCCCAAACCCAAAGAAAAAAAGCTATGTAGCTTTCTTGTAACTCCTTACTTTATTCACTTGCATAATTTATTTCATGATATTTTATCAGATTTACCATTTACTTCATATACTTATGATGTCTGACATGTGGGAAGTACTTCTCCATGTCTGTCTTTGTGACTTTGATATTTTGCTTTCCAAAGTATTAATTAAATGTACAAATTTTATGTCACATTTTAACCACTAATCAATATTTTATAGTAATTCCTACTGATTTCCCTGGGCATATTTTCTGTTGTGTAATATTGGCTTGAATAATTGCCACCATGTTTGCCTGAGCTATACTTTCTGTGAGTTTATGGCAATACTTGTTGGTCATACTCATGATGAGTCTCAGAAGTTGCATTTCCCACTGCTTTTGAACTGTCATTTTCATAAATTATTTTTGAAATGCCCATATCTGTATTATGCTATCACAGTATTTTTGGTATGTTTGTGCCGTTGAGAAATGCATTATAATACATTCCTAATATATATGTTATGATGATACTACCTACCGGTTCTAGTTAGGATTACTTCATGCTCGTAGTGTTATGTCCACCAGAGCTTTCACTGAACATTTTTGACACAGAGAGTAAAGTCCATGTGAATTTTTATAGCACATTTTATTGTCGTCCAGTTTCAAGTTGGGCAAAGAGATGACTCCTGGAAAGTTGTAAAAATCAGCAGTAAAATTTTCATTATTACTGTTTTTACTGTTACTGTTATTATAATAGATGAACAGTAATAGTATTTTTTAATGTAAAATGTTTAATTATTTTAATTTGTTCCTCATCATGTGAAAACTTCGTCCTGATTTATTGCTTTGTATTTTCATGAAAAAAATGTGAATTGTGAAAAAACTCCAATTCCCTAAATATTAACTGTATAAAAAGATGAGCTTCTAGAAGACAATGTAGGTGAAACATGGTATTAGAAGACAAAGAGAAATGCGATCTCTTGCATTAGTGAGTTGGAAATTAACTAGCTAAATATTTTTAAGAAATCTCTGAAAAATGGTGTTACCTGGAAGTTCCATGTGCAGTCAGTTGTGCCTCTCCCCAGCTAGAAGTACACTTCCTACCACAAAAATATTACCTTCTTTGAAGCTTTTTATAACTAGCTTTGCTTCATTCTCCTTTGGTTCAGAGAACAGGATGTGCAAGACAAGTCTTATAAACCACTACCTGTATCAATCAAACTACATTTACCACAACGGGACCTAAATCTTTTTTCAGAGATGAATAAAGCATAGATATGTTGAAAAATGTCTAGACAGGACTTCCTTTTCAGAACTTTGGCAGTATTGGGATGCAAAAGTAAAATATTTGATAGTTTTTAAAAATTTCATATTAAAAAAAAAAGAAGGACCATTTTAGTTTTTAATAAAAGAGTTTAATGTTGATTAAAGAGTTGATTTGATAAAGCTCTCAGTTACTGGCAGTTCTCCCACATCCTTTCACAGGTGGAGGGGATCCCTGGTACTGTCGTTGGTTTAGTTCATTGCATGCAAGAAGGAGCAGGTTTAAGGTACCTACATAAGTAGGTCTGTACCTGCTCCCGTGGGACAGATTTCAGCTTCACGGAAACATCTTACATTAAGACAGGGTGGGAAAGGAATTTTGGAAATAGACAATGAGGAGTTCTGTTCATGGGATTATTCAGCTAATCTGAAGTCCATGGTGGGACTACAGAGATTATTCTTTTGAGCAAGCAGGAAATCTTTATTTGTGGACTTCCTCAGTTGTGTTAGAGGCTATAGATAGGGAAAGGAGCCTTCCTTCCTTTGTAACCACCTCACACACCTCACCAGCAAGCTTTGCAACTGAACTGAATTATTTCAATTTTGCAGGAGGTATTTAAGTTAATGAACTATCCCAGGTTAAGAAATACAAATCCATGCCTGCCTAGCAGATTTGGTTTGTGTGGTGTACCACGGCAAGATTTCCTAGCCCTACAACACCACTGTTTCAGGTTTCTAATGGGATGCATGTCTTCAGACCCTTCTGACTCCAAGAATGATTTTCTTAGATTGAAACTGAGGGAAGAAACTGATAAAATAACAAAAAAAAAATGTTAGCATTTTGTACGTGGCCATCTGCAAGGCCTCCTGCTTACATTTTCTTTAAGTTCCTGGCTAAATTGCAGAAAACAACAACCTTGTCCAAATTCTTCACTGTCCTTGAGAGCCTTTCCACTGACTTCAGACAGTGCTGCCTTTGGTATATAACTCAGTTATGATATAACTGAGATCTTGTGCAGCTCTGGCCACAGTGATGCACATCAAATAGCATAAACTATCCAGTACAGGCATATTCCTCTCAAGATTTCCATCCTTTCAGTGGTAGCCTGAAGAAATTCTCACTATGAAATGCTGTTTTAAGTAGGCAGTCTGCTCTTCCTTGCCTTCTGAAACTTACACATACAGAAAATTTCAATAATCGTGAAGTCTGGCTCTTGACGTGTAATGTGACCCAAGAAGCTGCCCTTTAAGTAAGAAGTTGTGATTGAAAAGACATCTTCTTGAAACATGTAATTGAAACTATCTGGACTCATTCTTGACATTTATGGTAGCATACTGGATTTTTATAGGAAACATGAAGGGATGACAGAAAACATTTTCAGATGTGGTCATGGACCTCTGAATGTATTTAGAGAAAAACAGAATTCATAGAGCTCCTGCATACGGAAAACAAACATATTTTTTCACATATTTATGTGTGCACAGAAAGTATAATGCATTTTACATCTGTTTCAAGCCACGTGGCAGTATCCAGGAAACAAGTTACAGTGTTGGATAAATGTGGAAAATTCTAGTTTACACAGGGATGTTACCCATAAAACCCATTCAGGAGTGCAAGGAGTGCAAAAGAGGAGAAAGACTGAAGGAGTGAGAGATGGAAGGGATGAATAATGCAATAGACAGGACTTAGCTGCGTACTTGTTCTGACAATTTGTTATTAAAATGTGTAACTTGTGTATGGTGTATAACAATACTGGATAGAAAGACACAAATCAAAGTAAGATTTGTTTTGGGTCTAACAGTTACTTGAACTTCTGCCTGCACCTTATGTGTACATAATCCTATGGGCTGGTGCAGTTGGAAGAGACTAGTTTGTGCCGGCCATAGCTCATAAGGGGGTGGCACATCTGGCATTAAGAACAATCACTTCTGATCTTCCAACCTGAATAACCAGGTAGACATTTTTAACTGGCTTGACTATGGTCAAAGGCTTTAACTCACACTCTTAGTTTTTGAAGCAAGATCCACTGTGCTAAGTGGATTTATAAACACTGCAACTCAGAAGAGCAACATCTTGAGTGCAATAAGAAAACAGAGAATCTGCCTGTTCTGCCGCTCCTGGGTTTCTGTGGGTCTTCAGACCCACCAGAGCTGCAGACCACCAGAGCTTCCCAACTCTCAGCTCTGTTCAGGAGCTCTGTTATGGAGCAGAGGTCTCAGCAAATGTGTTTGGCCAACATGCATCAGTAGTCAGCAAAACAAATAGGGTGCTTGAATGCAGTAAATTAAAGCTGAAACACAGAAAGTATTATGGACTCAAGTAACATCAATTCATGTGCTGACATGTAATAAATCTCCTCTCAAGGCTCAAAGATTTTGCTAATTAAAACACATTTGGAAGGGGAAAAAAAAGGAAAGACACTGTTATTCCAGATTCTAATAATGCTAGACACCAGGCTGGAGACTGTTCTTGAGGGAATGGCAGGGTAGTGTGAAATACGTCCAACACTTGGTAGAAGTTGAAAAGAAAGAAGGGAAAACTGATGTCATTAATGCATTTATTTAGATGGCATCTTAGTGTTTTAGCTTACATATTTATTAATTTTTAGTGGCTGGCAGACACTGGGAAGGGATCTGTGTGTTTGAAACATCCTGTGTAAAGGAATTCGTGTTTTAGCTGGAACTTTGAGACAGTGCAATGCAACTGATAGTAGCAACAGAAAGGTATACAACTATGGTGGGTTGACCATGGCCAGCAGCCAGACACCCCGCCAGCTTCTCACTCACTTTCTTCCTTCAACAGTACAGGAGGAGAAAATATGATGAAAAAGCTCATTGGTTGAGACAAAGACAGGGAAGTAACTTCCAATTACCATCACGGGCAAAACAGACTTGACTTGGGGAAAATGGATTTAATTTATTGTCAGTTAAAATAGACTAGATAGTGAAAAGCAAAAACAAAAATTAAAGCAATACCTTTCCCTCATTCATCCATTTTTTTCCCAGGTTCAACTTCACGCCTTCATTCTCAACTCTTAAATCTCATCCCCACTCCAAGCAGTGCAGGGAGGATGGAGAATGGTAGGTTGTGGTCAGTTCAGAACAGTTCCTCCCTGCTGGTCCTTTCTTCTCACAGTTTTCCCCTCTCCACAGGCTGTGGTTCCTTCAGAAAACACCCACCAACTTTGAAGTGGGGTCTTCCACGGGCTGCAGCATGGATATCTGCTTCAACATGGTCTTCTCCACAGGCTGCAGGGAAATATCTTCTTTAGCACCTGGAGCTCCTCCTCCCTCTCTTCCTTTGACCTTCACTCTGCTGTTTCTCACTTTTTTCTCACTCCTCTGTCTGTCTGGTTTCTTTGCCCTTTCTTACATACTTTTTCCCAGAAGTGCTACCAGCTTGGCTGATGGGCTCAGCTGTGTCCTGCAGTGGGTTGGTTGGAGCTGGCTGGAACCATTTGTATCCCTGACCTCTTCTCACAGGGGCCACACCTGCAGGCCTCCCCTGCTACCAAGACCTTGACACCGACACCAAATACAACAACCCAACCGATAACCTTCTCCTTCTAAATAAGAGCATGTCTAAATGCACACAGATAATTGCAGCCACTGTACCTGTCTGGACACCATCCAGAAACCAGATTTTTAATGTTACTGCAGGTATGTTTCACTTGTTGATGGCTGATCAGTGTTATACAGGCCTGGGGAAGAGTGGCTGGAAAGCTGCTAGGTGGAAAAGGAAGTGGGAGTGTTGGTTGACAGCTGGCTGAAGAAGAGCCAGCAGCGTGCCCAGGTGGCCAAGAAGGCCAACAGCATCCTGGCTTGTATCAGAAATAGTGTGGCCAACAGGATTAGGCAAGTGATCATCCCCCTGTACTCGGCACTGGTGAGGCTGCACCTCGAATAATGTGTTCAGTTTTGGGCCCCTCACTACAAGAAAGACATTGAGGTGCTGGAGTGTGTCCAGAGAAGGGCAACGCAGCTAGTGAAGGATCTAGAACACATGTCTTATGAGGAGCAGCTGAGGGAACTGGGGTTGTTTAGCCTGGAGAAAAGGAGGCTGAGGGGAGACCTTAATGCTCTCTACAACTGCCTGAAAAGAGCTTGTGGCGAGGTGGGGGTTGGTCTCTTCTCCCAAGTAACAGGCAGTAGGACACGAGGAAATGGCCTCAAGTTGTGCCAGGGGAGGTTTAGATTGGATATTAGGAGAAATTTCTTCACTGAAAGCGTTATCAAGCAATGGAACAGGCTGCCCAGGGAAGTGGTTGAGTCACCATCGCTGAGGTATTTAAAAGCGATGTAGATGTGGTGCTTAGGGACATGGTTTAGTTGTGGACTTGGCAGTGTTAGGTTTGTGATTGGACTTGATGATCTTAAAGGTCTCTTCCAACCTAAATGATTCTATGATTCTATGTGCATGGTTCCTTCCGTCGAAGGGGAAAATTACGCAGAAGCGCCACAAGGTGATCTTCCAGGTATTGCGGCAGAAGATGGAGACTTGCTGTGAATATTTTAATGTTTTTCACAAAACTGGATGGACAGATGAGGGAAGAATCATGAAGGAGAACTCTGCAGGCTGTCATGGGTGACCATGTGTAGTCCCCATATAAACTGCAGCTGACCAAAAAACAGCTTATGTTTTCTGTTTCTGCTCCAGTGTAATATTTGTTTGAAATCTATCAGTTTGGTCAACATCTTTTAAGGCTTTCTGAAAGTTTTTTTATTAGACTCCATGCAGTATAATTTCTGCATTTCTTTAATCAATTTTTGTGCAACATCAGAAAAGACAAAGCAGAAAGAAGTTACTTGCTGGGACAACTAAGTAAGTAAGAGAATTGGCCAAGCTGCCCACCCCTGGGGTCATTTATCCCCTGCTTTTAGCAGGCATCCAGCTTTCCAGGTGGGCCAGCTCTTTGGTTTGACCACTGTGTTGCCTTCTTGAACCCTTCCCTGCTTCACGCTGTTTTGCATATTCTTTTTCCAGTGAAAAAGAAAGAACTGAAGTTTAAAAGCTTTGGGGATGGGTGAGATGAAAACCACTTTATTTATTTATTTTCAGCCTGCTCCACCAAAGAGGGAAAAGTATATAAATGAAAACAAATGGTCCCAAGAGAATTTCACTGTTGTTAAAAAGCAATTTTTCATTAAAAAACTCATTTCACTGAAAAAAATTTTAAGCATCTGTAATTGTGCTTTTGTTGATTCAGAGCCTGCTGAAGCCAACTGGGAGTTTTCCCACTGATTTCACTGATTTTGGATGGGGTCTCTTATGAGCTAACGATGTGTTATTGATTTGGTGTTTGTTAAAAGAGAAGCCAGGACTTTCTGAAACTTTTCCTCGGACTCATTATACTCCACTCAATTTATTTCTTCATTTCTTTGATGAATGTATGTATGACATCAAAAGGGACAAGGGAGAGATGAGTATGAGTTTACATTTTCCTTTCCCAGAACTTGCCTGGTAACTTCATTTGTTTTCTGTTGTTTTAATGTATAGCAGGCTCATGTTGCTTTCAAGATGGAAGCAGAGATTTTCATTATTCTATAGGAAGCATTTTCACGGCAAGATCCTTTGAACATTTTCCATTCCAGACTAATGCAGAATACAAGAAAGCCATGGGATACCATTAGAAGAACTGATTTCATAACATTTTAAAAAGAAACCCATCTTCTTTTTAATCAATTTCCTAGGATCCTGCTGAGAACTCCTTCTGACATTTTGTCATCTTGTCAAAAATAAATTTTCTTTTCCCTTTGCTCTGATGGAGGTGGGGCCATTTTTACAGATGGTTTGGTGAAGTGAGTAGGAGCCCAGAAAAGGGGATAATTATTCATAAATGACATTTCCCATTTCTGTGGGTTTTCTGGAACAGGACAGATACTCTAATGTTTGGTTCTAATGACAGGGAAGGATTTATGGTGTCTCTGGCTTATCTCCTGGGAGTACAAATGCTTTACCTTAACTTTTTGAGGTGCTTTATTTTGGCCTTTAACTCCAATCAGTATCCAGATCCTAACTATGTAAAGACAAAATGTCAAGTAACTGGACAGCTGCTTAGCTGTCTGAGATATGCCTTTCATAACAACCTCCAGGAGCACATTATTTTAATGATATCGTTTCTTAAGGTTAATTTGTACTGGGTGTGAAGCATTAGTTCACACTGTATGTTTGTTTTCAAGTCCAGGAGGTGTATGATGGGAAACGTTCCCTTCTGGGGCTATGTAAAGAAGATACACAGTTATGGCAAGACAGCCAGATGAGTCACAGGTGGGAAACAATTGTGATACTGAAGAATTTCTCTGTACCCACTTACAGCATTATCTCAGTTTGAGGAGACTTCCTGTACCCACACTGTTCACTTCTGACTCACCCTCATTCAGACATATAAATCTGGGAGTCACCATACAGAGTCAGTTGAGTTAGAGCAAGGAATACTTCACATTTCTAGGTACATGCAGCCCACAGGACTTAGCACAGCTGTTTCCTCCTTCAAGATGTGTGGATTTAACAGCCAAATTAGACCAGAAGGAGAGGATGAACTAAGTAAGGTTTAAACTTTTGTGCCTTGATTGTGTAGCACATTGACTAGAGGCACATTGCACTTGGGGAAGCCTGGAAGGTCCTTGCAGGCTGAGCATCTTCTCCGTAGGCTGTCAGTTAGGTCTCAACTTTTGCTCCAATGAAAAGCCTAGCTTTCTTCTTATGGCTTATTATCCATTAGTGGGTTCAGAATAGTCTAAGACTCAATGATGATGAATAAAGGATAGGAACTGGGGATCTGTATAAACTTGTTATTGAAAGTTGAATTTAATAGAATAGCAACCTCCCCCTTTTTCTTTCCTTTAAAGGAAATGGTGTATTCAGGGTTAAATGACCCTATGACAGCTACTCAGAGGGGACTTTCCTTAATTTCTTGTGCACAAGGAACTTGGAGATTCTCGTAAGAATGCTGTCTTACCTAGCAGACCTAGCAGGGTCTTGAGAGTTTCCAGTAACTAGCCTAAAAGTTGTGGACAGCATTGGTAAAGTCCACTGATGAACTGTAGGAAAATGGATGCAGGCCTATGTGTCTTAAAACCCTTTCAAAGAAAACCACAGGGCATCATCACTGCTGATTTTGAAGGGGAACTCAGGAAGAACAAGAGAAATACCCACTTCTCCATTCCAAAACCATGACTCATCTCACTTTCTTTTCTGTCTCCTCTTTATGCATAATCTTTTTTTTTAAAGTTAATTCTTTCCTCCTCAAAGACAGCTCCACTCCACATTTTGCTATGTCCACTACACTGTGATCACTGTGATTTTATTTTGATCTAACTACTGAATTCAAGGTGCCCAGAAAGTTTTGTTCTCCTCATTTTATATCTTTTTCCTACATAAAGTACCTGTACTGTTCAACTCCTGTAATATAATCCTCCTACTTGGTGAAAAAATGCCTATGTGGTGCTCTGCCAAATACGCCATCTTATATTTGGCAAAAACATCTTCTCAGAACTATTTTCAAGGAAAAGGATATGGCTGAAAAAATAAAAGAGCCAGAGAGTCATGAGCTACATAATCTCTGTGAGAAGGGGAATTTTCATCACTCTTTCAAAGCCAGCTTCCTACAGCATGTGTGAGCAGCACCTGCCAAGCACGTGGAGAACGTATGAAGGCAGAGTTTTTTCAGTGTACAGTGAATTAGCTGCTCATGAAAGGAGGCACAACGACATTGTACTTACTCAAGAAATAGGTGTAGTAAAGGCAACCGCAGTGCACATGTTCCTACTCCTCCAGTGCGCTTAACCTGTGGTGTATGCTCTTCACTGCTGAGGCAGAGAGACGAGCTCTGCTTCGATGCTCGCTTCAACTCTGGCCTCTCAGCTGCCCCTGCCAACTAAATAACTGACTATCAAATTCCCTGGCTTCAGGGAAATGTGTCTGTGAGTGGCTGGATTGTGCCCATAACCACATTTCACATAAATCACCATATTACCAACAAATGACATTCACTGTTGATAAGAGACAACATACGTATCTGTAACTTGGGGCTGGCTATCACACTGCAGTGTTTCCTGACCAGTTCCTTCGAAACACCAATAGACATGTTATGATACTGCAGAAATTAACTATTTTTACAAGGATCCTGAAATAAAATTGTTTTAAATGCAGGCATTAAAAAAGGCTTTCAAGATATATTGGTAAAGTGCAATGACTGCCTTTTTGCTAGATTATCAGAGCAGGCTCTGATGTACAGGTTTTAACCAATATGCGTTTTTTAAAAACATTTTTTTTGGTTGTAGCTGTATTCACTCTGATTGTTCCTAAGACAATGTCTTTGCCCTAAGCAGCAACGTGCTTGCTGTAATGTACCCATAGGTAATTGTGCATTAAGCTCATTAACATGGACACAGTAGACAGCAAAGCTGGACTCTGCTGCTGGCGGTCCCTGAGACAGTTCCTACCTCCAGCTCCCTTCTTAGGGTGCCCCGTAACTTCTCCAGCTAACTACCTAGGCTGTGCACAGCGAGTTATGCTGTGCAATGAGTAAATGATGTAGCCAGCAGAGGGCAATGAAGGTCAGTTTTTGGAGAAGTTACATAAAACAAACTCAAAGTGGCTGAAAATGTAGGACAAAAAGGTCAAACAAGAGCATGTTGTGAACTGCTGCTATACATCCATTTCTATTAATTACTATGAGACCTGAGTGAACCCTTGTGATCATGTGATCCATAAACCCCCTTTTTAATGACCATATTAAACAATGTAGTTCCTTATTTATGACAATGTAATTAATAGTCTTTTCAAAGGGGGGGTGGGGTGGAACCTAATAAAAACTATACGCTCCTAAAATAGGACAAACAGCTTAAACCAATAGCCAATAAACCCATGGGTCTTCATATAAATCCTGTTTTATTGGTCTGTTCTGGAGAGCAGTTGTTTTGTTTAACTTGATAAACAGGTCATTTTTCCCAAGACAATTAGGTGCCTGGATGAAAAAAGGGAGGGCCAGAGAAGTCAGCTGTTGCTCAGTTCAGAGGAAAAATGCTGCTTCTTTCAGTCAGATGCAAAGCTGTTTATCACAGATATTAATCCAACATGCTGGAAATAACGTGAACTTATGGTAGAGAACAACACTTTTTAACTTGGGTGACATCTGCTAGGGATGTAACTCATACCTAGGCGCTTGGGCAAGCAGTTGGTGCCAAGAGAGTGCAAGCTGCAAGTGGTATTTGCCTCTGACAATCTGGGCAACAGCTTTTTTGAGCCTAATTGTGGCTCTAGGTGCCAAATATTTTAAAACTGATCTCTTGACATTGCTACGTTAACCAATGAACAGCTTAATAGCAGGAAATGCCTGGAGTGTTAGTGGGAAATTGTATTTATTTATTCTGTGGAAGATCCTAACGCAGCCCTTCAGGACTGGGACCCTGTTGCAGCTCTGCTATACTGCATGGGAAAGCTCCTGTGAGCAGTAGACCCGGGTTTCACTACTATATGTGTCACACCTGCTCAGCGATCTGGGATACGTCACTTGGCTTTTCTGTGCTGAGCTTCCCGTTGCAAAAGTGTTAGTGATTCCTCCTGTTTGAAGTGCTATCTGCAATAGACTATACGAAAGCTAGGTTGTATTTTGAGATGGGATAGAAGAGAGAGAAAGAAATACCTATTTTATGACTGTGGTAAGTCTGAGAGAAAGGTCCTGGGCTATTTGACTGAAATGAATAGATCTTTGCCTCCTAAAATTTCGGCAGAAAGCTGGAGAACTGTAACTGTCCTGGTGAAATTCCTATCTGACCATTCAGATTAACAGAGCCTGACAAAGATGCTACAAGACCCCATGCAGGAAAGAAAATGCTCCTTTTAAAAGGGAAAAAAAATGGAAAGACAAACCTTCTGATGATGGTGTGGACTTGAAATACTCAGTACAAGGAAGAGCAAAGTCCCAGAGGAAGTCCCAGGGAGCAATCAGCTGGTGGTAATTGCCCTAATGTTCCTGGCTATTAGCAGTAACGATAACCATAACTAAAGCTCTCAGTGCCTGTGTGTACTTATTGCAGAAAGAATACAGGACATGTTACTCTGTGTCAGACCCAATAGGGAGACGTTAATAAGTACTTGTTTGCATATGATGTAACTTCTGAGGTTTTATGATGTCTCATCAGCCAACAGCCAGGAGTCCGGCTGGCGCCAGCGCGGACGTCAAGTGGGATCTACCTGAGGAGATGGCAAATATTTGACTTGGTGTTGATGAGCTAGATTTCAGTCATGGCTCTCTGCTCCCCATCAAGTGACTCGTGGCAGAGGTAGTGGGTGTGTTTGAACCCTGATGAGCCTTTGCTGAATGGCTGCGAATTTTTGCCTTTTCACTGGTCCGACCATTAAAATGCAAACCAAGAAGTTACACTCATATCAGTGCATCCGAAGTGCAATCACAGAGTGCCTCTGCTCAGTGCTCTGCGTCTGGTCCTTCAAGAGCAAAGAGCTGCTGCTTCCAGGGGGACAACGTCCCCAGGAGGGCAGCGGGGGTCCCATGACGGGGCGGGGGGGGATTTGCTGGGGCTTCTTTTTAGCAAATGCAGGCTTCCAGGTGTGCAGTGGGGGGCAGCCTGCCTACACCTCCCTCTGCTAGGGCTGACTTCTCTCCTGAGTTGTCAGGGCCAGACAAGGATTTGAGGGTTGCCCCAGTTTAGCTGCTGCGCCGTGTTTTAATGGAGTCAGTGCACTGTAATGTAGCAGCACTTCTGCCAGGCTGACGTACTCCGCCAGCGCAGATCAAGTGAAATCAGTGAGCAGCATAGTTGTAGGCAAGTCACAAATAAATTATATTCATAGGCTTTAAATATTTTATTTATTTTTTTTTTCCTGAGGCTAAGGGGGGCGGTGATTCAGTCTCCTATGTCTCTCCCACAACATAGACTTTCACCCAACTACTCCTACCCCTTTGAGGACAGATTTTAGACCTTAAAGAAAAATGTCAGCATTCATTGTTATCTACTTAGGTGTGTAAAACAAAAATCCCTATCTCCTCACCCATTAAATTAATCATCAGGGGATTTTCTTTCATGTTCCTGTCTTGAACTGTAGGAGGAAGAGGAAAATGCTGAAATATCTTTTTTCTTCTTCTTCTTTTTTTCTGCCTTTTTTTAATGTGCTCACACATTGGAGCAAAATGAAAGCACTAATCAAGGAATGGCCAACCTCCCTTACTGTTCCTCCCCTCACGCCCGTTTCTTTCACAGCCAGACCAGTATCAGCTGTTTTGGGGAATGGAAGGGACAGGCAGCTGGGAGAGAGGCAGTTCGTAGCTGGGGGAGTGTGGCGGTGGCCTCCTGGGGCCTCTCCAGCAGGATGTGGATGAAGTGGAGGACAGCTGAGCCCCACGTGGACTCATAGCATGGGCATTTAAGCACAGAAGTGCCCCAGCAGGGCCTTGTGGCCGGTCATCCGGCATCACCTTTGAGTTGTGTACAGATCAGATACCATGGCCAGGCAGTCCCTGTGCCAAAGATTTCCTAAGAGAACCTGTTATAGTAAAGTAATGAAGAAAATTTTGAAGTCCTATGAGTTTATGATAAAAGTGCAAGTGTTGAAAGCATAGGGAAGCATACTCAGAAGAAAGTGAAAGTTTGACACTTTCAAAAAAACTAAGATGTAATATTTTAAAACATGTGACAGAATCAGAAATTCTTGAGGTCTGCCTCTTGCTCTATCATTCTTGCTTTGGCCCTGGGGAATCACACCCCACCCTTTTTTTAGACATGGAGAATAATTTCTTGAGCCCTTTTATATCCAATCAAAAAGGTCTTATGCTTAGCACTTGCTTTCCCTCTGAAACATATAACATTAGGGTTCTTTGTTTAGAAGATCAAGGTTATGCATTTTAAAGAGAAGAACAGAAAATAACAGAATAAATAATAGAATATCACAAATGAAATGAATTGTTGATTCTTATTGTATCCAAAGACCTGAGAGGGAAACCTTAATTTTGTAAGCCATTTTCTGCAACTGTAGCCACAGGAAATGACTTTTAATTGAATAAATTAGAATAATGAAAAAAACAGAAGAACAGTTGATCAGAGAGGTGAATGAAGTTTTTCTGTTTTCTGCGTTAGGGAAACATGAAGTTGACAGTGATGAAAAAAACATCTTAGGTGAACAGATTTGTTAACATTAGAAGTTTAACTTCTAGAATCTTTTTCATCTTTAAAGAGCAAATGCTTGCCGCTGTACAAGAATCAGCTGCAACATTTTTACAGATTTCAACAAGGAAGTTTTACAGTTTTACAGTTATGCAAAAGCAAGACATAGAGGGGTAAAACCATAACATGGAGCTAAGAAGAGACAGAATTTGCTAAACCTGGAAATATTAATGATCAAACATAACCAGTTTATTTGCAGGTAATTGGAATTTATCTATGTAAAGAATTCCCCGTAATCTGATAGAGAAACTAGCAATGCATGCATTGTTTAAAATGAAACTGCATGCTCTTGGTTTTGCCTTATTGCGTTTTACGATGTACCTTTACATTGAGGATGTTTTGTGTTTCTTAATAGTGAATTATAACACATCTCTTTAGCTGAGAGCAATTGCCCACTCTCTGGTCAAAAGGTCAAAAATAAACTGGAAATTTCCATGTTGATAAGAAAGCCTTAAACCAAAAAAATAGCATAGGTGTGCTAATGCAAAATGTATGTTGCTGTCCCAGGCTCTTAGCCAGGCCTGTTCTGAGCTGATCCTACCATTTTTCTTCCCTGCTCTCTCCTTTCCCATCTTTTTCTTCTTTCCCAGCCTTCATTGCTCCAAACCTAAAGATGGCCAGTTATGAAATGCTGCCAGTCAGGATTCCCAAGCTTCAAAGGGATCTCTCATCAGCAGAGACAGAGGCTCTTTTGTGTAGCTCTTGGAGAGTGGCTCTGTCTGCTTCCGCACAGGCAGGGAACTCCGGAGCTTCTCTTCACTCCAGCCTCTCAATGCACCATCTGGATGTCGCAGGGATTTTTTTGTATGTTTTCCCCAAGGCTGCAGACGAAGTAAGACTGCAGTCAGTGTGATGGTCTGCGGGGAGTCGTCATTCTACATGCACGAATGCAAGGAAACAGGTCTCTGCATTTCGGCGCATTGGGTGAGGAAGCCTCTCCCCAGAGGTCATCTTGGCCTTGTGTTTTGCCAGCTAAGAGTGGTCTTAAAACTGGAGGAAACAAATGCTAAACTTTGTGCTGGGAATTCATCACCAAATGGAGTCCATGGGTACAGTAACAGAAAAACTGTGAAAAAGAAAGTCCATAGAGGTAACGCTAAAATCTTTAGTTTAATACCATTGTCACCAGGTTCTGAGGGTCAGGAAATCCTGCTGTGCTTTCTGAGAGGTGTCTGGGATTTTACAGGAACTGTCAGCTTGATTTCACAAGGCTTTGCTCTAATTTTCTGTGTTCTGCTCTGTGAAAATTTGAGTGCAAAGTTCTGCTATACCGTCAGGTCAGGTTAATACCCACTACCAAGGTGCAAACAATGTGCCAAGCGCAAAAGCCAAGGAGAGGTGACCCTTCTCTATTGAGCAAGTGATACGAAATGGGTGAGAAGGCAACACAAGAACAGCCACAAGTGAGTCAAACCGCTGATCTGTTTAACTCAGTTTTTTATCAGCTAAGGTGGCTAGCAGGGAATACTTAGCAAGAATATGAAAAATAGTGTAAATACAGAAAGTATCTTTCTGTAATACAATCCAGGAGTTGTCAGAGAGGGAAGAGAGTCACTGAATGAGGCTGCAGCAGTCCTCTTGCATCTCTTGCAGTGCAGAATTTTGAATTGCCTGTGATTTACTCTCATGCAGAAAGATAGTGTTTATCAACGGCTTTGCAAAAGGCAGAACTTGCATTTACTTTCTCTTTGCTTTCTGGCAGCTGAAGTTCAACATCACCGCTCTCTGGGGCCAGAGGTTCCTCAAGGCAGGTGCAGCATCCTTCTGTGTGTCAGCGGCAGAGCGCCAGTTCTCCCTGGGGCTTTCACACACTCGCATTCACCGCTGTTTTTTCCACTTCACAGACCCAGAAGATCTTACCTCTGGTCAGTGGTTCATGATATCCATGGCTCTCTAGATTATGTGGCTGGGGTTTTTTGTTTTTTGCTGTGAGCCTATGGGACTGGGGCTGTAGGAGTGAAGCTGATGGGTGAGACAGCAACAGTCTTCTGTGCTGACTTAGAAGATTTCTGATCACTAATAAAGCCGGGCATTCATTTTCTGAGAAAGAAGCGATAATCTGGAGAAGGAAAACCCTCCTGGGGATCTATTATTCCCTTCCTTATGGATCTGAGGGACCTGTGAAACTGTAAACCTTGTGACCACTTCACCTTCCCTGCTCAATGAGAAGCTACGCAGGCATGCAAAGTTTCTTGCAACAGTTTCTTGGGCTATTATTTCATTTTTTTCATGGCTGTTTCATGAAAGGATGCAATGTGGGACGCACTTTCTAGGATTCTAACTAAAGAGGAACCTAAAAAGACATGTTGTGAGTCACCTTTTTAAAAATACTTTTAGATGCTCTAAGAAAATGGTCCTGGAACCTTTGACCATTGAAAAAAAATATCATACTGAGCCTAAATCAGCAGAGCCTTTTTCCACTTTGTGACTAAAAGATTTTATGGGCACACAAAGGCCCAACCAAAGGCAGATCTGGGCAGTACAGCATAGAGAGGGTTTTGCTGACAGTGCATTGTACAGCAGGTACAAGATGGTGCAGTTCTATGCCCTTCACCGGGCAGCGCTCTGGCACACTCACATCTTTTATTCAGCATTTAACAAGATCATCGCTGTGTCATGGCTGCATTTCTGGGTGATGCCTGTCTGACACTACCTCAGGGTAGAAATGCTCTAAGTATAACACAAATGTACCTTACAATAATGGAAAATCCTTTCGCAAGCTAGAGAGTAATGCACTCCGAACAGAAGAGCTGCTCTGGTGGCCCCAAGGTGATATCTCCCAGAGCAGCCGGAAAGGTGAATGCACAACAGCAGCAGCATTTTACAATAATTTACATCAAAAGAAAGAGAATGACAGAACTGGAGGCTACAGTGAAAATAGATGAGATTTTTTTCCCTAGCACTAGTGACAGTGAAATATTCTATGTAAGAATTTTATTAAAACTACATATTGGGAGGGGAGAAAAAAAAAATAATCTGTTTTTATCCTTTCCTTCTCTTTCCTTTTTCCTCTGTTGTCATTTGGAGGAAACTCATCTTCTTGAGGAGGCTTTATACGAATAATAAAGTTGATTAATAAACAGAGGATACAGAAGGTACATTAATTTTCCTTATACTATATCTCACTGTCTGAAGTAACTGAGAGCTTTTCCCCATTTCTTTCACTGTGACAGATTTGTAGTTGGATGGATGGCAAAACGAATGGAAGTGTGTTCCCTTTATAGTGTAAAAGGGCTGAGGACCATTTTGAAAGGTGGTTAAGGTCACAACATTTAACGTGTTGTTCAGCAGCACCTTGGAGCCAAGGAGTCTCTCACTCCGTGATTCAGCTCCTCCCAGGTATGTGCCTTGGCTGTCTCCCAGCTCTGCAGCAAGACCTGGGCATGCACCAGCCTCAGCAAGCTGTGCCTGCTTATCCATGGGGTGCAACCACAGGGGCAGAGGTTGTGAGGGTGCCAAGATGTGTCACATGCTGTCTGGACAACCCGGGAGCCTGTTGGAGGATGGGGATATGGGGAAGAGAGGTAATCCAGAATGAAGGTTAGATATAGCCTCACGTTGTCTGCAGTCAAAGCATTACTGTCTAACAAAGGCTGAGATGTATCATACAAGTGGCTCCAAGCCACTGATCTCAGAGCCTCTTATAGTACTCCTTCCTCCACCTTCTTTTTTCTCAAAAAATATTAAAGGATTGACTAACTGTGGGTGTTGCCAGGCAAGGGAATTTCAAATACTGACAAGATCTGTATTACCCAGACCAGTGTGGCCCAGCAGAGCTGGCTGGGAGCACCACTCCATGGGTGCCATTGCAAGGAGATGTGGAAGAGCTATTGGGCGCTGACAGTCATTACCTTCCTCTGCATTTGCAAATAGCCTGGGACAAAACAACCAAAACCATTTGCCTTAATGCATCCCCATTAAGGGCATGGAGGGGATGGCTGGAGACGTGGTATCTGAGAGATTGCTGAGAGCTGGGGCTGTTCAGCCTGGAGAAGAGAAGGCCCCGGGGAGATCTTATTGCAGCCTTCCAGTACATAAAGGGGGCCTACAGGAGAGCTGGGGAAGGACATTTTACTAGGGCATGTAGTGATAGGACAAGGGGGAATGGCTATAAACCGGAAGAGGGCAGGTTTAGATTAAACATTAGGAAGAAGTTTTTCACTTTGAGGGTTGTAAGGCACTGGCACAGGTTGCCCAGAGAGGTTGTTGAGGCCCCATCCCTGGGGGGGTTCAAGGCCAGGCTGGACATGGCCTTGGGCAACCTGGTCTAGCGGGAAGTGTCCCTGCCCATGGCAGGGGGGGTGGAACTCGATGATCTTCAAGGTCCTTTCCAACTTAAACCATTCTATGATTCTATGATTCTATGATTCTATGATATCTGATGCATGTAGTGCTCGCTGCAGAGGAGCCAAGAGTTATTACCACCCCAGTGGCCTAGGGCAGCAGAGGGATGTTCTGGGAACCAGCTCCAACAGCTGCTGTGGTTGAGCTATTTGGACTTTAGAGCAGTGAGGTTTCCCCGATGCCCAATGTTTTAATCTAGATTTGCAGGTCTCTCCTACACTGATCTGCAGATCTCTATCAAAACAAATGCAATCCCTTCTGCTTTCAGTGCAAAAGAGTAGTTTGATAATGTCCTACTGCAGTGCTGCTCTTCATTACAGCAGTAATTTCCCTGACCTAGCAATTCTGGTGCCTCTTGTGTTTACCCAGGTTTTGCACACATGAATGGTAATGCAAACGCAGGCAAAGAGATATAAACCACTGAGCCTCTCGTATTTTTTCCAAACATCGCACGACATCTTGCTGTCTGCTTTTGCTCTAATTTGTGGGAATCCTTGTGCTGTGAACATGGCGTTGGAGATTTTTGCCTCAGGTCTCTTGTGGTGTTTTTGATTTCTCATTGTGTTCACAATGGCAGAAGCCCTCTCAAGATTCAGTCTGAACTGGTGACTTTTTTTTGCTTGTAATATTCCAGTTGCTTTGTGAAGGCTGACTTCAGGGGCACACCATGATCTAACTAGGTGAGTGCTTGTCTTCCATTCCTAGGCATGATTAACAGGGTCCCCTCGTGTCTGATGGTCCAGTAGGCTTATCTGGCCATGGCGAGTGCCTGACCAGCACAGTCTGTCCTGCCCTCTTATTAACTCAAATTCTAATTATTTTCCTGTGTGAGGGGAGACTGACTTCTGTGTGTATATGTTTTTGGGTGTCTACGTGCCAGTAGCTGGAGTCAGGCCATGGTCAAGCGGACCCCATGATGGTGGTGCCACCAACCACACTGAGTGAGAGTACATATGCTAGTGTGTGACAGCTAGCAGATATCAAACTGGACTAGGATAACTGTCTTGGGAGTAAGATTTCAAAGCAGCCGTAAGATATGTGTGTTGCTGTGTGTGAGACCACCAGAGGAGTTGGCTACCATGGGGACCAGGTAGTCCAGAGCAACTGCCAGAGAGATTGCGGTGTCTGGGGTTGACTGACATGTGTGTGTTGGTGTGTGCAAGAGGGCTCTGCACTGGAGCTGCAGCCTCGGGGGCTTGTATGCCCTCGTGCCAGCAACTGGGGAGACTGGGATCCGTGGATAGCAACTGGGCAGACCGAGTGTCTGTGCTGGACAGCTGCTGCAGGGATCCACCTTGTACGTATGTACATACATATTCTTATCAACGGACCTTCATCCTGGTTTGCCAGAGAGGTGAACAGGATGAGGCTGCTATTTACATTTGTGTGCATGCAGAGTGTGCCTGTCTGTGTTGGTCTGTGTGTTTTTGTTTTTTTTTTCCATCATCTTTTAAAAGTTGTTCTCACGTGGAGTATGGTACTCAACTTGCTGCAATATAATTTCATAGCTAACCTTCTCTTGTTAACTGAAATCTCTTAAAAACTTGGCTTGACAGACAGTGCTGTAATCAAAAAAGTTGCTTTCTGAGTCTTTCTGACTCTTCCCTGTTTTGCAGGTACCTGCTGCTAGCCAATAAAAGATGGAGCCTTCCTTTGAGACTTATTCCAATGTCCACACCATTTCAGTGTTTCAGCTGGCTTCCCAGCATTTTCATAGCCCATTTGGTCCTAGTAGGAGGTGTTGGTCAGCCATCAGTTAGACCGTAAGATTGAGAGGGAGACCTGATGCACGCACGCCTACAAGCGTTGCTTAACATCTGCATGAGACAGAAAGTGTTTCTAACTGGCTTACACTAAAGCTTCTCAAGAATGTAGCTCCTCAAAACTGCCTTTTTTTGCCTATCAGCTTTTCATGGTGGAGCAGGTCCAGGATAAAACACATGATTAAAACTTGTCATGCATCAATCACTTCAGGGCAAATAATTCAGATGAGTATTTTGGTTTTACTAGCGGGTAAGTGGGTAAGTTTGGTATTTCCTGTGCCATTATTTAAATTTATGGCAGCAGACTAATTTGTATGCCAGATCCTGTACAGGGAGCACTCAATTTGGTGCCACAGCTTTACTTGAAGATGATTCATATCAGACTTATAACACTTTATCACATCAGATGATGTCTAATATCTATTCCTGGAAATCAACAAGATTGATGAGATAAGGACTGTAACAGAACATCACAGATTTCAGGAAATTAGCTCTTTTTCACTGGAAGCCAAAAACTAAGTCTAACGACTGGGTTTATTTAGGCCTATATTTTTTTCCCCAAAGTTCTCTCAGGAAATTATTGCTATACTGTTTCACATCTAATGTGATTTCTTGAAGCAATATCCTGTGGTATTGGCCTGTCATACCTGAATGGAAAAACTAAAAAGACTTAACTGCAGAAATATTTTGCCTAAGAAAGGTACATGGTAGGTGGATACCATAAAACTTGTGAGGTGCAGTGTGGGAGTTAAAAGACAGCCAGACATGAAAACAGAGCTGTAGCACTGCTGAGTTAAAAACAAAACCAAACACAACCTTGATTCAACAGAATTGACTCATCTCGAGGCAGACATGGGTTATGCAAACAATCCTGGTCAACATAATTTCTGAAACAGAACAGATTCTATCCAACTCATGATAAGGGAGCACTGAAAGAGAGAAGTTATTTGATTTGTTCCAACTATTAGCTGAAACACTGCTATTCGTACAGGAGTTCTTCCTCACCAGAGTCTGTTCTCACTTTGGTACACGCACAGAGCCTCTTTTGGAAGAACACTGTTAGCATTTCATTTCGTTGTTCAGCACATGAAGCTGCCTTTTTCACTCTAAACTACGTAAACTTTTTATGGAAGACCAAGTTGTTTTTTATGTCATGGGATTTCTATGTTATTGTTCATGAAGTGGTTCCACAGGAAAGGGCCAATTTCAGATTAAGGTTATCTGTAGTCTTTCCATATTTCGAAACACCTGTCTTTGCTGTATTTCTCATCTTTTGATGTGATTGTGCCTGCGTGAAAGCGTCAGGGAGCACTGTGTCACAGCAGATATCCAAGACAACTCCAACTATGTCCAAATTAACCTTTGCTATACAATATACAGCTGTATCCAACTCAACTGTAGCATCGAAGTATAAGATTGAGGAATTGATTCTTATAATTGAGAGAAAAGTATTATACAGGCTGATGTGATAGTAATCTATTGTGCTAATTATTTGTGAGATGTGCACCACAGAAACGAACCGTTTCCACAGCAAGAAGAGTCAAAAGTGGTTAAAAACTTTGTAGCGCTGACTTGCTGATTCATTTTCACAGAAAGGGTGGGAACCTAGAGAAGATTACGGTGTTTATGGTATTCCTTCTAACCTTCTGCAAATTAGAACCTGTCTTGTTAGAATGACATTTCCATTATTTGCTGTTAGATTATCCCCAGCCAAATCTTCATTTTTTTTTCTCTGCAATTGTGAGCCACGCAACTAAAGTGGCAATCAAAGCAGAAGTTCAAATTACTCTCCAGACTTTCCATGCTAGCTTGTTACTCTCAGAATTTATAGTACAAAATTAATCCCACCCCTGGAATTTGTCACCTTTTTTTCAGATATTTTAAAAACATCATTGAATCTTCTGTTTAGAAAGCGGATGTCATCTACAGATTAGCAGGACAAACTCCAGTGCAGGATGCTAGCTCAGTCTCTAGTCCTCCTTCAGTGCACTCACAAAGTACGCTGGGTTGTGTTTAAAGGGATAAATTGGAGTTTTGTCTGAGTAAAGACTTCAATTGAGGACTTTAGTCCTACAATTAGAAGCATCTGTTCTGATGTAAAGCTAACATGATTACTGAAGTAACCTTTGATGACCAAAATTCTCAAGCCTGAAATAAAATTAGTCTTAAACAAATTTGGTTTGCTGCCCAGGGTCTAGCTGAGCAATCAGATTTCAAATGATTGGTCTAAACCGTTATTCAGCTTGAAAAATTGGGGGGATTTAAAGGCTAACAGCTTTAAACTAAAACATTGTAAGTTTACACTATTGATCATTGCAGATGAATTGGGTAGTTACAAAAGACTTTTGGTATCTGAAGTTGTGCTAAATATTATCTGAGTCTTCTGAAGGTCAGGGACATGGGTGTCTCAAGTTCTTATATTATACAGCTTATTACTGCAAAAATTAGGGACATTTTTTTTCAGAATGAGCCGGAATAATCAGGTTAGTCTGCTCAGTATTACCCTTTGAACACTATACACTGTATTTCTGTAACAAAATCCTTTTCAGAATATGTTTTTAAACATTTTCATAACATTACCAATATTTGAGAGAGAGAAAAAATATTTTAATACTAAGATTTTTTGTTGTGGTTGTGTTAAAAATCCTTTATTAGATTGGTTCTTACTACATCAGCTCTAGGGTCATCTAGTAAGCAAGGAGGAAAAACAGTCCAAAAATATGGAAAGGGACGAGTGTATTAAAAACAGACACCCTCGCAAGGAGAGCACAAGTGTTGGTTTGCGTTGCTCTGGTGAGATCTAAGATCCCTCCCCTTACTCCTCTCTCGTCCTAAAGGGTGGAAAGTGCAGCTTTCTTCACTGTGATCACAGTGGGCAGCATTTCATTGATCACAGTGGGCAGCATTTCATTGCCAGTAGTTAATAGTGGAAGGATGAAAAAAATAGGTATAATATACTCGTTGTGAGATATGCCTTTAAAGACAGGCAGTGTCTGATAAGGTGTATCGACAATGAGATTTTGGGTGAAACAGAAACCAGTCTGTACCATGAGAGATGTCTGTAGTTCATATGATAAGAATAATTCTCTCTTTTGGAAAAAAAATTAGTACTAATGCCAGTGAAGACAGGGCAGGAATTTAGGATTGTGGCTTGAGAGTACTGTCCATAGTGACTTCCTGGTGGAAGATTTCAAACGTGTGGATAGAGCCAGTGATTCTTGCAGATGGACTCACACTGAAGCTATTTTCATCTCCCTAAAATCCTTCTCTAGTCAGTCGTGGGAAAGGTGTCTCCAGATACTTGTCAGAAGATCTTGAGTGGTTTTCTCCCTGGCTTATGTTCAAAAATTATGATTTTGGGTCTGGTTTTACTTGCTTTTGATTAAATGTACAGGTCCTGAATGAAGTTCAGTCTCTTGCCTCTGAAGTAGTGTCTCACTAAATAGCCAGCCGGGGTACACATGGTGCCCACTATCATGTGTTTTACATGTTTGCAGCATTTAAATATTTGTTCCCTCAGTCTCTGCCCTGAAGATATTTTCCACCAAAATCAGGACTGTTTCACTCAGACTGGGATGGGTGGTGACTGTCACTGTGTTGTTAATAACTATGCAAAACTTGATTCATTTCTTATTAT
This sequence comes from Charadrius vociferus, assembly GCF_000708025.1. NCBI lineage: Eukaryota > Metazoa > Chordata > Aves > Charadriiformes > Charadriidae > Charadrius > Charadrius vociferus. The sequence goes on along the minus strand of NW_009647218.1, from coordinate 4,032,513 downwards.
ACAGTATGCCATGTTAGATGAGTAAGTGTATGTCCTGATTTGAGGTAAAACAGAACCAATTTTGTTCAGTAACTTTGCTTCTTAGCTAGGCTTCTTCTAACTGCTGAAATTAACAGCATATTGTGCACACAATGTTCGCTCTCAGAGTGATAAGACCTATGTTTATAGCTGATGCCAAAGGATGGTATGCAGAGAGGTTCCTGCTTATACTTTTTGCTGTAACACCCAGGGCCAGATAACTTGGTTATGATGTGCCCCACTGGAGGGTCGAAAGTGGAAAAGCCCAGTGGGATGCCACCTGCAGGGAGGAGCTGACAGGAGAGGTGACCCAAAACTGACCAACAGGGTATTCCATCCCATCTGCCTCGTGCTTAGTATAAAAGCTGAGGGATCAAAGGGTCAGTCGCTCTCTCTTTCTTCAATGGCCGACATCTGAGGAGGACTCTGTCTGTTCGTTTGCCTTTGATCCCGATCCTGAATGCAGATCTGGAATCCAGTTCCTATCCGTCACTGAGTCCAGTCTGGGACTTCCCCAGTGCCAGCTGGTGTCATGATTGTCATCCTGGGAGCTTGATACTGTTTTGTATATATTTCATTATTTCCTTTTATTTTATTATTAATATTTCATTAAAGTAGCTTAGTTCCTTCGAAACTCATAAGTCACTTTTTCCCTCCTCTGCCTCTCTCTTTGAAGAGGGGTAGAGGGGAGCATCTGTCGGTCCCATCTGGGGTCCCACACATCCCCAGTAGCCGATTTGGCCTAAACCATGACAGTGTATTATCCACACAATTCTGTGAATTGTTTTAATAATAAAGAATAATATTTTTGGTAAAAATGTGTGAAAGGATCTGGGAAATAGAATGGCTTCTGCATAATTCAGTGCACTTTACCAGTGACAGCCAACAAAGGATGTAAATCTGTTGCACAGCCCTGACATTTATCTTTGAAGAAGTCCAGTTCCATTTCACGTTGCAAGTGTATATATATATACACATACATATATAGTCCATCCTGAATCCAGACACTAGTCCTTATGAGTCTCTGGACTCATTGTTAGTGTTTCCATGCTTGGCTGTAGCTGGGCAGATGTCTGAGTTGGTGGGTTTAGCTCGAACCTGTGCTCGTTACTGCTGGTTTTCTGCTATGGCTGGAGCTTGGCTTGAGTACTCTTCCTTTACTGCATTACAGGGCCAAGCTATGGCTTATGCTGCACTGTGGGAACAGACATGGGGTGTTCGTATACTTCAGGTCTTAGCAAGAGGTGTTCACCATCATGGTACTTTTCAGATTGCAATGGGTAGACATGCTGAGTGGGCCCCTGTCCCATCTGCACTTAGGAGGAAGCTCAACCTCTGCACTGCACAAGAGTTTGCAGGCACAGAGGTGGGAGCAGGAGTCATCAGAGTTTAACTCTCTGAATGGCCCAGAGGTCAAGGCTCAGCCTGACTAGCTTAGGCACAAGCCTATCTTAACTGGCAAACAGAGTTACCTCCACTGCCACATTTATTTATATTTGGGCAAATTCTGCCAAGCATTCTGAACCAGCATTTTATACTTGCCTCTGGGAAGATGTTGAAAGCTTTCAGCTCCCATTAAACTCATGCTTTGCATAGGTATGGGTAAACCTTTCGTGCACATTTAACTTCCCCAGACTCAGGACAACAGGGAATACATTTTCTCTCATCTGCAAAAGTATGGTGGTTTCTTACGCTGTGTCTAGGGTCGGCTTGCAGGTACGGGTGAGTGCACCAGCCTTCCTGCTTTGAACCTTGGTTTCCTTAAGGAAGGAACCCAGATGCAGTGGCCAGACCCAGGCGTCCTACCTGAGGCAACAGGGATCAAGATTGCGAAGGACATGATGGTGCATGCCTGCCCTACAGCCCTAGGGACCATTCTGGCAGGTAACAACTGAAGGCACATGCACTGTACTTTCCAGCCCTTCCTTTGTCCCTACCTGTGACCAACACGCTGTTCCTGAGTGCTGGAGCTACAGATAAGTGCACAGTTTAACCTCCTTTAGTGCAGCTTTCTGCAACAGGCATTGGAAATCCTACCCACTCTTCACATCTTGTATCACCAGTGATTCCCCCAAAAATTGCTGGCCTGGAGGAACAAGCCCAAGTTTGCAGAATTTGTGTAGCTGTGTTCTGGTATAGCCTAGCATAAATTTCTGTTTTCCCATCAATGGACATGTTTGGACATGGAAGTATTAAATCTGTGAGAGAAAAAACTTTGAGAAGGCTGTTTGTATCTTTTACATTAATCATCATTACCACCCACATCATTAAAAATATTCCAGAAAACCCTGTGTTAGATAACACCGTATGTGGTTAAGATATAAATTCCTTAGCTTTTGAGTATAAATAAAGAACAAGGAATATACAAAAGTATTATGCTGCTAGTCATGATTTAATAATCTGTTTTATCATAGTTAAATATTAGTGAGACTTTGAACAAAAAAAAAATGTTTTTTCTTTAAATGAAGTCTCTTGTTATTCCAGAAAGTAATTAAGCATATGTTCTATACAATATTAAGTGCTCTTGAAAGAGACTTTTTGCACATGTGAAAAGTAGAACAGAGTATAACATCAGACTGAATTATTTTGATGAAAAGACTCACAAGTTGCCAACTCAGTGATAAATGTTGTGTGATATTTAACTGGTTATTTGTCTTTTTCTTTTTTTTTTTTCTCCTCTCTTCTTTTTGTTTGGACTATTATCCTGCTTAACTGGCATTTGGAATTAAACCAGAAAATGAGAAAATCTACAAAGGGAGAAAAAATTACTGTTCAATTGAAAATTTCCACCTGCTTCTAAAATTCAAAAAACCCCACCCAGTAACTTAGGTCTAAATACTACTAGAAACCACGTCAACCAGATTTGAAAACACACCGGTAGATATGAAGTTCCCATTTAAACAAAAACATTTCTCCATACAAACCAGGGGTAAAGTGTTTAATCCATTTGCCTAATCTGATAAAACCCAAGGAAGTATGGGCTGCATCTCTCTGAGGAACAACTCCCATTGGAAACCCTTGTTCCACACGCTGGGGCCACTGTCATGACTCCCTCTGGGGAGATGCACCTTTCCTGTAACCCCCACTGGGGGAGAAGAAAAGCCACCCCTTCAAAGGGGAGCCGGTATTTATAAATCCTACATTAGGGTTAGCCTAGGGCTAAGAGAGCTGTTCCCTCAGTGAAGAGAAATTCCATGTGCTGAGTTTCTATGCCGCTTGATGGTGCTCCCTGCTTCCTCAGTTTACTCTTTATTCTACAATAGAGTATAAAATGGGAACCTAGCCAAAACTGAGAGTCAGATTTAACTGGAACGACTTTAGCACCCAGCGATTGCAGATTCTAGGCCACCTTCTCTCTTACAAGAGACAAACCAGTTTTTGTGCTGCAGATTTATACTCTGTTATCTTTGGTGTCTATGAATGATATCAAGATAATATTTTTGAGTCATGTGGGACATAAGGAACCTGATTCTCAGGCTGAAATCTTTTTCAGAGGTGATGCTAGGGGTTAATTTGATTTTTTCTGATTTTTATAATACAGTTCCTCCTTTCCCCTGAAGTAGTACCCTGTTTTTCTGCTTGTCCAGCTGATCTGAATGATGATCTTTCTTATAAGTTTCTGTTGAAGTTGTTATTAAAATAGGAAGTGTTCTTGCTTAGGCTTTATTTTATAGCTTCCTACTCGTGCCTTTTAATTTTTGACCCATTAAAATTTCCTGGAGTACACTGCCTCCTGCAAGCAGATACACTATCTCGTCCAACCACACAATGCTTTCATAAGAAATGCTTTAAAGCTGTTTATGCAACATCCTTGCATATTATCATTCAGTTATCTTGTCTTTTGATGTGCATAATAAGTTAGAAGATGCTGAGTAAATAATTTCAGCTCTTTGAAGTGCTCAACTTATTTCCATTCTGCAGCTGGAAATCACCAGAGCATAACAAACAAGCACTTCAATTACAGCATAACATTGCTTAAAATATAAATTTGTGTGATCCAGAACTGTGTTATCCTGTGTGTTCTTGGTGCAGTTGAGGTCGTGGGGCTCTCTCACAGTGCTAGCAGTGATGTGCTGGTTAGATACACAGTGTGATGTGCAGAGACT
>NW_009647218.1:3973297-4028365 GCF_000708025.1 Charadrius vociferus | reverse complement strand
CCCATTCCTTTATTATTTACAATAATGGCATCTTGAGCAAAGAAAGCAAAATTCAGCAGCACATTTCTAAAGTAAGTAAAAGCCTTTAGCTCAAGAGTAGCAACATTATTAATCCTGGAAGTATGTTTTAAGTGTATTTTCTAGTTATAAGGTATAATAGGTGAATTTTCCTGGCATTTACAGCGCTATAAAAGCATTGTTTTAGGGATCTCTGCATGCTTGTTATGGCTTAAGAAGTTACCTGGCAGTAACCACATGACAGTAGCCTGATCTGGCTCCCTTTGTTGTCTGTGCAAGGATTTTCATTGCCTTCAGTGGGAGCTGGATCATACTCCTAATGCCATGGTCATTTGCCCTGAGAGGCTCACTTAAGAGCTCTTCAATTACCTTTCTGGAAGCTTTCAAACTGTTGAGGCTAAGAGTTTGCCAGATGTTTGAAACTGAACAAAATTCCTGGCATTGTAAACCGAGTAGCATCATTAATCACTGGTGAAAAAAAAAAAAAAAAGGAAAAAAAAAAGACACCAGGGACACTGTGCCAAATCCTTGTTTGGCTCCATCAGATGTTTATGTAATGGGTGTGGGTAGTGCCTTATCAAAGCACAGAATTCACCTTTCCTTCAACATAGAGACACACAATGCTTCAAGCACTAAGAGAAAAACGACAGCATGAGTCCTCTCAAGTGCCAAATAATGCTTTTTTTTTTCTTTTTCTTCCCTTTCCATAGAAATTCTGAATTACTTTGCAGCCTATTGCTATTACATGATGAACAGGTTTGCTTGGTCCACAAAAGCACTTCTGCATTTAAGAACTCTCCTTTGTGATAACTGCCACGATATCACAGTTTGCTTCTGCAGCAGCAGGAAATGGTATTCAAATTTTGCCTTTCTGTTTAGCCCACGTAGATATTTAGCCAGAGATAATAAGAAAATACTTTGCAATTATGCTAGCTGAGAGTCTATTATCCCTTCAAATCCATGGTCTGCACAGAAGAGAAAGCTGAAAGGACTATTTCAGTCATTTAGGGTATATGTTTCTCTGGCACACTCATAATCTGACCAAAGCCATTATTTGGAAGTCAGTTGCACTCAATCATTTTGCCTGTTAATGAGGAGTTACTGAATCCTCCAAGCATTAATCCCATTTAGGAAAACACAAAGGCAATCTGTACCTTGTATCAAGCAATTATGATTGCATTGAGCTTGAGGAATTCAGTTATTTGTTGGAGGTTGTTTTTCCCACAACAGACCCTCTAAATAAAATTACCAAGCCTTTCAAATGTTAATTTGTTAAGAAAAATATAATGGCTAATAAAGACAATTAGGTTTGTATTGTAAATACTGGACTGCAGGACTAAAGCTGCCATGGCTTGTGAAGAAAGCGTGGCATGACTTTATGGAACTGCTAAGGCTGGAAAATATCTTCCTGACAGAATAAAGAAGATATGGATATTTGCATCGGTCACAAAAATATATTTCACACAAGGTAAATGTAACACAGGGCCAAAGAAAGTGCGGCCTGATCTGAATATTTCCTCATAAAAATGGGGATTAGGCAAGGAATACTGAAGGTCTGAGACTGCAAATGAAACAAGCATCAGTAATATGGATTTTTGGGAAAAAGCATAAGTAATTTAGAGATAAGAGCACCATATATAAAAGGTTGGAGCTTGTAACTCTTTACATGGTGCTATTTGTGCCTTGGCAAGAACATTTTGTTCATTACTAGGTCCCAGACTTTATGAAACAGGTGGACATCTTAGTTGTAGCCCAGAGAAGAGCAGTCCAAATAAGTTTAGAAAACATTAAGTTTGAGGAGTAGTCTAGAAAAGAGAAGACTAAGGTGCAGTGGTGGATAGCATAGGACATAGTTTTTGATACACAAAAGGTGCTGTGAGGAAGGTCAGTTATTCTTTTCCAGTATGATAGAATACAAAAAACAATCACATTTTTAGCTAAAAATATTCTTGTTATAGATTTTTTTTTTAATTCCTTGTTATAAAAGTAGTGAAGGGTGAAACAGGTAACCAAAGAATATTGGAAAACCTTCATTGAGTGTTTTTATAAACTGGTTGGAGGTACATTTCTAAGGATGCCCAGAGTATTTCTTACCTGTCCATGTCCAGAAAGAAATTATATGGTCACTTGAAGGATATTCTAGGTCTGTTTGCAGATAGCTTGGGCAAATTTCTTTTAAAGTAATTTTCTCATCTCTGATTGCTACAAGAGGCTGAATTTTCCTTCTATTATTGAAGTGATCGCTCGTAGTCACTTTCTCTGTAACAAGACAAATGCTCATAAAGAACCTTTCCCCAAGACAAATGCTCATAAAGAACCTAAACAAAACAGAGAAAGCCTTGAAACCATTTAGGAACAAATTCGTCTGTATGTCTAGATCTAATTTTAGGAACTCAGTGTCTCAGGTGGTATGGAAAACCACAAGTCTTTTTTTTTTTTTCCACCTGCACATGAATAGATATTTATAACACATGAAAATGCCAGGGCAATTATTCATTCTTCAGTTGCTAGCTAAATTATTGCAATGCCTTTTGCACAGGGCTGTCCATACAGGTCATTCAGAAACTTTAGCTGGTGAAGCACGTTATTCTGTGTTTGGTCACAAATATCAAATAATGTTCACTGTTCTTCCTCCACACCCCCCCCCCCCCCCCCCCCCCCTTGCCCCTTCTGTTATTATTTACTATGCAATATGATATGCTGGATTTACTCTGTTAAATATACATGTTTATGTCCTCAGCTAGTTAAAATATTTTGCTTTTTCATGCACTTCTGGTGCCACTGTGGTGCTGAAATTGGCAGCCATCAGTTTTAAGCAGCAAGACTTAACAGATGCTATGCTTTTTTTGCGTCAGGGAAGAACTGACAGATTTTCTTCCTCCTTTGAAAAAAAAGAAAGAAGTGATTGTAGATTTTGATTTATCCCTTTTTAATGTTTTTCATTCAGAAGGCAAACATGGTTTGCATAATTGTTGGGTAGAGGTAAAATGTAATAGTGTTTATAAATCAGGGAGTCCTTGATGTCTGCAAGTTTACGCTCATATTCATAACTTGTCTAGTCACAGCTGTGCTGCTAGAGAAGCTGTTTACTTATCCTCAGAGTGTGCAAAACTGGACAGATGATTTCCAGTGCTTGGTGCTTCCGTTTCATCCAGAAATACTGTGAGAAAAGCTCTCTGCTGTTTCAACACTTCCTCTTTCAATGTCACTTGGAACTGGGGAGCACAGGGAAGTGAGCACAGGAAAAGTTAGCAAAAGAAGGGCTCTGTTACAGCTGGAGAGAGCAGGAGAGAGGGAGAGGCACTTGAGAGGAAAATAGTGCAGCCTATGGTAGGGATCGGATGGGTGTGAGGTGCCTTGGTCTCTTCCGTGGTTGTAGAGGAGCATCGGCTCAATGTGTGTCTTCCGGACAGATAAGTCAAGTTAAGATGAACCCCATCCCTTCTGGCCATCCTCATTCCCTGAAGCACCTTTAAGTGAGGCCCTTTCAGGATGCAGAAATCAGGAAAGAATCATCGAAAACTGTAAAAGCGTGAAGCCTGCCTTGTATTCTCATGTATCTTCACTATTGGTTTGTGTTAGCAGAAGGAAGAAGCAGCACACCAGGCTTGCTAGACTCCTCAAGCTAAAACCACAAGCATATGTTGGGAAAATTCAAGCCAAATGTGAAGGGTGCTCTACAAATTAACCAGATCTAAATCACCCGTCTTTTTTTTTTTTTTTTGGTCCCTACAGAGATCTCAGATATTTTTGAGGCTCTTTAGCCTTTTCCAAGGCCAGATTTATATCTAGACCAGTCAGAAATACTGCCAATGTAACACATACTTATTTCAAGCATGGATGACAAAAGATCAGCTCTCCCCAGATTGTGTCAGACTTCAAACTGCTCTTCCTGAGCGTGAGCACAGGAAGAGGTGAAAAAGGGCTACATACGTGTCATGAGACCAGTTTGATGACAAATAAGCAAACTGAGAAAAGCAACTGTTGGATGTAGGTGTCCTTGTCCTTAGTAGGAAGCTCAGCAGGTGCTGCCGAGATATGCATGAGGCATGAGTCCCCGCTTACCAAGTGAACTCTGACCCCACTGTGGAGCTGGTTATTTCCAATTACTGCTCCATATAGCTCACAAGCACAACACTCATTCCCCTTTTTTTACTAATTTGCTGGTCTCACAGATGTGGTGTCTGCTTACACAACCCACTCTGACTCCCAAGGACGTGAGCAAGGTCCACTTCCTCCATCCTCCCTCTTGTGGATGGGTACCAGCTCTATGTGTTACTTAGACCTCGTCCCTTTGTCAGGGCTCACACTGATAATCCCAGCAGTGGATAAGGAGTAGACCTTTCTTAGGGTAGTTTATGTCATCTCAGCTGTGCTTACCTGTATGGCTTCATGCTCATCTCTGTGGGAAGAACACCTGAGCTTAATGAACGTAAGTTCATCATGAGGAAGGAAATTACTTAAGTCTTTCTGCTTCTCTAAGAGCAGAGCTGACTCCACAGACATTGCTCAGGTGGAGTAAGGTTAGCAGATTTGAATTCTGTAAAACTGGAATTCACTGCAATGAACCATGTACCAATAATCGTTTTTACTCTCCTTTCCTGTCTATATGCTAAGGAAGATCCCTGTGTTGCTTGTGCCCAGGTTTTACTCACTAAATAATGTGTTAGGGGTGTTGCTGTCACTTGCTTGCTGTGGTAAAATATTTTGATTATAGATCATACGCAAATATTGTGGAATGGGGACAGGAAATGGACATATGTAAGTCTGTGTATTTATAAGGGTATTTTTACAGATATGAGATCATTTGCTACCTGTGAAGCAGTATTTTTCCCAGTTCCTAACCCTGTTGTCTAAGGCAAATAGAATTAGCTTTGTAACACTACAGTACATTATCTATTAGCGTAATACATAGTCTGTAAGATGTAACAGGTTACTTCCATCCCACCAGAGCTGATGCATTCAGCAACCTGACTTAATTCAGCCATAATTTTTGATATTATTGACAAAAAATCCTCCGAATTTGGGAGTAGGTATTTGGCTCAGGATAATGCTACGCTTCCGTTACTATTCACAGAATATTGAGGCCCACAAGTAGATAGTAGGCACTGTTTGTTGGATTCTAATCAGCTAAAAATGTAATTCAAGAAGTACTGCCTTCTGCAGAGAAGTTGAGGTAGAAATTTCTCCTTCGGTGTTCAAGATGTTCTCTTCTGTTTGGCCTGTTTGTGCTTCTACTTCATTGCAAAAGACCTTCTCAGCTGATAGATAGATATCACTTTTTTGATAAAATAATAGAGTGCAATGAGTTACAGAGTTCTAATTTGTCTGTTGCTCATTGCAGGTCAATGACCAATGCCACCCTTTAGGCTCACCGACAAAGGGGCTCTCCCAGCTTCACCGAAGTCAATGAAGAGACCACCAGCAGCTGTGTCAGTGTCATCAAAGAGACCTCAGACTGTTCTCTGGCTCTGAAGCTGAGTAACATGGCCCAGCTTGTGCCCAGGTCTCAGTGCCTTCCCCGCGCACCAGACAGGGCAACCACATCCAAAACACCAGCAGGAAACATCCTGTGTCACATGGGGTCTCTGGGCTGGGAGCTGTGCCCACGCCTCACTGGCAAGAGCTAGTGTGGCCCAAACTTGTGGCCAGGACTGTGTGAACGGTTCTATGGTTTGGGTGATCCTGGACTAAACCTTAGAGTCATAGAATGGTTTGGGTTGGAAGGGATCATTAAAGGTCTTCTAGTCCAAACCCCTGCAATGAGTTGGGACATCTTCACCGAGATCAGATTGCTCAGAGCCCTGTTCAACATGACCTTGGATGTTTCCAGGGATGGGACATCTACAGACTTTGACTTTGTGCTCTGGACCTTTTTTATTTACTAATAAAGAAATTATTAATTATTAATTAATGCTGGTGAAAGTTGCATCAGACCAAAACATTGGAGTAATTTCCCAGGGAAATGCAAAGCATGTGATTAACGTTTCTGTTCAAGTAATAAGTTAACAGAATTACATCTATCCAACAACACTAAAATGTCACTCCTATTTCTGCTGTCCTGCAGAGATGACATAGCACTGGGCTGGGAATTAATGCCTGTTCTTTCACTGAAATAATGCAAGGACAAAATCTGAGAATACTGAACTTGCACAACTGTTAAAAGAACATACCTTTGTTTGCAAGTTTTTTTAAAAACATGAGTGTAAAACCCTTTATATAGATGACCACAATAACTAAAGACACACATTTAAAATCCAAGTTTATTCATTATCAGGGATGGCAGTTCAACTTTAATTTCAATATTTAGTAAGTCTGTATGGAACTAGTTCAAAAAGAATAAACAAAAAAGAAATGTCAGTGAAGATGCATGCTATAAGAACAAGCTGGACAGCACAGTTGAGAGGTTATAACAGAAAACGGTTATATCAGAACAAACTAGTTGAGGCAGTGATTTGATGGTCTGAATTTTAAGAAACTGAAGCAAGCAAAAAGTAAGACAAGGCCTTTCAAATTCTGCATGACCTCAGATGTTAGTGCAGAAATATTTTTGTTGTGTTACTGGAGTCACAGGAGCTGCGGTCTCAGATGATGGAATTGATAATTATATTTGTGCCAGGAAGCCATACTTTTTAATGACTTTACAGTTCCTCTCATACTATTTTTTTTTTTTTTTAACTATTCATGCTTATTATGGAAGTGATTGAGGATAACCAGGAGCAGGCCCAGGCTGTGGTAGTCACCCTGCCAGGAGATAGTTTGTAAGCTGAAGAAAGTTACCTGAGAAAAAAATAACACCAAGAGCCTTCCTTGTCCCTGAGTGATGATGAGAAGCAGCAAGTGCCCAGTCTCTCTCAGCAGAGAGCAGGTATGTCCCCTCATTAGCATAGTGATTAACAAGGCCTGCACAACCATTGATGTGCCTAGGAGAGTCCACAAGCATGGTGCGTAGAGACCATCAAGAAAACACAAGGACAAGAATGAATTGTGAACCCTTTCTTCTTATCTGCCTCCCCTTCACTCCTGGCTGGAGGGAGAAGGACTTTCACAGTTGTGATCCATAACCTGAGCTTCTCTCTCAAACGTAGGGGCCTTACATTGCTGCTTTTGAGGAAACAAGCTGGCCTTGCTTTTTTCTTTCAGTATGATTGAGAAGGTGGGGTGAGTATAGGTGGTATGACTATGCAGTACAGTAATGGCTAGAGTACCTGATGAAATGTGGAAATCCTGGGATTCAGTAATTTTTTCAGTTGAGGAGTTTTAACCTGCACATTTCAGAGAGGTTGTGGAGTCTCCCACTCTGGAGACATTCAAAACCCTCCTGGACGCCGTCCTGTGCAACCTGCTGTAGGTGACCCTGCTCGGGCAGGAGGGTTGGACTAGATGATCTCCTGAGTTCCTTTCCAACCCTGACCATTCTGTGATTCTGTGATCCTATACATCCCAGAAAGTGGACTAAAACCTTATTGTAGGTGAAGGATACCCTCTGTCCCCACTGCTGAAACTGGGCTTTACGCTAAAAGGAGGCAGTGACAGCAGTCTTTCTATAGGCAGAGGTGTTCATAAGAAAGCAGTGGCGATCTTGGCATTTTGTGAGGACCTCCACCAGCTGCATGGGCAGTGCATGTGCTAAACCCAGGAAGATCCCACCCCACAGCTGTTTGTCTGCTTGGGCGAACATATGGATCCTAGGGCTGGGTGCAAGAGCAGAGTCAAGTGACCAGTTCTTTTAAAACTGAGGTGCTTTAAAGCATGACCAACAGCATATCTTTTAGACAGATGGGAAACTTTAAAATAAAATTTAAATAAAAACCAGCAAGTGCTTACCAAAATACATAAAATTGATGGGAATTGTTTCAACACTGGAATGTTTTCCTGGATCAGGGCCTCCAAGATTTTACAGGCAAGATCTCAAGCCTTCAGGCAAACTATCCCCTAGAAGTCAGTAGTCAGCAATCACTATACCTAATCTATTATTCTAAAAAAGTCTTTATTTGCATTTTAGTAATGTGAAAGAAATGAAATCTCAGACTGAGCACAGTGTTATTTTTGAGAGGGTGAAATGGGGGAATGATGGTGTATGGTACGATAAGAAATACAAATAGATTCTGAGACAATTCCTGGAATTTCTGGCTTATGAAGCATTTTCAAATAGTGAGGTATGAATAACTACTAGAATGGGTACTGTAAATCATTATTTGTTATTGGTGATTCTAACAAATAGAGGAACAACCGTGGAGGTCTTATTTCTGGTCTAAGATTCAGGAAAATGTACACTCAGTAAATCAGAATATGATGACAGTCCCTAAAGGGAAGTGGTCACTTCTTGTATATCGCCAGATTTTTAGCTTCCTTTTTACAATCAGCTCCTTCTAGCAATCTTACAAGTGCAGAATAGAAATGTGATTTCCTGTGATCTACTTTTTTTCTCTCCAGAATGAATTGACCACAAATGCTTAAAGTTCTTGTTTTACTTTCATTGCTGATGCTGGAGAAAAAAAAAACCCCACATACATTCAGTCTCTTCTATGGTACATATAACGGCACTGGGAATACTTGCGGAGCAGAGTCATCATATGGCTCTGAAAAGCAAAAGAATATTTATTCAGCCTTTGGGCATAATATAATCTAAAGAGGGACAAGTGAGATTTCAAAAGGTAAGAGTTCTCCCTCTCCCAAATTTCTGCTTCTAATTAACTGAAACTCAATGTGAAAGTTCCTTTCATTTCCTTTCCTCCCCTTTTCCTGTCAGTCTGGGAGCATTAAATGCTGCACGAGCACTGAAGAAGAAGCTGTTTGTCATCAGCCTCTGCTGAACGCTGCCATTATGCCTAGTAACATTGGCATGTTTATCACACTTGGCAAATTGCTCCTGTCACCACTGCATGCTGTTCACCTTCATTTTAATGTGTTCTTTCTACTCAGCTTTAAATAAACAAAACAGCAGTTTTGTGATGTCTATTTTTCTTGTCAAGACACAAATGCCCCAATTACACATCAATAGAAATGCCTGGGACACCTTTTTCAAACGTACCCCTGTTTATCACAGGGATTATCACATTTCCAAGAGGGATTTTTTTCCCAAATTTGTGGCAAAAAGTTTGGTCTAATTTACTTTACTGATCTAAAACATTTACTGAAACAGTAAGTCAGAAGGTCCTTTATCGCATGTCATTTAGCTGTGGGTTTGCTTTTGGTTTTCCAATGTAATCACTGACTGAGGAGGTAAGATTTACAGAGAAGCCCCAAAAGTAATGGAAACAACATTTACCATGGGTGGGCTAAATAGTTAGCACTCTCTGAGGAGCTGCCTGAGTTTCCTCTACCTTCTTCCCATCAATATTTTGTTGGGTGGTGCTTCCAGCTGAGGCATACCAGTTCATTTCAGAACACGTAGGTCAGAGCCCACGTTACACTGTAGGGCGACGATACGGCTGATAAACGCTTGCCTGTGATTTTGTTCTCTTGAGAGAGAAGAGAAAAAAGGTCTCCCACAATTCATGAAGGAAAAAATAATGGGGTACATGTACCATGGTGCTTCTGTGTAGCAGAGGTTTATACACTGGCTCAGTTGGATGCTGCCCCAAGGGACATAGGCTGTATCTCTCTGAGTCCTACCAGCGCGGCTAAGCTGGTGCACCTCAAATGTGTTCTTGCTTTTGGATTCTTATTCTTGCTGTCCAGCTTCTAACTCTGAACACTGCTTTCAAGTCCTGATTGATAGTAAAAAGCATCCAATGGTAGTAGTAGGCATTCACACAGCTTACACACAAAAATAATATTGGAAACAAATATATTAAGAAGATTTGGGAAAAAATCAATTTTAAAAATGCTTTTAAGACTTCTGCTTAAAATGTGAAATAGACCTTCTCTGAAGCTCAAGACCATTTGATTTAACTCTCTTCTTCAATACCTATCCTGTCACTCACTAGATATCCTTGTCTGCTCTTGTATTTTCTGGTGTTGATCAGAAGCAGAAGTAAAATACTGATGCGCTGAAATAAATGTTACTCCGAAACTTTTTTCCCCATCTTAATACAAATAAGGAAGTGTCAGAAATTTCATTTGAAAGACAACTGTTGCAAAACGTCTAACGCAATTTTGCAAACCCAGGAGATTAAATACAGAAGTTACAGATGAAGAGCATTTGTCTGTGTGCTTATGACAGCACAGGGCTTGTGAAAATATCCAATCCTAGACAGTATAAGGTTCTGGAAGTTCAGCATAAAGCCCCCAAGATTTCCCACACTTCGAATTCAAATCATTGCTTGTTTCTGAAAGAGAGTCTCTATGTTTGGGTGCCTATTTGTCATCTTCATAACATATGAATATTTGGAGTAATTGCTTGTTATGCTAGTGTGATAACTGTGAAAACTGCTTCAAACTGTGACTTTTATGTTGCACTCTCCATCACTCTGTTGATAGCTCTGAAAGAAAAGATAGTAAACAAGTTTGCCATTTTAAACCATTTTAGCATATTGCTGCTACCATTTCTGTTAACCATAGAAAGAAGTATTTATACTCAAGTGCTAATGAGCAACGGATACACATGCTCTCTCTGTGGATCTTTGCAAAAAAAAGCTGCTAACACAAATTGCTTTTATCCAAACAGGGGTAAAATATTATAATGTCCCTAGCATACGGTGTAGCAAAACTGGCAAAAAATTATTACTGCCCACATGGCAGATATTACTGCCTTCATTATGTAAGAATTTTATGTAAGATAAAGTAAAATGTAGTACACAGCACTGAAAATGTTGTAACTAATTATTGCAGTGTTTACAGTGGCATCTCGTGCGTTGTTTCTTAATTCAAGTGAGTAATATTGTCTTATATTTTTATTCCAAAATGCACACAGTTTTTTGTTGTTTTGAATAATTCTGAGCAGTAATAACATGTCAGCTGCTGGGTAATTTATAGCCTGTCTCTAGAACACCAGCAACTAATCCCACGTCAGACCTAGCAGGGCCCTTGGAGCTATAGCCTAAGCACACCATGGCACACCAGTGTGATTCCAGTGCTGGAGAACTGGTTAGCTAGGAAAGGAAGGAATAATGGCACAACCTACACATCAATGTAATGAGTGTTTCCTGACAGATTCTGTCTTCATATGTCAAAAATATTGTCTCTGGTATCCTTTCAGTCCATGACTACTGTATATTATTAACTTCTGGTTGTGGCAACAGTGTGCCAAATGCTTCACCGACATGAGAAAAAACACAGAGGCTTGTGAAAAAGTCCCACTGCATGAGAAAAAACAGAGAAAAAACTAAAGACTCCTCCAAAAAGGAGGAAATGCAGCAAGAAGTCATTCCTAAGGCAAGAGGGGGAGAAAAGAGGATGGAAAAGAAATCTTGACCTAGCTACAAGAGGAAAAGGAAGGCTAATTAAGGGTAACATAAAATAAAAGACAGTGTATCTTGATAACTTTTTGATTGGGAAGATCTAGTCTGGAAAGAAAAAAGATGTTAATTTTTCCTGCATGTATGTGGGATTGGCTAGTATGAGCAGTGAGTGCTAAATGACCCCCATGTGTAGTCAGTGGTGTTTACTGTCTAGTTGCATAAAAGATTGCTTGCTGACCTTCAGCCTCACCAGATAATTTAATTTCTTCCAGTGCACATCATGCCATTTTTTAATGAGTTGCTGTGGGTACAGTGTTAACCCTTTGTGACCCTGTGGGGTGGAAAAGCCACAGCTGCATACTGTCGGTACAGGGGCTGCTAAGGATGTGACTTTGAGGAAAGTCAGACTAGTCCCAGCACCTGGATGCTGGGTGAATGAATGCTTCTGGTGATCACTGTGAGAAGAGCTGCACCAGTGGAGAACCCGAGTTGCTGAAAATTTGTTTATGTTGTTGGTACTAGACAATGCATGAAAAAAAGCTTGTTTGGCTTATTTACTTTATCTAGGCTCCTTTGCCACCAACAAGAAACCCCTGGATCCTGGCTTGAAGGATATTGTTAATAGCACCCATACGGAGACAAGTACACTCGGTATTTGTGATCTGTTTCTATTTCCTCACTCAGTCTTCTAATCAAAGAGCTGTGTAGACAGGAAGAAGTAGAGAGATCACATTTCACTAGCACTGGTTTTGACAGACTTGGAGCTGGAGCTAGAGCTGAAACGGTACATGTCACCAGTTAGCGTGAGCTGGGAGTGAGGTATGGGGTTTCTGTCTTTCACCTCATCTGGGATGTAAAATGATGAGGAACAGATTTAGACAAAATCGCCTCCTTATCCCATTCTTACTTAAGTGTAGTTGTGGATCTGTGCCTTTCAGCTACTCCATTAAAGGTGTGCTTTTGATGATAGCCAGCACTGCTTGGCAAATAAGAAGCCGTATATTGATATTGGCACTATACATACACCATTATAGTTTCCATCTACAGGGAGCAAAGCAGATGTTTTCAGCTTGGTCACTGTACTTTCCTTAATGCTAAGGGAGAAATAAAGCATTTGACAGTTAGAAAGTGTTTATTCTCAGGTTTGAGCACCTTACAGTTTTCTTCAGGTGAGGAATTTCTTTTATAAATTGTAATACACAGAGCCAGAATCTAGCTGTGTATTCGTTGTCCATGAAATAAAGGTCATTTTGTATTCTAGATTTTAAAAATTAGAATACAAGAAAGTATTTTTCTAAGCAAGAAAGACACTGGTCTTTTACTTGGTTCTTTAGCTTGATGAATTAAACCAATAATTATTGTACGTTGTATTTTCAAGTCACTAAATCATTTAGCTTTTTGTGCATGTCTCAGATGCAAAATATGATTTTTGTTTATATCATTTTATGGATGTGGAAGTCAAGAGATGAGTGATGTTGTTTATGCTGATAGTAAAATCTTATACAAGAGATATTAGTACATGCTGAATTATCCAAGAAAGTTTGCAAGACATTTTCTTGCTCCCATCCCAGTTTACTAAACAAACCTGCTTTTGTCTTGAGGTAGAGTGTGTGGGGGTGTGTAAACAGAGAGAAAGACAATATTCTGAAGTGTCATGTCTTCCTGTAAGTCACTGCAGCGTACTCAGTAACAGCAGCGAGCAGTTGCAGAAGCAACTCTAGCAAAAGCTTTTAATAGACACTTGTTTGGGTAAGAAAGAGGACGAGGTTTAGAATGTCACCTATGGGGATCAATAATCTGCACTTTTGGTCTTTTTCTCATGTTTTGGATGAAACATCAGGCCTGATTTTTTATGATGGTCTGGGACTTTTACAAGGTCAGAGAAGTTAGCTCCAGTCCTGGGCAAATTCCAGTTGACACAGCGCATATCGTCACAGTACTGTTAAACAGGCAAATTATTTCTTCTTCATACTCTGTTCTGCACTTCTTTTCTATGAAATGCTGTTCCAGAGGTTTCATTGCTAAGTGATATTATCCCTCTGACATACTGTTTATAAATCAATTTGTGAAACGTAGTGAGTGCCTTGATATTCTGTGGACTAGAGGTGATCTATAAATAACCACCCTCATTATTAATAATTGTTTTAATTTCACAGCCGGCACTGTCACATTGTTCAATGAATTACTTTTATAGCCTGTTATTTTGCAGTGCATGTAAATCATGCAAGTTTGCTGGATGAGCTTTCTCCACGGACAGCAAATGTACATGGGGCACAGCAGTAACAGCATCATTACCAGTGGCAAGACACCAGGGAGCGAGTTGCAGAGCCCTTCAGCATGGGACTCACCTGCATTTATTGCGGTGAATAACAATTTTTCCACTGACTTTGCAGCTTTGATCAGATCTGGTGGCTGAGGGAAAAAGTCCCCCAGGTTGATTTTTATTAGCCTTGGCTCCCAGGGTACTGGGCTTTATTTATTTTTACAGAGGTAGCTGCACTTGATAGTACCTACCAGTGTGTTCTTATATCTGAACTATGATTTTAATAAGAACAGTGTTGTGATGGCAAAAAAAGAATTACTTGAGGAAACTGGATGCTCTAGGATATCTTAATGAAACCTCTTACAGGGGCAGGTCAAGTTTAGTTATCCATAAAATAGAGATAACTTGTTTAGAAAATAGTGAGGCAAAAAAGTTAGCTTCTAATGAGCCTGCGGCAATAAAAAAAAATGATTCCTGTGCATATCCCTAACATGCAGCCACATCAAATTGTGAGCTTTTTCGTTTGCCTCTTTCACTAGGAGGAGCTGGATGATCCCCTGGTATAAAATACAGGGTTAAATCTATTACTCAAAATGTTAGCAAAAAAAATAATATCTCACTTTGTTCTTGAATCCAAGTATAAGATATAATAAAATACAGTAGTTAGCCATACCATGAGATTATATTCTTTCTTTTTAGTACTTTTTCTTACTATTTGGTGGTTTTTCTCTTCAGCCATTATGGCTAAAACATGCCTTCCAATATTGTGCAGAGAATTTATTCTTATTCTTATCTGTCAAGAGGCTTATTTTTTCTTTTTTATTTTTCATGTGCTAAAAGACAGTTCCTATGATTATATTGACCTAATTTTCAGTGTCTAACAACTTTTTATTTCCTCATTTTTAGCATCCATGTGGAGCTGGCTGGACCACCTTTGCGGAAAACTGGGCGTCCACTTGGACTCACAAAATCACAAACTGTTTTTTAAAATGTAGACTGTAACGTATTTTATAGAGCATTCATACTGACTATGACACTTTTTGAACCTTAAGGGCCACTCCATTACATTACACGTTTTCAGTGAGATGAATAGTGCTGGTCAGAGTCATAAATAAAATGTGGGGAATGATCAGATGGGGGTCTAATCTCTCAGGTTGTGCAGATTTATTATATTAAATGATCTCTGCCTCCAACAGATTAGCATTGACATTCCCAGGAAGTATGTGCGTTAAGAAGGAATTGAGTGAAGTCTGTTAGTCTTTTGGAGAAAAGGACCGAGACAATTCCTAGAAGAAAACATGATATGAGAGAAGCTTAGATACACAACTGAAAGGAAGTTTTGGAAAGGTACTGAGAGCATTATACTTAAGCAGCCTGGGTACGGCAACTAGAAAAATGTAAAAATATGAACCATGGGTACAACTTCATTGTTCAGAATAGGGAATAGAAAATTGAACAGACAGTGATATCATCAGTGGGAACAAATCTCTGTCACTCCAAGGTCTGGGTCAGAATTAGTGTGTGTAATCACAGATACAGATTGTTAAAAAAGACAAAAAAACATTTAATAGACAATGTTGCATCACTTCCTTCTTGTGAATCTGTATATACACACATACACATATATGCATATTTGGAAGTCTGACTAGCCTGAAAAACTATGTCACTACCTGGTCATGAGTATATGTTTTCTTTTTGAGTTTTTCCGAGACACGCAACTTTTTACCACAGTACGAATTACACTGGCTGCAAGCTATTACCCATAAAACATCATTTTAGTTAGCAATTCTGTCTGATTTACAGCATCTTTTTCTTCACAGTACTTTGTTTACTACAATTTGTTGATAACAGCTAATAAAGTTAGAAGACCACCTACATTGCTACCATGCCTTTCGGCAGCAACAGCTTTCCAAGAAATGCGTTCACTAATTTATGAACACTAAATAATAGGCTATTGTATCTGCATGAGCATTCCCCTTTTTCCTCTAACAAAGCACCTATTTTCAACATATGGTTCTCAGTATGGTCATTTTCAACTACAGCATTTTTAGAAGAGAAATCGTCCACAGAGAAAATAGCTGGTCACAAAAAAATAACCCCTTTCTCTTGTCAAAAAAGCCCAATTCTCTTGGAGTAATCTGAATAGCTGTATTAACTGCAAGGGAATCTGCTCACATTGTAAAAGTTATGGCCAATTTTTAATTTATAAAAATATAATGCAACAGTCTTTATTTTATGCTTTTCTTCTCTCATAGCTGATTGCTACTCGCCACTAACCACAGTCCTAGAGATTTTATCAATATTAGTCTTTGGAGCAGAGTTCATAGGTCCCTGAGAGAACCAGACCGATCTAAACAGGCTGTCTTCCAATAAACGGGGAAATGTTTCATCTCCCTTTTAGTGAGCTATTGTTTTTCTCTTAACATACTTCAAGACTGCAGTCTGTT
The DNA here is from genome assembly GCF_000708025.1 of Charadrius vociferus. Lineage (NCBI taxonomy): Eukaryota > Metazoa > Chordata > Aves > Charadriiformes > Charadriidae > Charadrius > Charadrius vociferus. The sequence goes on along the minus strand of NW_009647218.1, from coordinate 4,012,292 downwards.
AAGTCATTCAAGTCAAATCTGCAAATCCAGTCTTGATAAAACTCCTTCTCTAATGTATCATGAGGTGAGCTGTTACAGCAGTGCTCACAGTTCTCGCTTCTGGCTTTGACCCTGAGGCTCCCAGTTCAGTAGAGCATGGTTATATTCCTGGAACACAAGGCTGGAAGCCTCCAGCAATGGTATGAAGTTGTTGCTAATTACTTTAATCGTCAGTAAAAAGCATCACAAACATTAATTTTGAAGGGGGACATTCATAATATCTGGGTTTATGTCGCTGAAATGTTTTCAAGAACTCAATTAAAGAGGGCTTTTTAGTACTCTGAACAAAGTGAAATATTCCCCAAAACATTCAGAAGTTATGGAATCTGTGTTTATGTTAAATTATGTAACAAAAAGACAATGCTGGGAAAGGCAGCTTCAGCAATCTTTCAGGCTTTCCATACCATGTGATACAGCCCTAAGGCAACTCCGGGCAGCAGTAAATAAATAAGAGTCCTTGTCAGAAAGAGTTTATAATCTGTGGGCCTTCTCCAGAGCTAAGCAAATGCAATCAGAACATCACCAGGAGCTCAAAAGAGTTGGTGAGGGAGCGTCAGTCTCAAATTTTCTATATTAGAACTGAATGAATGATTCATTTTCCCCCCTCTTTTGGTTCACTGGCAGTTAAAAGAAGAAAGAACAGTAGTTTCATGCAGGTTTCTGCTACTGTCTGACTGCATGGGCAGGAGAAATTCTGAACTATTTTTACAGTTGGTAAAATCCACCCTGTCAAGTGTTATCCAAAACAGAAATCCTCAATTTTCTTAAGGGAACTATGTTAAAAATAGCTCCTGGTACAGTAAGGAAAACTGAGGTACATTTTAAAAAGATATTTTGAATTTTTTAAAAAAAGTATTTACCTCATAGAAGAGGTGAAGTGGAATATTTTGACTTTTGGGGAAAACTTTGTTGCCTGTTTCCCCCACCTCCACCATGTGCAAGTCACGTAATCTGTCAAGCTGGCACGATCACAAAGCTTTCCATCATGTCTGTATCTGATGTTTGCAATGAAGGAATTTGACTTGCAGCTGTCAATTAACTGTTTCCTTAAGTAACGGAATGTTCTCTGAATTACTGATCTAAAATGTATCTCCTTTTATTTCTTCCTACTTTGTTTTTGGAATTGTTTTCTCACCGTTTGGGTGTCTATCTTCTCCCTCCTATCTACTTTTTGGTGTCAGAGAACCTGTTTGTGACTCATACCCTGTTCCTTCTGCGGCCAGCTTTTGCCTCATCTGATATATTTGCTGCCTTTACTATTTCCTGTGTTCTTGTTGTTTTGGTCTCAGCCCTCGCACATTTGTCATCTTAGCCATCCTTGACCTACAATCACCATTCTCACTTGCTCTCTGATGAAGACTTGCAGCTCTCAGTTTTCCTCCTTTTCTCGTGCCCTTCTTCCCCAGCATCTCTGTTGCTCCAGTCCTCAACATTTCACCTGGGGCACCTGAAAGACAGTTGAAGCAAGGTGACGCTTGCCCCCTGGGATCTGTCCTACCTCCTGGCTTTTGGGCTTTGTTAAGAGGATCTACGCATCACTGTTAGTGCTGCCAGTATCAGAACCGAGATGTGACTCCGATATTTATTAGGGCATTTCTTGTGGGAAGTGTGAGGGAGAGATGAAGAGCAAATGGCAATTTAAAGTTTGTATTGATCTGACATCCTGATTCATCCTGCAAGATTTTAATGCCCAAACACTCAGCGTCACTGTCTGACATCAATCCAGAGCCATTTCTGACTGTGATGTGCTTGCTGAGTTCTGCCGAATTTTGGACAAGTCCATATTTCCCTTGTATTCCATGAATACACGAATATATCTTAATTTCAGCATTTGGCACGGAAAATCCTATTGAATGCCCTGTATAATCAGTATTAACAGTACTGTCTCATTTATTTACTTATCTACAAATTATATCAAGCCTCGTAAGAGCAGATGACCTTAAACTTAAGTGCTGCAGTTGCTGTACTGCAAGAGGATTAAAGCATTTTAATGTCAGGCTATTGTCTATCCTCTGTCCTCTAATGAGTGTATTTTATTACAACTCTTAATATGGCTGGATTGGTGGGTTCATGAGCTCATTCTAGGTACTTAATGACTTGTCATTAATCATGTGCCCTCTTTTTGACTTAATAAATATCAATGCCTGATGGAAGTCTGACAAGTATAAGCTTTTCAACCTCGACAAGTTTTTAGAGGCTAAGGGGAAAAACAAGCTGTCGTGACTGTAAACAAATAGCATTTAAAGTGCAATTGCTGATTCGTTAGCAAAGAAGCCAATTGCATGTTAGAGCTGATTTCTGATTACAAGGAAATTACTGGGATGATGCTTGGACACAGGATTTCCAATAGTTTAATTCTCTTGGTTCACACAAGTAGCAAAGAAAAATATAAATGAAACAATATATTTCTTCACTTATCCACCTGCAAAGGGGTGTTTGACCTTCACCACGAGAGCCTCTCTGTGCCTGGGAGAAGTGAAAAATAAATGGCTGCCCCCTTTAGCTATTTTTCTGAGGTTTCAATTTTGGTCTGTTTGAAGCAACAGCAGACCAAACCTAGGAGTGAGTCATAAAATGGTGCAGATGATGGGCTGTTCATGGCTGGGTGGCTACCAATGTGAATACCCAGAAAAACAACAGGAGAAGCCACGGCAAGAGAGGCTTTCTAAGTTCAAGTACCATCTCCCTTCTCTAGTCACCCCTTGTCTGGCTAAAAATCCCTTATCACCCTACCAGTCATGACTTTGTTATTGTCATGAGGAACCTGATATAGCGCCCTGCAGGCAAATAGGACTTTCTTGCATCAATTTCAAAGGGAACATGTTTGGACATTTTGATTCCTCTACATAGACACAAGCACAAATGCTTACAGATGTGCTTACAGATATCTGTGCATTATGTACCAATGCTGACTCTGGCCTTGACTCTGTATTATCACCTCATATAATCGACAACCTTCTCTTGGAGCTCAAAAAAGCCAACTATGATTGCCTTAAACCGTATGGTCTTTCCTACCTATCTATTGGTCAAAGCAATCTATTGCAATGTGTGACTGCTAGAGAAGACATTTAACAGAGCTAATTTTTTTGGTCCTACTCTCCATACAACCCTCACATTATTTTTTTTCCAACGTACATATAAAACCGCTAGAGTATTTTAACATTTTACCTCTAGCTTTAGCTAGTATTAAATGAAATGTATCTTGGCCAGCACAGAGCCAACAGGAAAAAGGTCAGTTTACACTTAAAAAAAAAAAAGTTGGAAAGTAACATTTTGGAAACTGGTCTTTGTAACATGAACACATCAAACACATTTCACAACATTAAAACTGCTATCACTGGAAAATGTTAGCTTAACAGATGTGTTTATTTAGGTGATTTTCAACTTACTCTATGAATATAAATTGCAAGTCCAAGAAGAATGGTACAGATAGTATTTTACTTTTGTTTAATTTATCTTGACGTTTTTCATGTCTAATTACCAGCGAATCAAATGAGATCAGACTAAGGCACCCATGAAAGACTAGAATCAAAGTAAAATCTTTGGCTATGCTTTTTTTCTGGTCGTTTTGAATGCTTAAACACACTAAGGTAATTCTTAAATACCTTAAAGAAGAGCCCATATCTATGGCGTACAGAAATCCCTGAACTCTCCCAAATGACTCCAGCACTAGATTACAGGCACTACTCAAGGTCGCTCAGACCTAGGAGTCAGGGTACTTTTTTCACCTTCCAGTGGGTAATATTAGATTATTTATATTATTAGATAATATTAGATAATATTAGATAATATTAGATAATATTAGATAATATATAATATTAGATTATTATATATTGGTCCTGTTTTTTGTGCAGCTAACAAAATTGCAGCTATATCTCTAGTCTCTTTTATATATCTCTTTTCCCACTATCTTGGGAAAAGCTTCACACTGCTTAGAAGTCCTAAGATACCTTCAGGTTAAGCAGTGCAGAATCCTTAATGGCAGTGCAGAATGAAGTGATATAACTTATACCGTGCTGCTAAAAGTGCTAGTTGTACTGCACTTTCATGGCTGCTAGATTCTGTTTCTTCATCTATGAGTAAAATCATATGACAACAACTGGCGTGGCAACGCATGTGCAGAAAATGCAGGTTTGGAAAGTATTCTCAGTTATTCGCATTGTAAGTTTAGAATAAGATACAAGAAAACTACAGATTTTGTTTCCTTTTGGTATTTGTTAAAAGGCAATATTGGACAATATAATTATATTTTATTTAAAATAAATGTTGTCAGTTTAATTAGTGCAAAAAGGCTGGTGTGCCAACAAAACTAAAATTTGGTTAAGAAGGGCACTTTTACATTAGCCCTATTACCTTGAAATCAGCAGAATATTTGCCTGTGACTTCAGTGGGCTTTGGGTCTGTCCCTATTTCTTGTTCTACTTAAGACACAGGCTGGCTTAATGCTGGCATACAGCCTAGCACTCTCAAGGGCCCTGCAATTTTTTTTTTCTAGCATCCAGGATTTCTGTATTTGTTCTTGAATGGTCTTGCCTTTCTGGTGGTTAAAATCTACCCAAATGTCTTTTTTTTTTTTTTTTTTTAATCTTAAGGAAAACAAGTATAATTCTTGCCTGAGGAGGTTCCTTTTTGCATAGTGGGGATCAGGACTCATGAAAAGCTATCTCATGACAATACACTCTTGTTCAGGACATTGGCTCCATTGCTTAAGGCTTTTGTAAGCCTCCATCCATCCATCCATCCATCCATCCATCCATCCATCCCTCCCATCTCTTTGTAACCTAGAGTTGTGCCAAGACAAAAGGCCGTGAGGAGCAATGAATATTACCCAGTTTGCACATCTGTAATATGGGAAGCCTCCATCCCAATATAAGCCACTATAGTCATCACCTGTGCCTAATATTTCAGTTGTGTACGTTCTCTGAATGATGCATTTTTGGTAATTGGCATTTCTTGGCTATTGTGGCTAGGAGCCGTAAACCACGGGCTTTTAGTTAACAAGATGTGTGAAGGGGCTCTGAGGAGCCCTCATTAAGCATTTCCCAATAAAGTTATGAACTGTAGCCAGGAAAGCAACTAATTTAATTTTTACTTGTTCAAATATGCTAAGACGGGGGATTATTCTTAAATGTAATTGTTCCCTGGGGAAATAAGGAGAGGAGAAAAAGACAGGGATAGGGTTACATGACCACCCTCCCCAGAAACTGGTTTTATGGTGTGAGTTACTGCTTTCTGTCTATTTTTTACTCTGTAAGACTGCAGCTGAATTGCATGCAGTCTGCCTTTATCATTGATTGTCGTCATAGGCCCAGAGCAAGGCAACCACAGAGGAAGTGGAATAAGACCCAAACAGGGCAAAAAATGAGTATAAACATATATTAGCTTCTCCAAAGTGCCTGGAAGCAAAGTAATACGTGTCCATCACACTTTAACCTCATTATATCACCATCTTTTGAAGCCCAACATTTTTTATATTAGCTGGTATAGTTAATGAGGATAATTATAATAAGTTTTAATTATTTGGAAGCCAAGGCTAAGTTAGTAACCCTAGAGTTAAAACAAAGAAACTGTGTAAGCAGTGAAAGTCTTTGTGCAGCCCGGTTTGTCACACAGCTTTAGTTCAGTGGGTTTTTATAGCTGTACACTTTGTCTCCATCCTGTTATATGCTAGTCTGCCACGGCGCTCTCAAACTTTGCTTTATAGGGGTTGTAATTTGATAATGAATATGCTGCATACTAGAAGTTAAAACTGGGTCAAACGGGCTCCAAGGTCTAAACCAGTGTGGGTTTCTTCTTTCTATTTCCTTCCACAAAAGCTGTGGAAAAATTTCCAGGTATCAGTTTTCCAAGTCATCAAAGAGTAAAAATTAAAAAATAATAAAACCAAAGAAAGAATAGGCTCAAGAAGACCAAACTCCTGTTCTTGAGTAGAAAATCCCTCCCAGATAAAAATGTTTAGAGATTTTTAGCATAAACCAACACTGGGCAGTGTCTATCATCTGAAGTAATCTGAAAAGTGATCTGAAAACTCACTTTGTTTCTCCAATATGAGCTAATGTGCAAGTTGTAAGGCAAAGCCTTTCAGTATTGCCTTATTTTGAAGCCCGTGTTAAAGCCGTTGCTGAAACAGAGACTCAAGAATGTATCATAGCAGAATATCTTTTTGTATGCTAAAGGAAAAGGTTAGGCAGAATTCCTGCGAGCTATAAAAAGTCCCCACATAACTACAGAGACATCAAAATGTCATCAGGTTGTTATACTTCAAATTATAAGCAGGTGATCCAGTGATACCATGCAAAAAGAGTCCAAGTCCCTGAATTTCAGACCAGGAGTATCTTTGTTATTTACTACTAATTATGTTGAACTGTGAACTACATTTAAATTAAGCTTGTCCTGAACTCTGTCTGCTCTGAAACTTCTAAGGTCATTAATCAGCATACTCCACAAGCACAGTATTAGAAAAAAATAAAGGTTGCTTTTGGCTTTTCTTTTGACTTTTGATTTTCTTCCTGCCCATCTGCAGGAGCATGGCTCCCTTCCAGCTCAGCTGCTGCACTGACTAGAGCTGAAGGTGGAAATACTTTCTCTGTGGACTACCACACAGAGAAGCTGCCCAGTGCCTGCAGCGCCGCAGCCTTTCTCTTAGAAGATGCTGCAAAACTTCAGCTGCTGCAGGGAAGGCCCCCTGGTTGGGTTGTCTGGGGGACTGAACGCGGGCCTCGCGATGAAGAAAGTATCAGCCTTCATCATTTGCATTCAGCCACTCCATCTGTATCATCAGAAATCCTTTTTTGTGCACCGCCCACAAGAGCAGATGTAGCTGAATTCTAGCTCTTGAAACTTGCGCATTGCACTTGAGCTGTTCCTGAGTGGTTCCTCCTGGGGGGGCCCCTTGTGTTCCTGGAAGCAGTGCTAGGGGAGGAATCAAACCTAAAAGGCATCTGAAACACATAGTTCCCAAACTGCCCTGGGATGCAGATGCCTGCTCAGTGGGCTGTGGAGGACACCTGGAGAACCCCTTTCACTTCTTGCCAATTAATTTCCCCCAGAGTTCCCCCATTTTGAGCTTTTTAATGTATGTAATATGCATCCAGGGGCTTTCAGCTTTTTGACCTTATGAATATTTTTGGCAGGAGTTGCAGCCCTGGGACAGCTGACCATCCTGGCATTAGAGAGCAGTGAATGCAGATACTTCCCAATTGTGGCCAAAAGGCAGACAATTTGCTGTAGGGTTGTACAGAACTTAGTTTTAGTCTCACTGCCTCTGAAATTATTTTGTGGAAGGACTGAGGGATTGGTTTTTCCTACAAAAGCTGTCAGATGTGCTGCTGTTTGGTTATGATTCTGAAGTTTTCAAGATTACAGCAGTCCCCAGTAAGTGTGGCCGAGGATTTATCAACTCTAGATTTGTAGCTTAGATGGCTAAGTCCCCGAGTCACAGGAAATTTTCAAGGAGAAATGAAAGAAATTCTTCCACCTTCCTTCCTCCTCCCTCTACCTTGGTAACCTGACAGCTGAAACTTTCACATCGTTACAGGCTTGTCCTCTGCGGAAGGCAGAGTCAGATTGACAAAACTTCTCTGGAGACTGCTGTTTCCATCTCCTACTTCCACATGCGTAGAGGCAGCACCCCGAGGCCAAAGATAAGGGGGTTTCATTCATCTGTTTCTTGGAGTATGGAACTGAAAAGTTTTCAGTGAGCCACCAGGTAATGAAGTTGCAGCACAGCTATTCTAAGAATCGAGAAGAACAAAAGAGAAAAAATGCAGGTGCATGGGAAAAAATAATATCTTGCAGTAAACCACCACGTAGTATTTGGAGGGACTATTGCAAAGAAGTTGTGATCAATATGGAAGTTTCTGAGCCCTGGAAGATAGTGTAGGAAAGTCTAAATGGTGTTTTCCCAGTTAAGTTGGGGAGTTGGGAGGCCTGACTTCTCAGCTGGGCTGTGTCAGAGTGATTGCCTGATGTTGGAAAACTACTTAGGTCAGTATTTTCCTTCAGAACTTCAATTCTGTTAGTTTTCTGTGTGCCTGTTCCTGTAGTCACCAAGGCTATTTCTTTCCTTGCTTGTTCGGAAGGGGATGACACATACAACTCTATCTAACACACTGCAATCTCTAAATTCTTGATACCTCTTAAGAATCCATATCAGGAAGTTTATTACTGAAGGTTCAGTCTGAGAAGTCCTTATAGAAAATAATGATTCTTGTCTTTCAAAGTGAGATACTGCTTGTCTTACATAATCATCATAAGGATTAATTCAGTCATCTTTTACCTGCTTTGGGAATCTCAGGAGGATTAATAATAATTCATCACTCTTGAAACTCTGGTATACATTTTAACATGATGTTTGACAGGTTTGCATAATGTATGATTAATCAATTAGAAATTTTGTACGTATGCATGACACTACATGAATAGTCCTCTGATCTTTCTCCAACACACTTGTAGACACAGGGTTCTTGTACAGTAGTTGGAAAAAAAGGAAATCTCCTTTTCATTCAGCTCCCATTTACAAACAGTTTCAAAGAGAAATAGCTTTGCATTCACTAATGAAAGAAAAAAACAGGAAATCTGTCTGTCTATCAGGAAATTTGATATGTGCTACACTTGCTAAATCCCCTTCTCAGTGAAATGGATTAAGAGACCTTATAGAAAAATGCAAGTGAAAAACTGGAATAATAAATGGCATGCTTTAAATAGAAGATAGGATTTGTACTTACTGCTCTGGAAAAAAAAAGATGTTCTTTGTACTGTGGAAGAAAAAGCAGTTCCATACATGCTTCAAACCTTTATTCTGGACCTGAGCTGTCTACCAGTTCAGCGTTGTTGCTTAAACTTGTCGTGAGATGTCAATGGACAGAGCATACACTTTATTCTTTGGAATGCAGGTGAAACTTCAGCTGGCATCAGTGACATTCAAAACTGTGTACCAGTGGGCAGGAACTGGATATGAAAACCTTTTATTTTATGAATGATTAGTCATAACTTACAAGTAAGATCCTAGATGAGAAAAGATCCAAAACCTAGAAGCATTCAAAATGGTTCTGGATCCAAGATATACTCAAGGGGGTTTAGATCCAGTGAACTAAAATCTGTACACTAGATCTTAAAAAACAAACCCCCCTTTCTATTGTGAATCTTCTTTACCCATTTCAATTTGGCATGGATGGATATGCAAAAGCAAACCACTCATCTGATACTAATTCTTGTATAATAGCTCAAGATGGCTGACCAAAGACCAGCTAATGGAGAAAGGAATGTAATTTGTTGACAAACATTTCAGTTAACATGTGCAAAGTGTATGCTTATGCATGCCAGTTTAGCGGCCTCAGTGGTCAATTTGAGGGAGAAAAGGAAATAGCGGTGAAATTAATCATACTGACGCCTGCTTGTCTGATATTTTTGGCATATTGCAGAACATTAACTACAGTGAAATTTGGCAAAGGATTCTGATTTGCAATGAAATCATCTATTTTGTAACATACTCTCCCCTATCTTATTATTCTTTGGCATGTAACACACTTGAAAATTAAAAGGTCAGATTAAAATATTCATTAGTCACCTAAAAATGGTTATGGCATCTGACAAGGAAGAAATCAAGTCACAAAAATCTCTTCCAGGGCAAGCTGTGAAAGGCTGTACTTGGTGCCAAATGTGGGACTGGTCAGACCTATGTTTAGAAACCCATGATAAGCTCTAAACACAGTTTGATGAAAACCTGATGCAAGTCTCTCCTTTCCCTGTCATCTGCTGACATTAAACTGTGAAGTTGCCTGTGATGTCAGTTCTGAATTATTCCCTCTTGATTGCTGACTCAAAGGCTGGATGTTAATGGAGAACCAAGATTTTTAAGGTTCATCAGAGAAGGCATTAAAAATCTAAAAAATATGCATAATTCTCTGGTTGGAGTATGCTTACATGTTTGTTTTTTTTTTGTGCTCTGTTAACTATTTTTTAACAATAAATTTGAAAAAGTTTTTTTTTCCAAGGGCTGATTTCCTTTTGTTCTTGTCTTCTTGCTCTGTCCATGGAGAGGGACTATTGGCATGAACACAGAAATTATCTGCCTGAGTTTGAATGTTTAAGGGAAATTTCATGTGGGAAAGACACTGGCTGCTCTACACTAATAAGAAGGCTTAAAAGGAATATTAACACTGCTTTAGGGAACTTTAGACTATTTGAAAGATTCAGAGGAGTAAGTCAACTGAAGCTATGAGATTTTGCTCTTGAATCGGCTCAGACAAAAATCACAAAAGTCACTGCAAAATAGCTCCCTGGTCCTGCAGAGACACATGTGCTTAGCCTTAATTCAGTGGCTCACTCACTTGGTTAAAGTTTTAGCTCTTTGTAATCACAGCAGGGGCCCGACAAGACCCAGGCTGGCAGTCCAGTTTGGCTTCTTCAGACAACTGAAGGGTGCCTTTGCTTTAGTCTGGTTCCCAAGATAATTCTCTTACTTGAGAACATGCTGCTCTTAAAACTACTCCTCTCCCTTGTTACCTAGGCTTTTATTGTCCTCCTATTGTCTCTGAACAATCTTCACTTGTCCAGAGAGACGGAACTTATTTGTCCTTATATTTTCCTGTCCTGGCTGTTTTTTCCCACTAATGAACAAAACCAATCTATCTGCACAGCAACTGTTCCAATAAGCAGGTCAACATTCAGCATTTGTAATTATTACAGGGCAGCTCCAAATCTGTTCATGTTCAACTCGCACTTTTCAATTTTGGCATGCTTTCTTAATGCTGGAAGCATTTCACAGATATTAGCCGGTTATACTTTCCAAGAAATCTGGTGCAGTTAAAATAGTATAGTTTCCATTCAAAATAAACTGTTATCCTTCATTTTTCCCTGTTACTAGAAAAGGTGGCACTCTGTGGAAGTTCAAATATAAATGTGATGTGATTTTGAAGGAAGAGTACCTCTTTACAACTTCTGAGAGTTGCTTGGAAACTATTGTACACACTGTGATACGGAAGTGATAAAGGAGGAAAGATATTGGAATAAAACTCAGAATAAGGGATCAGCTTTTGGAGGAACATGCAGTGTTGAACGAGTGGGGGGAAAAGAACAGAGAGATGCAAATAAAATTTCTAACTAGGAAATCAATTGCTGCCCGAACTATGAGCATGAAACCAAATCTAGGGAATTATAACAGGATGAGAAAAAAGAACAGGAAAAATATGCAAATGCTTGAAAAAATTGTAATCCAATTATGCACAAAAAATGTAGAGGAGAAGTACAGAGATAGAACAGAAGTTGTCAAACAGACTCTAGAGAGCAGCAGGAGCAGGAGATGAATGAAGTAGGAGGGAGTAAATTAAAACCAATGCACGCAATCAGTTTAGAATTCAACTGTCTATCTGGTATTTATGGGAAAGCATCCATAATGCTCATGGAATATATAGAATCCTATAGGGTTACTATCGTATTTCTTGGTGCTTGCATTAGTATCGTCCATCTGCCTGGCAGAGTACAATAGTTTCAAAGAGAAGGAAATTGTCTGAGCGATCCATTACTGTTTTTCAGCATGGTGAGAAAGAGAGGCCAAACGTGGAACCTTTCCATCCTCTTTTCTCCCCAGACTCTGCGTGCAAGCAAGATCCAAACCTCCCTGGCTAATGTTGGTAGAAGGAAACAAAACTTGACAAGCTTTTTTGTAAATGCTAAATTGTCCTTGTTTTCCCATTATGTGGATAACCCAAACTGAAACCTCATTTAACATCTTGAACATTTCATAACCTAAATTTCCAGTCCATCTCATGATGGAAGTAAAATTAACCCACAATCTTTCGAGGTCATCTCTGATTAAAGGTGACGTATTTCTTGACATTAGTCTGCGGTGGAGAAAAGCTTGCATTGTTGGTACCATCCACCCAGCACAAATTTCAGTCCTTTGTGTGGTGAGACACTGCTTTTGGCAAGAGTACCCAAACGTGGGGCCAAGCCCCCTGGGCCAGGCTGCACAGGCCCCTTTATAGCGTCTTTGGGAGCAAGAGCAGGAGTGAGAGCTCCCAAGTCTTCCTGTGCCTGAGCTCTTTGCCTCATGAGCCAGCTACCCCACTCCAGGTCCATGCCAGTGTGTGAGTCAACATGCAGGTAGTGCTTATGAACAGACCGCTGGTCTGAGTGCTGCTCTGGTTTGACACCAGGAAGTATCTAAAGATAGCTAGGAGAGTTAAGAAGACTGTTCATCCTTTATTGGATGCGTGGGGGGAGGACCATAGTGATGAAAGATGAGGAAAAGGATGAGGTAATTAATGCCTTCTTTGCCTCAGTCTTTAAGAGTAAGACCAGTTGTTCTCCGGGTACCCAGTGCACTGAGCTGGAAGACAGGGATGGAGAGCAGCATAAAGCCCCCATAATCCAAGGGGAAATGGTTAGCGACCTGCTACAACACTTAGACATGCACAAGTCTGTGGCCCCAGATGTGATACACCTAATGGTACTGAGGGAGCTGGCAAAGTGCTCACCAAGCCACTTTCTACCATTAATCAGCAGTCCTGGCTAACCAGGGAGGTCCCAGTTGACTGGAGGTTAGCAAGTGTAACGCCCATCTACAAGAAGGGCTGGAAGGAGGGTCTGGCGAACTACAGGCCTGTCAGTCTGACCTTGGTGCTGGGGAAGTTTATGGAGCAGATCATCTTGAGCACCAGCGCATGGCATGTTACAGGACAACCAGGAAATCAGGCCCAGTCAGCACAGATTTATGAGTCATGTCCTACTTGACTAACCTGATCTCCTTCTATGACAAGATGACCTGCTTAGTGGACAAAGGAAAAGCTCTGGATATTACCTACCTGGACTTTAGTAAAGCCTTTGACACCGTTTCCCACAGCATTCTCCTGGAGAAATTGGCTGCTCATGGCTTGGATGGGTATATGTTTTGCTGGGCAAAAACCTGTCTGGATGGCCAACCTCAAAGAATCGTGGTGAATGGAGTTAAATTCGGTTGGCAACCAGTCACAAATGCTGTTTTCCAGTGCTCAGTACTGGGGCCAGTTCTGTTTAATATCTTTATCAATGACCTTGATGAGAAGATCAAGAGCACCCTCAGAAAGTTTGCAGATGACACCAAGTTGGGCAGGAGTGTTGATCTGCCTGAGGGTAGGATGGCTCTACAGAGGGATCTGGACAGGCTGGATCGGTGGGCTGTGGCCAATGGTATGAGGTTGAACAAGGCCAAGTGCCGGGTCCTGCACTTGGGTCAAGACAACCCCATGAAGCATTACAGGCTTAGGGAAGAGTGGCTGGAAAGCAGCCTGGCAAAAAAGGACCTAGGGCTATTGGTCACCAGCTGGCTGAAGAAGAGCCAGCAGTGTGCCCAGGTGGCCAAGAAGGCCAATAGCATCCTGGCCTGTATCAGAAATAGTGTGGCCAGCAGGATTAGGCAAGTGATCATCCCCCTGTATTCGGCACTGGTGAGGCTGCACCTTGAATAATGTGTTCGGTTTTGGGCCCCTCACTACAAGAAAGACATTGAGGTGCTGGAGTGTGTCCAGAGAAGAGCAACACAGCTGGTGAAGGATCTAGAGCACAAGTCTTATGGGGAGCAGCTGAGGGAACTGGGGTTGTTTAGCCTGGAGAAAAGGAGGCTGAGGGGAGACCTTATCAGTCTTTACAACTACCTGAAAGGAGGTTGTAGCGAGGTGGGGGTCAGTCTCTTCTCCCAAGTAACAAGCAATAGGATGAGAGGAAATGGCCTCAAGTTGTGCCAGGGGAGGATTATATTGGATATTAAGAGAAATTTCTTCACAGAAAGGGTTATCAAGCATTGGAACAGGCTGCCCAGGGAAGTGGCTGAGTCACCATCGCTGAATGTATTTAAAAGAGGTGTAGATATGGTGCTTAGGGACATGGTTTAGTTGTGGACTTGGCAGTGTTAGGTTTGTGATTGGACTTGATGATCTTAAGGGTCTTTTTCAACCTAAATGATTCTAAGATTCTATGTCCTCCATCCCTGCTGGTTTGCATTTTCTGAATGAAGTCATATGCACTTTGACTGTGAGGCCAAATGAGGCAATACTGAGTCAAAGCTATTGTAGAAAGAGATGGTGGGACAAAGTTATCTGCCGGTGGAAATCCACTCGAACAAAAAATTGCATCAACTGGAAATTGAACTTAGGCTTTCAGTCTATTTCAGTCAGCTGTTGCAGAGCTGAACCTTATAGAAAGCGCAAAAGAGAGGAAAAAAACAACAAGGTTTTCAACTTCTGGCAAAACTCACTCTTTCTTAAGGGCTAAATGTAAAGCTTAATGATGTCAACAGAAATCTTTCAGTTAATATCAACCACTTCTGAATCAGAAAAACACTTGAATGTTTACAGACTAAAAAAAAAAATTCAAATTAATGATGTGCTAATGGGTAAACCTTGCCTCTTCCCCTTCCACTGCTGTCAGGTCAGGCTGCCTTTAGTAGCTATTTTATTTGCTGCTTCAAAAGAGTAAAAATATTGCAGCTATTGGGCCAGAATTTAATGGTTATTTCCATCATAACTGCCATACAACACTTGTAAACAGACCAGTTTTAATAGCTACTCTCTTTTTGGTATTGCATTGTAGTGGCTTTTTAATAAGACATATAGAAATAGAGTTTTTTATTAAAAGACTGACACACCACACCAGCATTGTGTTCAAACCAGAAATACAATACCTTCTTTGAGAGTTTCCAGTACTCTGTTGTTGGATCTTTGAACGTTATTATGTCCAAATTCTTTGTAAACAAATTCATTATACTAGAATTCAGCCTGGAAGTTTAAGTGAGGGAGGGAAATGGACTAGTATTATAACACAATGGTTTTCAGATATATTTTTAGTTTATTTTTCTCATAGCAGCGTAATTTGGTGTAGCAGTGGGTGTTTTTCTGGATCTTTATTATTCACAGCTATACATGAAGGATACTGTTTAAATACACCATGATTTACACGGGATGTCTGAAACCAATGCTAACTTCAACATCAGTGAAAAGATGTCTGCCACTTAAAATCTTAATGGTTGTAGTTTAGAGGAATCTAAACTGTACACTTGCATTCAGAGTATTAGCAACTTTAGTCACCATTAGCAGCAGAGAAGTGTTTTCCTTTTTTCTTTTGTGTTTTAATTTTATTGAATAGGCATTAGCATGAAAAGATTGCACTGAATGGTAGAATTGAGGGTTAGATACTTTAAGAATTACAAACATTTTACAGTGTGCTAAGGAGGAATAATCCAGAATTCCAAAACTATGTGATGTGATAACTTGTTCATAAACTGAGAGAGCAAATCCGAAGATGCATGCTGCCACAGCAAGCTGCAGGCTCTCCTGTTGTTCAGAAATGGCTTCATAAAAACAATGTTTCTGGCGCTGTAGTGCACTTTCCACCCACTGATGGCTCAAATGCAGCATTCTCATACATCCAGGACCAAAGTGGGGCTTCTTAAAATGGAGCAGACTGAAGACCTGGAAAAATGTTTCCATGCACAAGTCCAGTTGCAGATTTTAATATCATAGGCTAAAATTTCTAACTTTCTTGCCAAGAATGTATTTAAAAGCTGCAAAATATGCACTGAAAATCAACGCCAGCTTATGGGCAGCTGGACTATTTTCAATGAAGAACAATGTTTATGCCATCATTACATCATAAACAAACCATGATGGAAAATGTGTGCAGTCTTTCAATTTAGTCAAAGGGGGAATCTAAAACTTTCCTTTGTGGTCAGCTTGTTAGCTTACAGCCAGATCATCTTGGGGGCTTCTGCACAAAGAGGGGCCTTTGGCACACAGCTCAGTTTCTGCCCAAGCAAGAGAAAAGAAAGAAAGAAAGAAAAAAATGCTGCTGTGGTATCTTTTACAAAATTCTATCCCATTTCTAAGCCTTTTCTCTGCTGGGTTTGTTCGTTAAAGATCTGATTTAAGATATGTGTTATGGTTTGAGGAACCCATAACAATTTATTGTCATTTAGTCAATCATTCTATTTCCCGATGACCCCTCCCCACATGGGGAGAGGAATTGGAAAAAAGCAAGAAAATATAAACAGATTTAATAGAATGAGATTAGATAATTAACATTAATAGCTCTAAAGAACCAATATTGATCCCAATACCAATACAAAGTATACAAAGATTATACTCAGCCAACTATATCAGTAGGAAGCTGTGCACTCCCAGCAGTGGACAGTAAACATCGAAGACTGCGAGCACTATGGCTTTGGGAGGAAGGGAAGGCCTCAGGGGTCTGGCACCAGGGCAAGAAGTTCTCAGGATGGCAGCCATCAAGGGAGCGAGCCACTTCACAGCAAACTTTCTAATTCATAGTGAATGTGACGTTGATGGTATGAAATAATCCTGTTGGCCAGTTTGGGTCAAGGGCTCAGGTCTCGCTCCTCCTCATCCCTGCACCTGGCAAGCTCGAAAACACTGAGACCTTGAAACCCACACACCGTGGCTGGCTATAAAGTAAATATTTTCACAAATTCAGACACTAGAGTCTTCCAAAAGTGCAGTCTCCCCAAGTATTAGAAGAGAAATTATTCCTGTGTAGCACAAACCAGGACAATATATTTGATTCAGTGGATTTACTGCTCACCTCCAAGGCTGATGGATCACATCCCGGTAATCTTTTCTGCAGAGCACAGCTAACAACAGAAGAAGAAGGAAAAGCAAAGGTGCTAACAATGCTGCGGCTGCTTGTGTTACAGGAGAACAAAAAGAGGAATACGTGGTCTGCGCAGCTTTACTGAAAAATGCCAAAGGGGCTGTTTCAATTACAATCTAGGGCAGATTCATGGTATTTTGAATCATGCTTTCTTACCACTTATTTCTTGCTGGCAGCTTAAAGTCCCACATTAAATTACTTTACGGTTCTTGTGTTGGTAAACTAAACTGTGTATTTGGAAACACTTTGTGTTTGGCACATCTGGCAGAGGGGACTGAGCAGCCAGTTTGCTTCATTCTAGATATAACGGGGAAAGGTAAGCAGGGGGCTTTCTTTTCCTGTTGTTGTGGCATTTTTCTGCCAAGTTGGTTTGAAACATGTTGGCACAAATGATATTGCAGAAATGTCTCCATTTTTGATGTGCTGGGGCTAGTGTGTGTCAGTACAAGCTACTGGTGGAGTTTTTACTCACTGGCAGCCAGTACTTGCTTAACTTTCCTGATTAAACTCAAAAGTCTGCTTCAATGCCAAGTGCCTGGCTGGATTGAGGCCTGAGAGTCCTCTAGTATCCCATACATCTGTATCCCCTACTCGTTACAGGTGACATAAAGGAGAAATTGTAGTTGCCCTGGGGAGATTCCAGCTAGTACAGGTAGCTGGCATAAAGAACCTAACAAATAAAAGGTGGTCTTTTCTTGCAGCCATGGTTAAGGCATAGACAGCTGAGGGGTGGGATGGGACAGGATGGGATGGGATGGGATGGGATGGTCACCTCTCCAAATGATCAGCGATGTCTGACACATGTTAAAACAATCTCTTGAGCTTTATCACACAGGACACATGGGTTAGAATTCAGAATTTTTTGAATATGTTTGACCTTTTGCCTGTTTGGTGGGTTTTTTGGACAGATTTCTAAGCTTTTTGTCTTCAGTGAGGGAGGAAAGACCAGCTTTTAATCTTTTACTGTTAGTTGACAGGACTGTATGGCAATATATTTTTTTTTTTTTTCAATTCCCTTGGTGTGTGCAGGGAATGGAACCACTAAATCAGGACTAACTCCACAGTTTCTTCTGTAGCGTGTGGTCTAGTGATTCCCTCTGATGCTGCTGATCTTTGGAGGTTGGCTGGAGATTGTTGTATAGAGACTTCATCACCAATGAGCAAAGCATTGGTGTGAATGAAGTTTGAGAGCAGAAAGGTTGAACCTTCAAGATTTTTTTCCAAGGTCAATGGAAAGAGTTATGGTTGGTCAGTGATGACTGTATTGCTGGTCAATATGGCTATTTTTTAATTAGCACTGAGCAGAATGGCTGGAATACAACAATGAAGGAAAACTATCTTCATTGAGATCCCAGGAGGCAATGTTCAGAGACTAAGGCTCCTAAATTAGCTTATTATAAACTTCCTCCCAGCCTGCATTACTGACCCTTTGATGTAACAACAATCTAGGTCCCTCTTGAAAACTTCAGTCACTTTCTCTGTGTCTCCCCATCATGTGTTAGGCGTAGGCGAAAATGACAGTGAAAGAGCAGACTGCACCGGTGCAGAGTCCTGTGGGCTGTGGTATTGACATGTTTTTATCAGCAACCCAATCTGGTAAAGAGTTCCTGAAAGTCTCTGCATTATGTGAAGGGATCAAGTTCTGCAGAGCAGAGATGCGTGTTCTGTATAAGTTCAAAAAAGGAGGAGGAAAAACAAATCTGTGTTGCTTCTCTGCATAGCACGTTTCCCCTCATGCCTTCAAATCAACAGCTAGCACAAATAAAATACAAGTATACTAATAATCTATTGTCATGTGAGCTCCAGAAGGAAAGAACATTTATTTAGAGTTAATAAAGGTTTGCTTCGCGCCCAATCTTTTGCAGAATGAGAAACAAAAATTGGAAAAGTGTTATCTTTGTTAAACATTTTAACTGCATATTGGAGCATAAAGAATCACATATTTACATTTGAGTTCCTGCGAGAGCCAGGTTTACTGTAGCTGTACCATGACAGGCTCCTGGAGCTACTGAGGTGAGAAGGAGGGAGCATCAGAGGCCTCTGATATGAGTTGTGAACTGTCTCTCTCTGGTCAAACGAGGGGAGAGACAGTTCTTGAGCAGAAACACAGCTCCTGTTGTGCTGGCAGCAACCAGAATGAATGTACGTGGAAACCTCACCAAGAATTTCTTTTTCATTTGTTTATTTACCTATTACCACCACATCTTCCTTAACTTCCTCAAACTTTGGTTCACTGTATCCTCTACAGCCACCGTCATCACTATGTTTGATACAGCTACATAATGATGGGGACTCAGAGAAAGATTTTTGTGTAGAGACACAGTTTATTGAGCAATTCACAGGTAAATATGTTCCTTGAAATTTTACAGAAGCTATTATATAATGTGGGTAGGTAAAGTAAGTAAACTGATGCAAGACCTGATGTATTGGGAGTGACTTTTGCTGCTGAGGGATAGCTGCTTGGGATGCCAAATTGGAAAAAAAAGGTAATTCCAAAGAGGAGGAGGAAAATGTGTGATGATAAAACAAACTGGAAAAAACCCCCATGTTAAATATATGTATATGTACACATATTGTTTGAGAGACAGCCTTTTGTCTTATTAGGTTATTTCAATTTCTTGGAACAATTTTATTAAGATGCCAAAATGATTCACAAACCTTGCCAAAGTGCCCACCATTCTTCTTGTGAGTGGCATTTTAAAGTAGATTTTTTCTCTTGTGTATATAAATTCACACATAAATGCATATAAATAATTTTTAGATGCCAACCTTAAAGATACATACACCAGTATGATATCTATGTAGCAGTTTGTGTCACTCAAAAAATGGAAAAAATACTTTTCTTCATCGAAAATATCAATAAATGTACAACTGTTGAAAGTGACACTTAAAATAGATGGGTTTTAATTCATCTAAATCAGTTTAAACCCCCCCCACCCCAAATGCTTTGTGAAAGTGCAGCAGCTCTTTCGAATTTCCAGTGCTATATCAAAATATTTGAATTTGAGTCTGGGTGGTATCACAAATATTTGTTTCCCATTGATTTCAAGTTTTAAATGCAAAATCCTTTGAAACAGTCTCCCACACCAAGTGCCTAAAGAAATGGTTTGAAAGATCCTGATGTCAAGCTAGAACCAACACAAATCTGAGGAAGCAAATCAGTGAGAGCAGAAAGAAAAGCATTACCATTGCAAGGCAGGTGAGGTACAGTCGTATTTATCTGTTCATTTGCAATGCTGGAGTTTATCCTGTTCGTGCTAACCCTGCGCAGGGCTTGACCTCCCTGGGAATGGTGTGATAGGCTATTGCTGGACTATCAATAGGCTGGGCAATAGTCTGTTGTTGTTACTAGAGAGTTCCCCACTGCCCACCATAGTGGAGCAATCAGCATTTCCCTTGATCTCATCCACTCAACACACCAGTTATTATGGCCTCACCGATTACCGCCTGGTGAAGTTGTCATTCTCCAGTACTTTGAGGAAGGTGCAGCATTGACTGTGCACATAACGCCTGAAGCAAAGCACAGTGTTACTTCCAATTCTCCAATGCAACACCCCCTCTGAGGATTTTCTTTTCTTCTAAGAAAATTAGCTTCCAATTTTTCATAATTTGGACATATCTTGGGTCATGCCAGGGTAAAGGAAAACTTGTCAGCAAAGTTTGCGATTCATCTTTCTACATCAGCAGCACATGAACCCGCTTTTTCTTTGACTGGAAGCTCTCTGGATTAAGCAGACGTGGTTTAGCAGTGCCTTGTACTAACAGCTCAGTGCCAGTAACTGACTCCATCTTCCAGCTTTGTCTCGTCTTAAAAAAGAGCTGATTATTATCATGCCGCCGGTCTCTTGGGAACCACACTTCTTGTGTTCAGTTACCAAGGGCGTGTGAAAGAAGCTGAGGGGAGGAGAGAACAGCTAATAAAGGGATAAAAAGTACCTGGCACCTATAGCTGAAGGTGCTGTTATTCTAAACAGAAAAGCACAAAAGTTCTGCTGGCAGCACTACCCAGTGGTGCTTACAAAATGTCTTTTCCTACTGTTGTTGAATCAGCTGATCATCTGAACAAAGCTCACTGCAGGTTACCAGTTTGTATCTTCCTACAGTAAAATGGTAAAGCGTAACTTTACATGACTGAGGAGTCCCTGTACTCTAATCTCTTATTTGTACATTTGGTATTCAACTCGCGGTATCACATTTCTACATCAAATCGATGTATATCTCACCTGAACAGCAGCCTAGCACATGTTTTAAAATGTTACCCGGTAAGTAGCAACTGCTATATCAAGCCCCGAAACTTGCGATTGATTCAGAAAATTATTCAGCATTGAGTAATAATTCATGCAAATCCTCTTTTTGGCTTGGTAAAATGCAGCTATGGTTAATAACATGACTGGTAAAAACCCTGCGAGCCTGGAGCTGGCGCTGCCTGCTCCCTGCCCTGCTAAGGCAGTGATGGCTCTGGGCAGGAGCAACCTACTTACCCAGTTCCCAGAGCCGGAGCCATTTTCTCAGTTGGCAGGCTGTTGAATACCGAAATGCAGCTATCATACAGGCAGCTGCCCCTTTGTACCGGTTGCATGTGACTTGTTAGGGTACAGAATTGACAAGTCATTAGGTGTTTGCGGCAGCCCTGCCCTGCTGTACCTGCCAGGGATAGCCATCAGAGGAAAGCCTGTCCTCCGACGAGCAAAGCTGTGTGGGCTGGCACTTGCTTTGGCATGCCCCTGAAAATGGGAAGCAGACGTGATTCTTGCTGTGCAAACATGTCGGTGACAGCATAAAATCTGAGTAAAATATTTATCTGCTAGATTCACTGTATGCTTGTCAACATGAATTAAAAAAAAAAAAAAAAAAAAAAGAACTTGTAGGAACATATCTGAAAGGAGCAGACATCTTGCCTGCTCCTCATTCACCTGGAATATGCTGTCCTTTCAGATCTGTCACTAGTTCAAAACATATTTCCTCTTATATTTGTCAGTAAACTTTGGGACAAATCTCATTTCTTCTCTTTTGTCATTGTGAGGAGGTCATAAAAAATGATGCTTACCAGAATGGATATATTTGAAAATTTTTTCTTTGAATGGTGCAGCAGATAGAGCAAGTGCCTATGTGGGGCTGTTAGGCAGCTGGGTCTTAGTGGCTAATGAAACTTTCACTTTGAGAAGCCAGTCATGCTAGGGCCTAAGAAATACTTAGTTGCGAAAGTACTCAACACCTCCGTTCAAGGATTTCACTCGGCAGAAGAGTATGGCTCGCCCTCCGCTTAGTTTTCAGCTCAACTGAAAAGTGTGTCTGTAGGGTTTATAGATCATCCAAATATCGATATAAATGCACAGAGCTTACAGGACAGGAAAAGACTAGGAGATTCTAAACGAATGGTTCAGAATCTGTCTTCCAAACTGGACTGTCTCACACGGCTTCAGAGAGCAGTAAAACAAAATACAGAGGAGGAGCGGGAAGGGCGACTCAGATTAGCAGGTGTAGTTGCTTGTATTGGAAGAGTTCATTTGGCACACTTTTGCTTGCATTGTCTTGAATCTGTTTTTATCTATCTATTCTGCAATGGCAGATAAAAAAACCCTTATTGGTATTTTTTCTTAGGACAGGTTACTAAAAGTATAATTTTAGCATAGTATTTTTCCTTTAAAGTGATTTAATGTATTCTATCTTTTTTGAGCTTTTAATAAAATGAAAAATTATCAAAACTCTAGTAATTCTATTAAACTGTTACTATCACTACCACCAGTGTGATAGGTCAACCAAAGAATGCTAAAGAACAATCATTTTATTTAAGCTGTGTCTTAACTCCCTCTTTACTCATGTAGTGTTTCATAGATGTAACTGCTCCGTGGTACCAACCCCAACTACTCTCCTCTCTCGCTCTCCGGGTACCTGACTGTGGTCCTCACATTATCTCTTCACCGTGATTCTGGCGTTTTCCGCAGTGAAGGCAGCCTGCAGTGCCAGAGGTGCTGTTGGCACCGCGGGCTTTGAGAACACGATGAGCGCAGCACAAGGCGCTTAACCAGACACCGTGTGAGGATGCCATGTACTTTGCAGCTTGCAATTGGCAGTGTGAGAGGTTGGGGATGATCCCGACTGGATGCCAGCAAGCACCTGTTTGGTATTTATCTCTCTGAGGCTCTCATTTCACCCCATTTTACTCTTGCGCAAGCCCCTGGTATGTGTGGCTCCCAGCACAGGTTCCCACCTTGCACCAAAGTGGGACACTGAGCTGTGCTCAGAGCAAACACTGGTTGTGGGGTGGGTTGTTTTTTACCCTGGTTCCGTTCAATGGTGAAAGAGCTACGCACACACCGTATTTCCCTGGCGGGGAGGGAGCAGGCTGATGGGGCCAAGGGCTGCCCAACCTGCTCCTGCAGCAGTTTGTGAATTTTGCCTTTGATATTCACCTGCCACCACTGCAATCCACAGCACTATGCAGATGGCAATATGGGGGAAGGGACGCTGTGTTGGAGAGACTTCAAAGGGTACCTCTGAGCCCATCCTGTATAGGCATCTAAACTTCCCTGTTGTTCTTCAGGCTAAAAGGCCAGGCTGGGCTACTCTGAGCGCAGTGGGCTTGGGATAAAAATCTAAAAGTAAAAAAAAAATAAAAATAAAATCAAAGCTTGGAAATTCTTGAACTGTCTTTCAATTAGCACTTCCCACGCTATAGTCACTGTCCTTCATTGTCTGAGAGCAGTTTTACAGTTACTTATACAGCGTTCATACAGCCTTGTTGCCTACCTTAAAAAAGGAAGCGTGAAGTAGGGGAAAAAAAGCTGAAGCAGCCATAGTTAAACAACTGTAGCTTCTTCAGGACTGTCTCTTTTCTCTGTGGCCATCACACATGATTACATTTGGAAGTAAAATTAGGTCAATATTTGCTAGTGTTTTGGAGTGAGGTGTCTAGTAAATGTCTATTAGAAATATGCAGTAAAAAAAACCCCCAACAGTGACGGTACCAGTTATAGCACGAGTCTGACAGCCAGGCCAAAGTACTTACAGATTGTAGCTCAAATGGTCTCAGCTTTTAAAAATTTATATCAATTTTGAGTGTTCCCTTAAAACAACATAGAACAGTTTTGCTGTGGTGCTCAGTATCCCAAACTCCCTTTGTCAGTAGCTTTGGAAATCAGATTGTCTGTAAGTTGACTCCAAAATTCATGTCAGCTCTTTAAAATTCAGTTTCCTATAATGTAATTTAAAGAAATGCTTATTCTTCTACAGAGTGCTGGGAAAATTAAGTCATTAACATTGTGACCTCTTGAGAACATCGCATCTATAGAAAAGGTAGAGGAAGAAAATGTCAGCCCTGCTCAGTGGCTATTTTGGTGGCTTGTAAGATCCAGGTAAACACAATCCAAATCCAATAATAAGCAGTAACAGAGATTATGATTTTTTTCTTTCAAAGAAAAAAAGTTGTAAGTTGGGATTTTCAATAGAATTGAGAAGAGAGGGTTATTTCTGAAAAACAGTCATCAGCATAATATGTGGCAAACAGATAAAACCCTTTCTCTTGGAATTCACTCAGGGTCCCAAACTCTTTTTTTTTTTTTTTTTTCTAAAGAGAACTCAGAGACAGAAAAGTATACAACAGTATAAAATTAAGTTATGGAAATTCACAGCAAATGTCTTTTCGGAAATAACATTTCTGCAGTAAATGGAGTTTTGTTTGTATTGGAAACTTTGTAAAGTTAAAAGAAAAAGATTCCACGTCTTCCTTATCTGTAAGTTTCCACTTTCCAACCAATAGAAATTAAAAAGGAAAAATAAAAAAAAAGAAAAAGAAAAAAGAGAGAGAAAATGCATGCATAATACCATGACAAAAAGACTTAAGCCTGATTCTCCCGTTTTTCACTCTGCTCTAAGACAGGATAGGTCAATTTACCTGACTGGAATTATGTTTACTTTAGAGGAGGTAAAAAGCATCGTCCACTTGCTTTGAAAAGGCTGTACCATGACCAATTTACAGTTTAAGCTCCTCTTTATATATTCAATCTGGTGTTCCCTTTCTGTCCATTATGATGCCTTGTTTTAGGGAGTAATGAGAAAGACACAGACCTCACAGTCTGGCATTCCCTTTTGATTTGAGTTCATTCAACAAGATCTTATTTTCTCTCCATGGCTCTCCTGCCTCTTTGGCTAGCTCTGCACTGCTTTCAAAGCATAGACCATGCTTCATTTAGCACGGTTCTTGACCTGCAGTTGGCAGAGCAGACACACTATGCCTGGTGTCTGATGCCTCCCTGTTTTGTTTTTACTCCTGTCAAAATATTATGTCAGCAGAAATCTTCCTGCAAGCGCAGATGCCTTCAGCCAAGCCTTAAGTTTTCGGCAGGTAGTAATATGGAATATGCTTCTAGCTTAGCCTGGTTTCATGGCCAAACATCACGAGGCTGTTGGCTGATGATCATAGAAGCTGCTCGGCTGCAGATAGATGGTTAGTAGCCAGGGGGGAGCTGGTTATGCTCAGTACTGCCAGTTCTTGTAGTCCACAGTCACTGAAGCATAGCTGCAACTTGCGACTGGTACCTGGAAAATATAACATGACAGTGGCTATCAGGAGCATAAAGACCAGATGGGAGGAAGGAGGTGGGATCAAAACATGTCTTTTAGGATCAAACAGATAGCTTTACAGGCTGATTTCTCAGTAAAAAAGGGCTGGATAGCTATTTCTTAACAAAGATGGATATTAGTTTTGATACCAGCCCTAAAGTTAAACTGCAGATTTCAAACAGCCTTTCCTTATGACCCTGTCTCCTACCCAGCCCAGAGCGGTAGTGTAGCAGGAGGGGACAGGTTTCCCCTGCAGTTATATGCATGCAAGTGTTTTGGAAACTGGTGGCAGTTGCTTGTGCATGTCAGGAGACAACAATGAGCTGAAACCGATGAGTTGAACTCTCCTCAGTTCTGCACACAAAGGATCTGCAGCAACATTTCCCAATTTTTGGTGTTTCACACATTCACCCTTTGTGCCTCTTGTTATTCACGACAACCCCCAACTTGATAAGATGTTAGCAGAGCTTGTCAAGGTCACACAACAACTTGCATCTGCACAGAGAGCTTGCTTTTCCCTTTATCACTAAATGACATATAGGCTGCTGTGCTCAAAAACCTGACAATCCCTACTAGTCCCAAGGGAAACTCTGCCTGACGGGGGACATGATAGCCTTTACAGGTTAGCCTGCCTCCACTCTGCTGGCTTGTCTTCCAAGCTGAAGATGTTGACATCATCTTCCATTGGGTTGATGTCTCCCATTCCTCTGGTTTTCAATTTCAGCTTTATTTTTTCTTCTAGACCTGATAAATGAAATTCCACTCCTGGTATCTAAACCAAAAAATTCCTGGAAGTTCTCTATCCCAGCTGACTCTTGTGGTAGCTTTACAACCTCCAATCCCTGTCTGACTGGTCTCCACAGAGATCGTTATATAAAAAAAAAACAACAACGAGGCCTTACTCTGCTCTGAAAGCTAACCATTCTACCTCTGAAAACCTTCTATGGCTAGAACAAACGTTGAGGAGGAGGAGAAGCAAATCATGGTTTTCTTTCATACAGCAGACTTCTGAATTGCTTACCCAAACTTAATGACTGCAAAACCAACACTTCTTTTTACTTGCATTTGTTACGGGTTGGGATTTCTGATTTATAAGTAGCACTTGCCTGAAGCTCTTATGGTGTACAACCTAGTAGCTATCATGTATTTTTGAGAAAAGGAAGGAATCCACCAGAAACAGGTGATGGTGAGATTATGCACCAAGATCTGGACAAGATCAGCTGGAAGAAAAGAACCTCCGTTACCATCTGAGGAGCAAGGCCTTATCTACACGGTTTGAAGGGTTTCTAATTTCTCTTGGAAAGGCCCCAAAGGCTGGCAAGTGGCTGAAATTCACAGAATCATTTGCATGTTATGCTATCTGCTCTGCAATTACTGGCATTTCTGAAGAACTGGCCTTCCTATTGGGGTTTTGTACTTTTTTTTTTTTGTGGTCTGTACTACATCATTTCTCTTTAGAATGGAAAGAAAAAAAGAATAAAAAGAGAAAAACACCTGTGCATTTAGATTACATTTAGCAACCAGCAGGAAACATAAAGACCTATTTACATATACACAACAGAATCAAAGAGTCAAACCCCACACTGGCTTACCTTCAAATTACCTGATTTTTTTTTTTTTTAAGATTATGCAAATTTACAGATGTTTCTCTTACTTTATATTCCCTCAAGGCAGTTCAAAAAAGGCTTCTGTTGTGTAGCCCGTCATCACTGCTAGGAAATATCTTTCCCACAAACCATTTCCTTTAGAGCTATAAGATTAAGAGGACATAATAGCATGGATGGAGAGGGAATACTAGAGTAAAACAAGATCTGTTTGAGGGGCAAAGTGTTTCAAACAATCATTCCTAAACATTCTATCATTTCTTACTTTTAGACCTAGTTCAAGAAGTGTGAAAAAAGGTCTGTTTATACAGTTAAATGAATGGGCTGCTCTGGCTTAGGTTCCAAACCATAAAACACCATTTAATCTTTGCAGTTTTACAGTTAAAATCAGTGGGTGAAAACTCCTATGTAAAATCTCCTAAAATCAGTGCTGCAACGTGGACAGATGACCTGGTGCTATCAGAAGAGGCTAGTTCTCCTCAAATACCCTATCTGTACTTTTGATGGGAAGAATGGACGGACTAAAAACTGAATAGAAGTTGAATTGGTGTGGGCTAGCCTTCTTATGGTAGATATAAGCTGCATTCAGAGGAGGGTGAGAACCTTGCTCTGCAACAAGATGAGCAGAGTGCAGAGGGACGTCTAACAGTTCTTGTTAAAACCTGGAATTATTTTTCCTAGTTTATACTTCATACAGGAAGCTGTTCAACAAGTGCAATATCTTGGGTAAATTTAAGAAAACAATCAACAGGGAACTGTTATGAGAATTTCAGTTCAAACACATTAACTTTTGTAAACTTTATGTGGTGGTGTATTATTATTATTGTTATTATTACTAAAAATAAGATTTAAAGAGAAACCTTTTGAATTTCTGTGCCATAAACAGCTCCCTATTTATGTTTAAGTTGTGCAAGGTATGATTGTAAAGTCAAATTGCTTGGTCAGCCTAATACCAGAATATTGCATTAGCATGGTAGTGACTGAAGGACAGAAAATACACAATATCTGTGATTCAGATTGTTAGGGAAGTGTTACGTACTGTCATGGTTTTGTATGTAAAACAGCTCATCTCAAAATGTATGTAAGGAGCAGGACTTGGAAGTGAAACCTCACTCAGAGATTTCCAAAAGGCTAAAATTGTGGCAGCCTGAATTCCACAACTAGCTGTTGGAAACAATAGGAACTTGGAGGGATAGAAGCAAATCTTGCGGAGGAGTGTACCATAGACAGCAATCTGCCAGCAAGGGAGAGCACAGGTGGCATGGAAAGTATCTTTGGTTTTCTTTTCTTCTGAGAGAGAGTGTAACTAGAATAGGAGGCATACAAACTTTGGGATACCATCAAGGCTTTTCAAAATTTTTGAAAAAATTAATGAGAGGATGTTTATTCTGGAACAGAGATGGAGAGAGCCCTTCCTGGTATTGCTGGCTGGTCAGACCATTCACCTCGGCGCTGACAGCAGCAGACCAGGGAGGTGAACATGAGCCAATTGCTCCAACCAGTGTTCTCACCTCAGTCTGTATGAATTACTATTAATAAAACATGAAATGCCTTCAAGAATAGTATAGCCAAGAGCCTAGTGTCAAGTTGAAACTTGTTCATTCTCATAAAAAGAGCTCATTTAGAAGAAATGGCATTTTCCAGCAAGAACACACCATAAAGGACCTCTCAGCCAGCTTTGTTTTAAACACAATGCAATCTGTGAAAATGCAACAAGAAGTTATCTTAACAGAAGAACCAAAATCAAAATGTCTCTTTCCAATGCCAGCCTCAGTGGGTCTACTTCCACTGACAACAGTAAATTTCAGATTAGATCTACAGAACCAAACAGTTGCGTCCTGTAAAAAAAAAAAAAAAAAAAAGAAGAAAAACATTTCGGTTCCCTCAGCTTTTATATTGATGTTATCCTTTGAGCCCATCACTTCAACTTTGTCACTTGTTTTCTTTGTTTCTTGATTTCCTCTCTACTTTCTGTCTCTAATGTCTAACTACAGAATAAACTTGCTTTTTTATGAGAACTTTGTTACTCCGTTTAGGCAGTGCTTAATTCAGTAACCCAGATTTCAACACTAGCAACAAATAATAAATATATTTATATATGTAAATCCTGTCAATGCTCTGGCTGGGCAGACACTGTAAGGATGGGACTTCAATGTATACATTTGCTGCTTCTTGGCCTTTAGTCTTGTTCTTGGCCATTAGTTCTATTCTCTGCCAATGCTGTACCTTCATTTCCTTCTCTATCTTCTAAGTCTTCTCACCTATCATCACAGTGAACACTGCTAACTTTGTGATTAAAATCTGACAGAGACATGCAAAGACACATTGATTTTATCTATGTCAGGAAAAGCAACAGGGAGCACCAAGTCACAACGAGAAATGAGGACCGATCAAGGACTGAACCCGCATAGTTGGTCTGAGCTCGATCGTGCTCAGAGACCAAAAAGAGATGAAGAAGTGACCTGTTGGCATAAGCACAAGCACAGATGCTTGGCTTAAGGGAGAAGGGGCAGCAGTGGGTTGGGGCAGTCTATGCGGAGACAGGTTATAGTAGATATTCAGCAACAAGCTAGGATTTCAACCTCTGCTTAGTATGAATCAGAAAAAAATGCTTTTGGAAGAGATCTGGAATCCTGTAACTTGCTTTGATTCTTGTTTTTCTTTGTTATGTGGATACTTCTCAGCTGCCAGGTATAATTTAAGTTTCCCCTAGGAGGCATATTTTATTTTATCAAAACCAGCTAACCTCTTCTGCGATTTTTACACAATGCAAAAAATCATACAATTATGTCAGATGAACTATTTTTGCAGAGTTGGGGAACCTATACAGAAGTAAAGTCTGCTGGTTTCTTGTTTATTATGCAATCTTATTCTGTTAGTTTTACTCATGAATTTCAGTCCCACAAGTGCCAAATCCTAACCTCAGCTATAACCATATAATTCACATGAAGTCATTAGTAACAGCCTGACTTTAGAGCCCTGCTCGTTTTGTCAGAAAAGCAGTTTCCAGATTTATGAGTTACATAGTTTTCTTATTTAAATGCCTTCCTTATGGAGGCATTAGATCTGTGGCTCACGTTGCACTTCAAAGAAGAGGAGTAACATCAGAGTCACTTCTTATTTTCCACTGCCTCTGAAAATGTAAAAAGAGCGTGAAGACAGTGTAAGACACGTCTTCACAGGCAATTATAAAACATGTGTTTAGCAAGTTTGGACTTGTATGCTCTGTGTTGTAAAACTTGGTAATGCGCTAAAAATGTGTGGGAGTGTGCACTTTTTGTCTGTCTCTGTATATGTTTGGGGGGGTACTAATGGTGGGAAGGGGTCAGAAGCGAAGAAGCTTCCTCCCACCTACCTGTCTTTAGAGTTCTCCAGGGATATGGAGCTGCTGAGGCACCTAAACTGTACGGAACAAGTGAGTTACTCAGTACAGATCTGGCAGGGAATATGTTAGAAATTTTGGACTTTTGTCTGGCCATAGAGCTGCGTGGGACACCCAGATACTAAGCTGAGCAGTGCGTCTCATTTATTCTCAGACAAGAAATTATATGCATCAGAAGTACTCAAGACATGACTAAAAATGTTGTTTTCTACATGGTGTCAAATGGTGTCTGATCCCAATGGCACAAAAATACACAAGTAATATCTCCATGCTCCCACATCCATACGGAGTGATTAGTCTGGTCTTAATGCTTACCTACATGGAAGGCTGTAACACCATGAAGGCTTGTGACACCAGCACTGCGAGTGCCCCAGGCTGATAGCCATCTCCCTCTGCTCTCCTCACAGGCCATCATGGCAACCTCCGAGCACTAAATACACTCCCCAGTGGATGAAATAGAGCTTGTGCTTCCCCTTTCTGCATTGTCAGTTGAAGAGAAAAAACAGAACTGAGCTATAATTCCCAGCTCTCTGCAGAGCACCCCGTGTATTCAGGATGGAAAATCTGTTTTGTGAAAGACCATTGGATTTCAACATTTCTTTTTGGTTCCAGGAACAAACACTCCAAAATTTGAAATTCCTCAAGTGGTGGGGGCAGGGGAAGCCAAACAAATATAAGATCATTTCCATTACAATGCATAATATGGGTAATTACCTCTACCTCCTACTTAGGCAAACAGGCGTTTGATGTCAAACATTTCATTCTGTAACTGTAGCGTATTCATTTTGATATTTGTCAGGGCCCATTTCTGTTTTAGTGAAAGAAATTATGGTTGGAGTGGTCATGATTACAGGAAGCAGTTGTCTTCTGATGCCAACTGGCTCCATTAAGGCTTTCTCAATGAGTGTTGGTTATATCACTTGGTAGTCTTGTTTTTGTCCTAGGCAGGAGGGAATAGACTGCGGCTCAGCCTAACACAACAATGAAATGGTGCAAAAAACCCATAAAGATCCTTCAGAGTCGTTACAGCAGTATGAACTGGGTGGGGCAACATGGGTCTTCACCTGAACAAGCAAAAGGGCCTCCCAATTAGGAGAGGAAAGGGACAGAGACCTGGTTCTGTTCTGCCCTTTTTGAAGTGCCATAATTAGAGCTGATCTGCTATGAGAAGATAAATGTTCTCAATCTAGTTAAGAATCACATTAGCTTTCTCTCTGTGGAAACCAGAAAGGCATTGTATGACATAATATTAAAAATCCTTCTTGGGTCTTCTCTGGGAGTAACACCAACCATTACTCAAAGGCTCTCTCCACTCCAAATCAGGCTTTTTATTACTATTTTTATCATTAATTTCTAGAGCTACAATAAAAAACATGAAAAACGCCTATTTTCTGGGATGAACTGGAATGGCTCCTACAGGATTTAATTGGTGATAACTTATGCTGCTAAAGCATGCTTGAAATAGTGTTTATAAATATCCCACTTAATGGAAAAAAAAAGTTATGAGTGGTGATAGAAATCTGTCTGGCAGAAAATAATATGCTATCTGCCAGAAAGTACAGATTCCCAGTACAACTGCAATACGGGTCCAGCTGTGTTAAAAAGCCATATATTAAGGATAATTAAAATAGTATAAATCATCACTCAAAATGGTTTACTCCAGAGGTAGTCTTCTGAGTCAATGGCTACTGAAGCTTGGGAGGAAACTAGAAGGCCAAAATAAAAGGTTGAAATCAAAGAATCCAAATAATTACTTTTGAGAAGAATCAATTTCTTTACACTTATTTCTTAAAAGCACTGATTCTCTCCACTAATAAAAGGACAAAGCCAATGCCTGGGGGTGAAAAATGCCATCAAAAGAGAGCTTTCAGCTGATCCATAAGCACTGTAACAAGACTTTAGTGGAAAAATCTTAGCTTTCCCACACATTCACAACTTCTCCAGAAAGTCTGCCTGCTATAGTGAGGTTACATGGTGTAATGCTACTGATTTCCCCGAGGAGTATGCCTCCACAGTAATTTCAATTTGTTCCAGTTTATTTACATCTATTTTTCTCATATATATATAAATATATGCATGTATATATACATATTTCCCAATGAAAGGGAAGCTAGCACTAACTGAAACATATCCTCAGTGTCTGTCAGCAGCTCTAACGAGACTTAACTACAACCAAATAGCAAAAGGGGAGGAAAAATTCTCTCATGGCAAGCAGCACTTTTGCAGGACATTTGATACGCAATATTATGCACTATAAGCTACAGTCAAACAGAAACAATCAGCTTGATGACATATACCACATCTGGGTCATAGGCAGCTTGACAGTGTTTTTGCCTTGAGCCGTAGCCATGTCAGCTCTAATGTGACATTTAGCATATTTAACCATGAACATATGACATATCTTTAGAAATCCTTATTGTCTAAATAGCCTATTTTTACATGCATAATTGCCAACAACAGTAAATAAAATTCAAAATGCAGTGACATTTTGTAAGACCTTATCAATTTTGTCCTGTGGCATTAGTCTAGCACATGCTATAGAACACAAGGCTTATCCTGGATTGTTTTTCTTTAAATCCTGCACATTGACATTATATTTAATATTCAATGCTAATTGTAACACGGAATGTGAACTTTTCCTGGAATTGATCTGTCCTTTGTTTTCCTTTGTATTTTCACGTCCTTTGGACTGTAAGTTACTGTATAAAATCCCTGTAAGCGACTGCAGTGATTTATGACAAAGAGTAGGGACACTTAGCTTGGAAAGACCCAATAACTGCATGTGACATCATTGCAGCATGTAGTAGTAGCTGGACTACACATCTGGTGATGTTTAAATCTCTAATACTCTGGAGTCAACAGTTTGACATAAGGCACCTTTTAAGTTAATTAATTTGGGGGTTCAGCCGTGTTCTTTGAAGAGAATAGAACATGTTATTTTGTCAGTTATTAGTGACATTGGTTCTAAATTTAGAGCAAAGCATGAATCTTCCGAGGTATCAAGCTTCAAACTGTGCTGGTAAAAGATGTAATTGCTATGTATTTCATTGTAGCATTCTAGTATTCCTATTTATTATCAGTCTTCCTTGTTCAGGATATACTCCTATGTAGAAAACCACACTTCCAATATAATTATCTTACCAAATAATAGTATGAGAACATCAAATCCAGACTCTGGAATTTCTTGGAAAGGTTTAGATCTTGATTCTGATCAAAGTTAAAAGGAACCTGGTTTTAGCTTGGGTGTTCAGCTTCCTGAGATTCCGATATCAGTCTTCAGCCTTGAAACGTCTAATGGATATGGGTGCACAGTTCTGTGACTAAAACACCTATGACTTTTTAAAAGAATCTAATTTTTTTTTTTGCCAATTCTATTTCTATATGCAAGAAAACATTTCCCAACCTTACATCTGTAATGTCGTACACAGTATAAATGAGGGATTATTGTGCAGGTGACATGCACACATACATTTTATATATATATATATATGTATATATATGTACACATACGCGTACATACCTGAAAGCACAAACCATTAATTCTTCCCAACTGCATAGCCAAAATTTAGATAAGTTAACATTCAAAATTAAGAAAGGTCATGAAATTGGATGAGATATACACGTAATTTTTGGTTTTTAACTGAAATTTTGAGCACTTATTTGCAGGTCTTGAGAGCCTTTAGGATTGGGCCACTTGACACGTGTCAGCTTTGTGACTGATACTATGAAACTTAATTACATTTTTTAAGACCACTGATTGTTTTGGCAACAGTCACAAGGGCTGAAAGTACAAAGACATATTTCAGCAGGGTTTACTAGAATTCAGGACCTGGTGAAGGAAGAAGAATAGGCTCTCCTCCGTTTCTTACTGAGCTGAGCCGTTTCTTTATTGGAACGACAAACAGTTACACCAGCAAAGGATGTAGTGATAGAGATTCAGGGATCTACTTCTTAATATAAAACATACTTGGTCATATAGGTTAAACTTTGTTTAAATTAAGAAGGTATATGAGCGGGAAACACATATGTATAACTCTACATGGGGAAGTTACTCAGTGAACATCTTTGACAGAGCTGTTATTGCAATGTGAACCTGTCTTTAGAGCGGGTAACACCATAGACAAATAAACAGCAGAAAAAAAGAAATCTGTTGACATCCTTATATCTATGGTTTTGTCTGCATTAAAAATTGAGTGCTACTACACAGTCTTTATTGTTACAAAGACCAAAACTCTTGCCTGTACCTGTATGACAGAATAGCAGGATAGTGCTCATTGCAATAGCAGTAGCAGGTGATAGAAGTATTAACATATTCACATTGTCAAGATTACTTCTGTGTTGTGCTTTGTGTGGCTTGTTGCTTCTTCATCTTGCTCTAAATCCACTGCTTGAAATACCTTAAACACACATGATTTCATACAGAATTATTTATCTGATATCCTGCCAAAACCATGTCTGCTGTTACAGAAATGTATTTTTTCATTTAATCACAGGAAGCTTTGTAACATTCCTTCCCCCCATGTAAATTAAGAGAATTTAGGATCAATGGCCAGTTGATGATCACTGTATTCACAGACATTAGTTTGCTTTTTGCTGTTCCTACTCTCCAGATTGGCAGTGCCTCCCAAGTCCAGCTTCATGAAGAAGA
The DNA here is from genome assembly GCF_000708025.1 of Charadrius vociferus. Classification (NCBI taxonomy): domain Eukaryota; kingdom Metazoa; phylum Chordata; class Aves; order Charadriiformes; family Charadriidae; genus Charadrius; species Charadrius vociferus. The sequence continues at coordinate 3,977,416 of NW_009647218.1, read as the reverse complement.
CAGTGGAAGTTGTAACTATTGCTTATTCACATTTTTAAACTAATATCTGCATTCTGCTTTCTCCTCGAGCTTGTTTGTATACATCTTTGGAAGAAACTCTATAACCTGCATCTTTCTAAAAAAAAAAGAAGTTCTAGCTCGACCAGCAGTTCTAGCCTTTTCGAAGGAGCAAAGCTAAAATGGCACAACAGGGCCATGGAAGAGGCCAGGGACTGGATGATCATGATGGTACATTCTGATCTGGTGAAAAGATTTTTTGGGTAGAATAAAGAGAAGAAAACAATTCTGTTAAGTAACTATGTTTCCTTTTCTACTCTTGAACTAGATGACCAGATAACTGTGGTACACTTCACCGTTGCAATCAGGTCAGTACTGTATAACTGCTCAGAAAGTACCTGGTACATTTTACAGTACTGAAGTGATTGTGTTCTGAAGTTTGATTTACTTTTTTGGCTCACTAATGAAGTACATAGTTAAGTTTTGAATAATACAAAACCAGAAGTTTCTCAGCCACGACTTTGTGCTAAAATTGGTCTTAACTAAAATGAACTGAGATTTCTTACATGGTTTGATATCGGTAACATGTTTGTGTTAAGAGAAACAAGTATGGAAAAAGAGATCTACCTGATCTAACTGAAAAAAACCCAACAAGCTGACTTTTATCTTTTTCAGAAGAATTTACAAGTTTCCAAAGTATCATATAAAGCTGAAGTTTTACAAATTATTTTTTTTAGTTCCGTGATATATATTACCTACAAATACAATATCTGATACATAGCTTAATAATACTTATGTTCTGGGAACAATTATTTTCAATAGTAACCAATAGCAGTAGTTCAATATATTAAGTAAGAGTGTATATGATATAAATTATTTCTGCTTTCTTCATTAGGATTTCATGGATGTTGCTTTGCAAAACATTTCTATTGCCAGCTGGTAAGTTTTGGCTGACATGATAAAATTATAAACTGTTTCAATGTGCTGAGACACAGCTGTGATTTTATTAGGGCTTTATGAAGTATCTGCTAAAGCAAGAGAGAGCCTTAGTCATGTTGGGATTTTAAATGTGAATGGTGAGTAGTATTGGCTGAAGCTGAGATAAATGATTCCTCCAACTACATATATATATATATAAAACCAAAAAAAAAAAAAAAGGAGAGTTGGAGAGTTGAAAATCTATGACCAGATCAAAAGGTCATAACTGACAAAGTGAGAAATTCTCAAAAGGAATAAAAAGGATTTAGGTCTTTTGCAAGAATAAAAAGTGATGGACTAAGAGGAGAATCAAAGAGATGTGCTTATATAGCAGAAGAGACATATTTAGCTACTGGACCGTCTGAGGTCAAAGGAAGTTTATGTGGAATGGAGAAAAAAAAGGAGACATGTAAGCAGACAAACTCATACACTGCCTGATTTGAAAGGGAGATCCTAGGAGGACAGCGGATGCTCAGGAGCACATCTAACCACAAGACTGACGAACAACACGGAGCTTGGGATGGGATGTTCCCAGATTACTGTGCAGCCCCTCCGTCAGCACTGGGACTGCCTCGGGGCTCACAGGGAGTCACAGCATAACCCAGCAGGAAAAGCATTTCAAAGCTGCTATCTAGAGAAAAGAAAATTTGGCTCACTTGCGGTCCCATCCCCACTGTCCTGTGCTTCACTTCCCCAGGTTTACAATGAGGGTAGAGATGTTTGCATAACAGCATAAATACAGGACAGAAATGGTACTTGTTGAGTGTCGCTGTTACAGTATATAGCAGAATGCCCACAAGCTAGTGTTTAAGTTTGTACTGTAGATAAGATTTCTGTCTTAGCTTACAAGAACATTTGAGGATTTTATTATACACCCTTTATCTCCTAATCCTTGACTAGTAACAAAACTTAAGCTTACAACTCATCTGCACTTCAATTATTAATGTGTGTCAGGTATGTTCCCTAATTTCCTTAGCCCTTCTAGGACATCTTTTAATTTTCCACAAAATAGTGGTTTCTGCATCTGTTACTGTATGTTCAAGAAAGAAGCAATAAAGTAATTTGCTTTTTAGAGTTAACTTGCTTTATTACGTCATCTCTGCATGTTGTACGTCTCTTTCCATGATTATATTAATCCATTTTAAACTGTTGATCTTATCAAGCTAAAACAAATTAACATAAACAGTGGAACAACAGATTTCAAATGTGGGATTAATTTAATGTAAATTTCAGTTTTATTTGCAATGTCTTGTTATTTTGTCACTCTTCCTTGGCCTTAGGTTGTTGTATTTCAATTTGGAAATCATTCTCTGCAAGTGGCTTCTTTACATCTCGATCTTTTAGAAGATGACTGCTGTGTTGCTTGATTATTTGTTCCAGTCAAAAAATGAGTGAGGTTAATCATTTTTTTCAATAATGGGTTTTCCTTCCATTGAATATGAAAAGCTGTTGGAAAATAACATTTTTTTTAATGGAAGCACTTTCTGACAAAAATACTTTGTTTTCAATAAGACTTGATGGAAATACATTTTACGGGATAAAATGGTTTTAATGGAAATATTCTCAAAGGAAAGCAGTACCATGACCGGTTTTAACAATGGAACATTTTTGTCAAAGTAGAGACTTGGACATGGAGGAAAGTATGGTTGATAGTTTTTACTTTATTTAAGTTAGAGTTATAAATATGTGTAAAGTGACTATCAGCGTATTTTGTTATTTTCTTGCCATAGTAATTTTTTTCAGTGACAATCATGTTTTGTTGCAACATGCCCATAACTTCTCATTTTTATTGGTAGGCATTATAGGGAATACTCCCATGAGGTCATTTTCTGGTTAAAAAGACAAAAGAAATATCTTTCAACATACCTACCACGTATTAGTCATTGAACTGTATAAAAATTTGTGTAAGCCCACACTCTGCCAGTAATAAAGAATGAGGAAATTAAAGGGATTTAAAATAAAATCCCAAACCTTAGTATAAGAAAATATCCATGTCTTAGTTTGATTCCCGTAATCTCCCCATGTCTTTCTTCTTTGCTGAAAATCCCACTGCAAGTTTGCTTATTCTCCAACTGCTCTGTCACCACATCACGCTGCCTCCGAGGACCATCCCATTGACTTGCTGGCGCTTACCACATCAAACTCCTTTCCCCACTTGTTTGGCTTCAGGAAGAGTCTAATTTCCCTGTTTCCCTACTTTCCCATTATTTTTCTGTCATCTTTCTTCTACAGCAAACAAAATATTGTAACTTGTCAAGGGTAAGCCAGAGCAAATACATTAATTAACGAGTCAGCATTAACAAATTGCCCCACTTAAGAGGCGCTGTGGGCCACTAGAATGGGGGGGCTCACAGACACCGGAGTGCAGTGATACATGCAGCTGATACGGGGAAACATCTCACAAGAGGAAGCTCTTTGGAAGAAAGGTTTTTAAAGCAATTTTAAATCAATATAAATACAATACCAGTGCAAGTTTTTGTTTGGACTCATGCAGTCTCCCTGATTACGTGAGAGTCTTGGGATGTTGTTTGTTTTGCTCAGTCCCTCATAGTAACCTGGTATCTGTGGAAATACCAGAGAAATCAGACAATGTTCGGTGTTCAAATACATACATTAAATGCATACAAATATATATGCATTTTTAATACCTAGAACTACACACTAGTGGTATATTTTAGACATTTACTTTATAGTCAGACTGGAGTTATTTTCTCTACTCTGTGATATTTCTTATCTTTGCATTAGTTAAAAGCAAAATAATTTTAGTTCTGTGTATTTTAAATTCCCCCATCACCTTTGTTTGCATCCATATCATGTAGCTATCCACAATTCTGGCTGATAATTCAACCTATTTAACCTTTTGTTTCTCTCAGTTTGATAACTTTACATTATGGGGACAACATCAAGGAAATTAAGTAATTTTGTTATTTCATTTGTATAATTGAATTCGTCTGAACTATAGCTGAACCGGAATCCAAACCTGAGTACAGAGGACTGATCTATGCTTGCAGATTTAGCGTGAGAAGGAATATTTTTTGCATCATAGGTTAATTTTACACCAAGACTACTGGGCAAAGATGACCGTCATGAAGAAAAAGATTGTGGAAACTTGAGGCAGCTGCTGCCCAGAGGATGATGGGTGCA
>NW_009647218.1:3908828-3973241 GCF_000708025.1 Charadrius vociferus | reverse complement strand
TTGCTCAGAGGGACAAGAAACGGACGTTCCTGAAAGGATAAAACCTCCTGCACATCCCTAGGCTACGCACCTGCCTCATGGAGGATCCAACAGGCAAGTGTAGGGCAGGACCACAGCTTTTCCAACAATGGCCCTACAAAGGGTAGGAGCCAGGGTGTGCGAGCAGGGAGCGTGAACGGGGCAGGGGGAAGGCTGGTGGATTAGCTTTGATGCCGACACCAACTGGTGCTCTGTGCTCAGGGCAAGTGCTCTTCTGTGGCCACTGCTTTTTGTCATCTTAAAATGTTCACATGGCTTCTGAGAGCAGAGAATAATGGTTTCATCTTAGACGTGTTATCGCACGTTCCTGGACTAGTGGCCCTTAAATTTGCAATGAAGTAGCTTGGATCAGTGATGGCAAACCTTTTCCGCATCTGGTGCCAAATACACTTTAAAAAGCACTGTAGCTCACTGCCACTAATGCCCCTCCAAATCTGTCAGTGCAAAACTTGGCATGGGTACAGACACTTTGCAATCGTTGGCTTAGACAATGGAAATGCTCTTTGTAATTTGAGCTGCCTGTTGAATGTCTGTGCTATACAATACTGCTAGCTGGGCTGCCATTGTCCTCGGAAAGGAATATTTTTCTTCCTAAAATTCTATGCTTACGCAAAGAGTTTAGCTCAAAAGAAATATTTGACGTCTACTGCATTTCTTTTCCCATTTGTAGAGGAGAAGAAAGCTCTTAAACTGCCCAAATCAGATCACTATTCTCCATGCTCAATTTTGAGCCCAACAGTGACACATTTCACTTACTTCAGAAGAATTCAGATAACACTGTACAGGAGCTTGTATAGAACAATTTTCTATTCATGGAAGTTTCTTACTGACCTCTGTTAGTCTGAGATTATTTTATGCCTTTAAGCATGATAGTTCTCATTCATTCCAAAATTACTTTTTTTAGTTGACAGTCACCCTTAATGAGAACAAGGGTTGGCGTAGAAGATTTAATTCACAGACAGTATTGCAAAAGACCCTTCAATGGGAAGGATGTTACATCGCCTTGCAATAGGTCTTTCTATCTGAGTTCCAATTATTTGTTTATACTTTCTGAGGACTTGTTTGTCCTTTTTGTTTTGTTTTGTTTTGAATGTAGACATACACTAAGCTTGATCCTGCCATTCAGTGTTTTTTTAGTGCCTTATGACTTATCTATTTATGCATACTTGCTATTTTGGTTCCTTGTCCTCCAAATGTGTGCAGTATATTTACACTAGTGTACTAGTTGCATTTTTGACTGCTGAACCATTCACCTAAGAGCAGGATGTGAATGTAGAGGAGGCAGATGAAATACTGCCCTTTTCCCTGCTGTGAAAGAAGGGAAACGTGAATGGATTGGACAATCCTGTTCATTGAATGTGTGCTATTCAGGGTAGCGTAGGCACAGAGAGATATGCCTGCATCATTATCTAGAAATCACTTTTTGAAACTATTTGGACCAGCATTGGGGGCCACCAACAGGGGCAATACAGTGAGTCAAAACCAGAGCACAGACCCTTCATTTCAAGAAAAGTAGGAAGTGTTGTCCCAGGTATGAATTTTGCTTTATGGTCATTCGCTTTATGGTCATTCCACTTGATCTGGAAGAGACACTTCACCTCCTTTCCATCCTTGTGCTCCCCTTCTTTTTTTGTCTTTCCTATTAACTTTCAGTATACCATATATCAGTGTGGCAGCAGCTTCTTTACTCATGTGTGTGACACCGCCCCTGTCCATTCACTTCGCTTATAAATTTACTATGAAAGAAATGGTCAGACATGAGACACAACAAAGCCTAACCAAAAAGAGCTATCAAGGAGCGCTTCAACAGGCCCCACTGCTCTGATTTTCAGCGTGGGAGAAATATTACAAATGAGCTTGTGACACCTCATCAGAAGGTGAGGACCCTGCTACGAGCTGGGTCATCACAGCATGAAGTGGCCAAGAAAATCAAAACACGAGAAATGGGGCATCGGGGTACCGCTATGCTGGTTAGCTTCCTGTGTATTCTTTTCTGAACTATGATACAGATTTTTGACATTAGCTTGGTTGAGGGGTGCTGTTGGATGCACGTTCATTTTTCTATTGCAAATTCAGACAGCCAAAAGAACAGAGCTTATTGCTGGTTTTTGTGAAGCACAAAGACTAAACACTTGCTTTTTAAAAAAAGAAGTGTGTGAACATCTACTGCCTTTCCCACAGTTATCCTGCAAGGAACTAGGAAATCAAGTAGAGTTGATTTACTGCTCTTTGTTGGGGTGGGTTTTTCTTTTTTTTTTTTTTGTTGTTTGCCTTTTTTTTTTTTGTAATTTGGGGGGTTTTTTTGTTTCTTTTTGTAAAAGGCAACAATTGCCCAAAGTGGTAGGAGAGACAATATTTTAGAGATAGTTAACGCAATACAAACATTCCGCACACAGTTGATTAAATGAAAAGCAACACTAAATAACACTCTATCTATAGTACATATTTCATTCATTGCGCAGACCTGGCCTGAGGCTTGTTTAAAAAAGCACCAGATGTTTCTCCAAGAAATGTATTTGTCTTTGTGTGATGACAGATGCTCTTTGAAATCACAAAGTATGTAATAGCAGAGTTTGCCATTTGAAATCAGGAAATTCAATTTGTTTTCTCAGAGGCACGACTGAAGGGCAAAGCCCAGTAAGAATTGCTGTATAAACTAATGCTTTTTAACATTATGTACTCGTCTTGCTACTTTGAACCTAATTTCCAACACTGTTCCCAGACAGAAATGGGAAAATCAGCTTCCAAATACAAGAGACCTCTGCCAGTGGGAATTTTTCTTCTGTACTTTCCTAGTATATTGTTTTTCTTAAATGCAAGTTTACCTTTCGTATTAGTCACCTCACATGGTCTTGTAGACTGGGTTTTAAATAAGCTAATCAAATGGCTCATGGGAGGAAAATGTACTTGGTATGCACTAATTAAACAAAAGAAATTTCTATATACCACGTAACGTATCCTGCCAGTAATTGTCACATTGTAGCAAATTAAAATGATGCAATGCAGCGAAAGATGAATGATTGTGTAAATTTGATAGCAGAATGGTTTTGTTTCAAAGTTTTCAGAACAAACAAATGCTTAAAAAAATCACCAACATGATGAGCCCAGTATGTGAGACCATGGCTATGTATTAATAACCCAGAGAAAGCGATGAGCAAGCAGAAACAGGACTTTGACTGAAAAGAATTTTTTGACCAAGCCTGCATCAAAATTTGTGGAGAGAAAGCAGGCCCAAATTTGCCCTGTTTAGGCTTCTGTTACAAATTTTGAACTTCAGCCAATTTCATGGCAAAGTTTGTTGAGGTTCAAAACCTGGAAGATTTTCATGCATCATTAGTTCATTAGTGGTGTGGGATACAAATAATGTAAAAAAAACCCCAGTAGTTTGGGCAAAAGTTAAAGCATGAATTTCAGGTCATGCATTCTTAAGAAGAGAAAGCAGTGGTTTGAAGACTGTCTCATAATGTAGATGTCCTGTAACATGTCTGAATATGCAGGACGTAATTCCTCTCACACTGAGAGCAGCAGAGTTGTTTCAGGCTATAACAATTTAAATCTAGATTACTTTGAAGTGTGTAAGTTTGAGACAGTTTTTTAGCTTTTCTTTTTTTAATCCTTCAGTGGTGTCAGTGTTAAACATTTGTTTTGGAATAAGCTCTAAAAAAATGTAATGCTTCTACAAAAACTTTTCAAACTCCTTTTACTAAGAAATAATTTTCTTGTAAGATATTTGGCAATCTCTGGTTTGAGGTAGAAATAGCACAAAAAACTCCACATTTCTTGACATATCATAACTTTTCTGCTTCAAATGTGACATAAGCTGATGTGTTCGCATGAAAAATACGATTTTGGTATCGTGGTCCAGATCCAATAATCTATAACAATATACAATATTCATAATTCTCTAATAAAAAAAAAATGCATGGATTTTTCCACTGCTTTGAGTGGACACACACAAGGTACATCTAATCCTTTTCTCATTTGTGTGACTGGGTGGGTCAATAGCAATAGCCAGGAGGAGAGGAAATTCAGGGCCAAGGCTTGTTCACACAGGAAAATCAGTGCGAATAAAACTAGGACGTACAACACAATGCCCCTGGAAAAGGCAATCCTGCCCTCCTGCTCCTCTCCACCTCTCCCCGCCTTGTGCCAACATCAACATGTGTATGGCCACGTGCTAAAGTAGATCCAGGAACAGACTTGAGTTGAAACTGAACTGTTAAGAAGGAGGGAGGTCCATTTCTTTTTGGCTGGCGCAGTGAGTGTTAGGCTATGGTGGGTGAGGAGGGAAAGGGAGGGCTCTGCCCTTAGAGCTTACCCTTTGATAATATATAAAGTCTTGGGAAAACAGCTTCTTAGCTTGGACATCTTAGCTTCTTGCCTTCCCTTTCTTTTCTTCCAAGCCCCTGCCAACTTGTGCCGAAGGCACAGCCGGCCACTTAGCTTTTAGATTGTCACTGTGAGGATGAGGTTGGAAGCAACTACTGGGCTGTACACCAGCTTTCTGGTTTACAGTTTACTTCCTTACCTTGAGAGAGTGAGAATAAAGCAATCCCACAGTGTAAAAATCAGGTCTTTCAGTTAAGTTGACTGGGTTTATATAAGTGCTGGATGAGTACAAAAGAAGTCAGAATCTGACTCAGAGGTTCAGATTGCAGAGCCAGTACTGGGGAATTCCTGAATATAGTACTTCTCCAGATTTTATAAGGCAGACAAATAGTGGCACATTTATGCCTACTTCCAGTAACAGTCTGCTCATTACTGAAAAAAAACATGCATTTAGTTAAATTATTTTAGGAAGTAATTATTGCGTTCTTAACCCTGCAGTAACTGGTACACAGGAGACCTGTCACTTCTGAACACTGTACACTTAATGTCTACACAACTTCCATTTGTTTATGAGCTTTTCCTTTGTTTTTAATTATTGGCAACACTTAAAAGGTCTTTCACTGTAAAACTTAAATCCTCAAAATTAGATAATATGCTATTTTTACCCATTCTTTGATCATCACTTAGAAATATATCCTGGTAACTCACATGTTCTTATGTGGCATATCTGGCTTTGATGGCTGTATTTCTCTCACCAGGCAATATACTCCTGGGAGTGTCACTTAGAAAACAAAGAGAGACATAAGCCTGTGGATAAGCCTTTGTGGCACTAGGGTCTTACAATTCACATTTTTTGCACTGTGTTTTCTGCATTTTTTTCCCCAATAGTATATCCAAAAGTCGAGATCAAGTTTCTGTGTTTCAGACTTGAATTCAATGCTGCATTCATTTTTTTAGCACCAAAGTCATTCACTCAGGGTTTGAAGCCCATGTCCAAGTCAATCCAGCCAGTGGTTGCTGTGGTGCCACCTTATCTCTCATCCAGGTCATTTCTGCTTGTCCCTAGCAGCCTCTGCACTGCAATTAGGCTCATCATCTTAAACCATCTGAAAACACCAGCCAAAAAAGTGGGGGTTTTGCTCCTATTTTAGCTTGCTGAAATGGTGTGGCAGAGGGTCTGGTGTGATCGCTCCTCCCAGGGCTGGCATGGGGTGGTTGCGTGGTGGTCAGCATGCTGGCTGTCTCAGGCCTCAGTGGAGCTATCAAAGTGACTGGACGAACCTGAAGTCTGTGATCCCTGTAAAGCCAATGGAGACTGTCCCATGGATGTTAATTTTTCATCAAGTAACTAAGAAATCTGTCCCTCTCCATTGATTTTGGCATGAAAACTGTAAGTTTCACAGAGCCTGTGTGAACACCACTTCCTGGTTTCGAACACCTAGCTCGCCCAAGGAGCAGGGAGGCAGGCATGCAGTTCCCACCAGTTTGCAAGACTCCTCTGCAAAAATTTTCCTTGAAAAATTTTGCTGGCAAAGTCTGCCAGCTTGGACATGGGTGCAGCTCACGAAGGCTTCTGAAGGTAATGGCTGAGACCAGAGATTTGAACCCTGGGGAATCTCTGAGAAATGTAACCTCAGTGAAGGCAGGATTTCCCTCTATAGGACTAACTTTATGCTTAAAGATAGGTACATGTTTGCACCACTTGCTGAGCTGCAACTTCAATAAAAGCAGGCTTTTCACTGTACTTTGCTTCAAGTTTTCCATAACCACTTCAGGATAATGAGACACTGAGAACATGGTCCTGAAAGAGACATCCTGGTTCATAAACTCCCTTCTCCCACCACATCACAGAGTCCCTTTCATTAGTTTATCCTCAACCACACATCCAAGACATTTTCTATAAATTTAGTTTTATTCTTGAAGCTTCCAAAATGAGTTACGTTTATATTGTTTTATTCTTTTGATACTATATTTAAGCAAGATAATTCCATGCGCTCATAGCAACCAGCGTGTAGGGGCCATCAGTACAGAACAAATACACACAAAATTGTTACCAAATGTGCTTAGTGTATACTTCTCAATAAAAGAGAAACAAAAAACATGCATAGTCTGACTTCTCAACATGGCCACTTAATTACTTACTTGACAAACATTGAATAATGACATGCAAATGAATTCCTTCAAGATTTTGAATTCTTTTAGCTGCAAGGTACAGAAGATTTTTGGTGAGTGGGTGGTCTAAGTATTTGCCTTTTTTCAACATTTTTTCTTGAGATGTGAATAGGTCTGTGTTTTCCTAAGTGAATCAGTGCAACAGTGATATATTATCAGATAATTCACAAGGCAAATTGGTGGGGAAGGGGAGAAAACATGAATGAACATCTTTTGCAAAAGATTGACTATTGAAGTAGGAGCTACTGGTAATGAGCTCCAGACATATTGCTGTAGGAGCGATAAGAACAGGAAACGCTTTGGGCAACATTGTTCTACAAAAATAGCCCTTTTAAAAAGGAACATGGCTGGCCTGTCTTTAGCAGCATAGCTGTTGAAAGGATTGCATTAAATGAATTGTACGATAGATGACTCTTGACATGCTGGGCTCCTCCTTGCTTCAGATTCTACTTTATGGATCTTGTTAAGCTCTGGGACTGGAACAGCGGACTCTTTCAACAGATAACATGAAGAAGTTCAGCTAATCTTCTCTGTAGCTCCCTGTTATCTAGCATTAATGAAAAGATTAAGAATATCAGCTTATTTTCATTTGATGGGAAAGGCTCTGGGTGTTTTTTTTTTCAGCCATGAAAGAAGTGTCTGACACAATCTGGGAAAGCACTGGCATTCAAACAAGTATTCTTCTGAACCCAGACAGTTATATAAGTTTCACTGGGTGCCATTGCCAATTTACTGAAAGCCATTTTTTTGATATTACATATCATTTCAATGATGTTGTAAAGACACTGAAAACTGGAATATTTGCTACCTCTTGTTCTGAAGACTTTATTAGTTTGGGAACATCAGATTCCAAACAACATAATTATTCATCATTAACGTTTTTTCCACTCTTCCCTCTGGAATAAACTCCATTTCAGGCCAGGCTTGTTGGGAAACTTCAAATGCGGGAAAGAGCAACCAGCCAGTAAACAGAGGCAGAAGTTCGGTTGTCATGGATGTATTTTTATGTGATGTCCCAAAAGCATTGCTCGTATGAAGGTGTGCAGGTGTGTAAGCAAGACTGTAGCTTATACAATACAGTAATTATCTAGGTTTAAGTACTTTGTTGTTGGCAGAAGAAAAAAATCAACAGTTTCAGTTAGCAGTCCACAATTTAGGCACAGAAAATTCATAGCAGATGTTCCTTGCAAAAGCTTGACTCTTTGGAGGGAGATAAGACTTTTGGATACATTTTTCTACAAAATACCAACTAGCACCTTTTCAAGGCATTAGTTTGCTGCTTGGGTAAAAAAAGAAATGTTTTTTCCTACATCAGATACTTTTGTTGAAAGAGAGATGTAATTAGATAATTACTTGATTTAATTATTGACTCCTTGCAAAAGAATATACTTATGTAACTTCTTGTGCTTTTTAAAACAATCTTAGTTTTAGGCCCTGGCCCCCAACACTTGAGGTTGTTCTGAAAGGAATTCTCAAGCAGTGAGAAATGAGGCACATGTTTTCCACACTTCTTTAACCCCAACTGCAGGCAGTTATTGCTTTATGAACTCTCCTACCTCAGTAGGCGGCAGATACACAGAGTAATTAAGGTGGCCAGCTTATTGAAAACATTTTATTTTTGTCTTAAAAATAGAAGTGAAATAGCTTGCTGATAAATTAATCTTGTAATAAGTAGCTTTATGGAAACACAGAAAAGACCACCTTTGGAAGTACTAAAGATTGAAAAGGCATGAAAAGTATATTCTTACCAGATGAAATGGCGTGGCTGAGGGACAAGGATGTGACATGGCTGAGTTACGGTTATTCTCCATTTCTCACATGCCATTGGAAGCCTATGAGAAGCAGAATATAATTTGAAGTGGTACAGATTTTACTCTAATTGAAATCAGAAACCCATTGGCTTGAAGGTGTCTGAGCCCTTGTAAGCCATTTTAGATCAAACATAAGAACTACGTAATAGGAATTTGGGACACTTGTTAAATAATTTTTTTACTCCGAGGAAACTTGCACAGACATTTTGAACCTCTTGGGAAGACAGAATTTTCAGACACCTTCAGAAAATACACAGAAGTGACTAAACCATAAGTTGCACAGTATAGCAAACTATTTTTATTTTCTGACTTGAGGTTTCATCTTCTGGTCCTAAGCAAAGTCTACATTCTCACTTTTGCTAAAATGGGAAGCTATTTTCTCTTGCTGTTTTTCAGTACAGATTACTGGGCTTAATCCTAAGGGTCTGGTGTCATTTTAGACTCTTCATCACATCCCATCTTTTCCTGAAGGCTGGAGGTCTCCCAAGTTGTCCTTTGTCATATTTTAAGCCCTGGGTTGACACTCAGGGATGTCTAAAATGATGCCTGTACTTAAGCACCTGGAACCTTCTTGATATATTTGGTGATCTAGGACTAGCAGGACGTCATGAATCAGCTTTGATGCCTGATCATACCAGGTCTGTAGAAATTGAGGATTCATCTTTGCACCAGTGTTCAACATTTTGAAATCCCATTTTTACAGCCCTATGGAAGGAATTTAAAGACACCAGGGAGAGTCTAACAATCCTGCTGTTCAGCTTAAGTTTTGAGTAGAGCAGAACACAAACTACAATTACAGTTAGAATTTTTTTTTCTCCAATCATCTGACTCCTTGTTAATGAAAAAGAAAAAGGGAAGTAATTTTCTCCCCTAAAATCAATAATCTATTCCTCTGATGAAAATCGTGCTTCAGCTACCAGCCAGTTCCATAAATTGCAGAATCTGCTATGTAGTTTGCTGTTAATTAGTGAGTAATACTGCATAAAAGCAATTGCGTGTGAACTCTTTCCTTTAAAAACACAACCCTCAATGGGAGTTGACTTCCTTACTCTCCTTTGAAAATTCCATTCCTGGTATTTATTATTATATTAGTAAGCAGTTATTATTCAGAAATTGTTACTGACTAATTATGTTAATTGGAGAAGGCAGATAAGGAGGAAACCTCATGAGTGGCTAATTACAGTAAATAACATGCATGTCTTCTTAACGGTGGGGATACAGTGAGCTCTGTAGGAAACACTGCTTAGGAGCTGCAAGGGGTGCAGAAGTAAGTAATTTCTTCTTTTTCTTCTTCTGAAGACACGTACACTGTTGAAAGAGCTTTTCATTTTTCGGAGGGCTGTACTTGCATTTTGTCTGCAGCTGTTTACTCCCACAGTCCCACACTATTGAGATAGTGTGGCTTCTGAGCCCATCGTTGCTCTGAGGTTGTCAAAATAACCAAGATTGTCAAATTTATACTCAGAATCTTGGTAAGTACAGGAAGAAACAGTACTGCTTATGTCACACAGACATTTATTGGAGAAAATGTTTTTCTCTCCCAAAACAAATATAACTGGTCAGGACTACAAGTTACTAAAGTGTGGCAAATAGGCTCAGCCCAGTAAGGAGGACTTGCAATGACTTAAAAAAGGTCACCAAGTCCCAGACGATACAACAAATGGGTGCGAGCACGCATTACACACTCTCTGAATATGCTTTAATGTTGTTGCTCCAAATGCCTGCTTGGACATTTTCTGATTGTTTTTGGCAATTTCTCTTGGCATGTGACTATGATCTATGTTGAAATGATAAAGGAGACATTGTTACAATGGAGTCAGTGGCTCTGAATCATAACCCCCTGCATAATTGTTTCTCTCTTTTGCTGGCAACCCAGTAATACTGAGGATGCTTTTGGGTGCCTATTCCCTGTCACCGAGGTATTTCCTATGCCCTGTGGTAAGCATTCTCATGGAACAAAGAGTCAGAGAAAATGCTCTCTTTAAAGGACTGATCTGTGGTGTCTGCGGATAATGGAGAAAAAAATTAATTCATATCTGCAAGTTAAGTATGTCTACAAGCCAGATATTTAAGAATAGCAAAATTAATGAATGTTGTATTAGAACCTAAGAACAACCACAGTAGGTTAGATCCGAGGCTTCTGCAGCTGAACATGTTCCTTTCTGTTGTGATCAGTAGCAAATGATATTACTTAGGAGTGTAGGAAAGGGAAAAGCATCAGGTTTGAAAATCTAGCAGGCATTGTATTGTAATAGGCAAAACTGAATGTGACATAGTCTATATAAAAAGCTCTCTAATCCACATCATGTTGGAGCATGTGGTATTTTCAGCAAAGGTTGAAAAGGAAAGAAACTCAACATGTCATCCCAGACCTGCACACCAGAAAAGTATGTCTGTCATGGATTTGGGTTGTAAGGTTAGGTCACACTTAGGGATTTTTTTTCTCTTTAATTGTTTGTGAACCTTCCAGGGGAATTTTAATTCCACAGAAGACTAAATTCAGACCTCTAAATTTCCAGCCTCCTTTTCTAATACATGAATAATTTTGCTTCTCACCGTAGCATTATTAGTCTGGCCATTGCATTAAAATAGGAGAATAGGAAATGAACAACCGAGCTTGATGTAAATTTATTGAAGGTGCACCCTTCCGTGTCTTATTTTTTTGATATGTATCTTTTGAAACATCTGGCTCATGCCAAAATCATTTAGAACTAAACACTCCCTCCCACAACTACCTTGTGTTCTTTGAAGGTATTCCCCAGTTGTTAAGAATAAAAAAACGTAATGTGAATTTGGATATGGACGGAAGCATAACCTACATAAAGTTTATGTTTGTTTTACACTGAGAAATAATAACCTAGGCTGTAAAAGATGTCAGCATTGTTGAGCAAACAACTTAAAACTTGATTCTTCCAAGGAAAGAAGGAAATAATTCCTTGCAAAATGAATTTTTATGTGAACATTCGTAAACACTATGGCTACAGAATACTGTAGGGGACAAACATTGCAGGCTGGCTACTCTAGTGATCTTGCTCTAATACATGAAGTTCTTTACCTAAGTGTATTGCTTCTCATTTAAGGACTGATGCATATAAATAGGTCTTTATACCACCCACAAAAGTCTCCTTTCTCCTACACGGAAAGTATAATTTATCCTATTTTTGAGCTACAACCTACACAATGCAGCACCTACAAAACAGTTGGGCTCCCAGTGTTATCAAAGGTGAGAATACTGTTTACCTCAGTGTAAACTATATCAAAGATAATGAAAAGCACTTATCCTAAACAGTTAGTACCAAACTTGGTGAAATTATATCAGGGTAAAAGTCTCACTTCATTTTCAGTAAATAGGTACTGACCTATACTAGTGGTGTCATTTGAGATTCAAAGTGTCGCCTGGAATCTGTGATAATAAAGGGACAACATGTCGCTTGCTTATCTCCGAGTGTCTAACAGTGTGCCTATCAAACACTGTGCCCATCTGGAGAAATAATTTGATTTCTGCCAGTGCAGATTAAAGCAGAAATTGACCCACTGTGTTTTAGATACACTGTAATCCCTCTCCATTTGATCCAGAATTACTCAGTAGTGAAGAAAATATTTAATGCAGCTAAAGCTAATTAATAGCATTCATGAGTGAGCGTTTGATTCATGGTACCTTAAATGTGCAGGTTAGTCTCACTCAATGAAACAAACAAACACAAAACCAAATTTTAGAAATCCAGCTCTCAACGTTCCTCTCGGGCTGAGGCAGACTGATCAAATTCAGACCAAATCTGTTTTTCTTCCCGCATCTGCTCTCAGTTTACATGTAAGTACATGAATTTGAAATCAGTGGAATTACGTATGTGTAACTGAGAACAGAATTTGGCCCATCAGCTGCCTCTGCACCTCTCCTTTCTCATAAAATTTTATTTTTCTTAGCAAATGATTTAAATATGTTCAGTTATGTTGTTGTCCAACATAGATATCTGCTCATTAGGCATCTGTGTTGTGGAGTAAGCTGTGGATCAGCAGTTAAACATGAGAATTTAAGCAGATCCCTATAAACCCTGGTTTGTTTCAAGTCCAGCACAGATGTAGAGCTGTTCATCTTCATTTAATAGCTAGTATATCCCTAAGGTTTTGGTATTTAAATGGCATCATTTTCCCTTCTATGCCTCATAATCTTCATATTGCACCTCTTCATTAAATATTACTTCCAGGCCATGATACTCAGCTTACTTTTATTTAATTTTCCTTAATTTTCTTCCGACTATAGCTCTTTCTTCGGAGCCAAAATTGGAGTGTTCTTACAGGCTGAAATCTTGGTGAAACTCCCACTGAAACTGATGCACCCAATATTTGTTGCTTTGTTTTCATCCAGACAAACTTATCTTTGTGGCAGCTGGCACACGTTTAGGAAAGCTCAAGGTACCCATGGCCCCTATGTTAGTCCCACCATGGCCCCTATGTTAGTCCCACCATGGCCCCTATGTTAGTCCCACCAATTAAGACAAGGGAAGTAACTCAGGGCTTGGCTCTCTGTGAATATTTTGCTACTGCTCTTTTTGCTGAACCAATTGTTCCTTCTGAAAATCTTTCTGCAAATGCTGTATCTGTTAGCACTCCATTCCCTTCCTATTGGTTCAAATCTGATGACTGAGTTACTTTTCAGAGCACCTTAAGTACAACATAAACAGTGTTTACATTACATATTCATAGAACAAGAATAAATTTCCATGACATTTATGCAAACTTCTGGTCTAGCTTGTGTAAATTATACATTCCCTGTGCAAAAAGAATGGACCTTATTATACGAGTGAAAATAGGCCGAGCAGTTTAAAGAAAGTATTACTTAGTCCAACTCAATGTAAACATATAAGAAATCAAAATTAAAGATGATAATGTTTGGATCTTGGAGATTAGGTGGAAGGAAAAACCAAACAGCATTAATGTGAAAAAAAAGGAACAAGTTAACCTTAAATTCCCTGCTGGCGTCCTTAGTTTGCACATGTGTTTGGCAGTCATGAAATACTTGAAATATGAGACCTGGCAGTGTCATGATGCCAGACATAGTTAGCATTAAAAATATTCTTCCAAATTATTAAAAGGTGCTCTGAAACTGCTGCAAAAACAAAGAGTTCCTAATCCTAAAATAGACTCCTTACATCTAGCACACACATGTATTACTGTCCTTCAACATTAAAAGAAATTGAGGTACATTTATGGAGTCAGGATTGATTATCCTCCATCAAATGCAACTATAAAATGGCCCCAGGTTGCAAAATCACTGGCAATTTGACTTTACAAAGCTTTGGGTTTCCCCCATGATGCCATCGTATAGACAACTGCTACAGCCTGTAGTGGTCAACAAAGGCTCTCTGTCACTCAACAAGTCCTCTCTGCTTTCTCTTGACAGAATTTCTTTTTTTTTTTTTTTCACATTGATCATAAGAAAGTGAGCTGGGTCAGTGTTCATTCAATTTTTGTAATCTTACAGGTTCTAAACGGCACTGATAAATAAGGTATACATCTTAAGTGATTAAAGTACTGTAATTATTTTATTTCAAGTTTAGGTGATGTCAGTTCCTCTAGAATAAGTGTGTCCATCCAGAATGTGGTGATTACATAAAAGGCTGAAGGTCACTTAGAGGTAAACTTTCCTATCTTTGCACAGGATTAATATACATACACGTTCCCATTTGCCTTCTACAAGTATTGTACGCTTTAAGGAGAACTGCTGCTTAAAAAAAAAAAGAATCATAAGTCTGGAAAACTGTACTGATTTGGATGAAAATTCAGTTTGCTTTAAAAACCATAAGCTAGGTAATTTGAAAGAGACCAAAAAGCCTTTTTTTTTTTTTTTTTTTGGCAATATCAGAAAAAGGCTTCTCTGACACCTTCACGGAATGTTCCTTATTTCCATTAAAGTTACATTTTTAACTAAGAAAACTCGTTTTTTAATATTGAAAGTGGAAACCTTTAAAATGTTCAAAACTGGAACATGGTTCTCTAATTTTTTTGGTAATTAACTAACTTAAAGTCATGGTTTGTTCTGTCGGTTGTCTTCTTTTTTTTTTTTTTGGGGGGGGGGGGCATTCCAGCACTTCCTGTTTATATTCTTTTTTCAGAAAGCAACAAAAGAGGAGTTTGCCAATGAAATGGGCAAGCTGGTTCCCTGGTTCCCAGCCAGCTTTATTAAAGTGTAACTAGAGATACACAAGCTAGGTGACTTCCCAGCCTTATACTGGTAATGTTCTACATGCACTTAAGGAAATCTACAGCCAAAACAGGCTCCAGAGAGAGAACCACAATAGAGCTACGCCACAAGACCCCCAGTGTATTCTACAAGAAGTTAGTAAGAACAGCACCAAACTAAAAAAAGCCTGTATTAAGCGAGACTGACATTTCCCATAGTTATAAGATCTCCCATACAAAGAAATAACATGAGTTCCTGCTATAAAGACTGTTCAACATGAACATGAACAGTCTTCAGTGCTTTCTGTAATTTTAACCTGCCCCTCCTTTGGCTCACCTCCTGGGCTTTCTTTGCCTGTGTTATGAACTCTCTGACGATTTTACTTCACAGCCCTCCTCAGCTTGGTCATCTTCTGACAGATGACTGCAGCTGTCAATCTGTTTGCTCTCTGAAATGAAGGGTGAGGACTGTGCTAACTAAAGGCACTGCTACCTGTATGGCTACCCTATTATTATACAGTAACACTGTATTTTCATAAATCAAACTATGAGTGTCCCTTGGGGATATAACTCCTCCAGCTTCGGGGAATACATAAGTAAATGTTCACCTGTTGAGGCTGAAAGAATAGAATTTCATGGGTCCTCTTTTGCAGTTAGGCTGCTGTGCTCTTGGCAACAAAATTCTCAGGTCAGTGGAGCACTGGCTAGATGATTCTTCTTGTTCCCAGAAGTATTTGTTATATCCTGAAGTTGTGTTATTTTGCTTGTCTGTACAAGTTCCTTTAACATTCCTACAGTGGCATGATCATCAGTACCTAACGCTTTGTGTTGTGATGACATGTCATGTTTTCAGTTTTGTTGAGTAAGATTCTGAATACTACGGTGGTTATTTCCAGTTGACAGCAAAGATGACTGCTCCTCACTCTTGGTTTCTAGATGGAGATGGATCTATAAAGACTAGGCACTTGTGCTGTGCTGACATTTCTGAAAGAGGGAATGGATAGATGTTTGGCGGTTTCTTTTCCATAGCTAGTATTTTATAAGCTTGTATTTCACATACTGACTACAACAACAGCTTGTTGAACTTGACCTAGGTAAACCTGCCTCCTGTCATCCCAACATTTTGCTGTATTTTCACACCTTTTAGTGCTGATAGGTAGAAAGCTACAAGCTAACACATTCCTGCATACTGTTATTTTTTTCTAGGCATATATCGTAGGATGGTTTTTTGCTGTGGCCCAAGGCAGGAGAAGATTTTATCCAATCATCACAAGAAACTCCACTTTGTCTGAAAGTTTCTTAACATCTGTCATGCTAATTAGCTAAATTGTGCATGCCTATATTGCACGGTGCCACTCTACATAAAGATATTAAATGAGATCACAGAGGCACTGTGACTGTATGACTGTGTGATAGAAACAGTATATCCACGGTCATCTGGAAATCATGCAGACCTGTAGTAAAGAAGGTTAAGAGCAGTCCTGTAAAATCGTGCTCTATCTTCCTTCTACTCAGTCTCCATCAGGTAGTTTCAACATGAAAAATGCTGGTGATTAGTGACCACCCCTAACACCTATAGCATATAAACCTGGGCGCTGAAGAAATGACATGTGCTTTACCCATGCTTTGCTATCCAGTGAGGGCTAAGTAAACACTATTGTGTGGTGTAATCCTGCCACCAAAAGCAAATTTCTGAAAATATCTGCTTATGCTTGCAAGGCATGTGAGCCTTCAGTTGTCTTTAAATCTGCAAAAGCAGTCCTAAGAGGCAGGCAATGTCTGCATGTTTAAAACAATTTTTTTTCATTATTTTCAAAAGAAGATGGGGCCAATGGGCTACGGAAATGTACCATTTGTCCTCTGTCCCTAAAAGAAACTAAACATGCTCCAGGGAACAACAAATTCCTCTGTTACAGTAACAGCTCTGGCCGTAGCCCAGCAAATTCTTCCCTGTTTATAATCCTCTTTCCCCTATGCCAGTAACAAATATGGTAGAAAGAACTTGTCAGCTGAGAGTGTATTCCCTGCCCTGACTTTTCTTCAAAAAACTACTCAAGGTTCTGGCTGTCAGGTATCAGTCAATGTAGCGATCCCAGTCAGCTGTAGGTTAGTAAAGGCCAACTATACCCTGGGTTTAATCATTCTTTTTTCCTGTTTTATTTTTAGAAGATCAGTTTGAGCAAGGAGGATCACAGGAGTAAATGCGCACAGGCTGTCTGGGATGGTGCGTATGGAAAATAAAGATTAAACATTCAGTTTAGCAATATAAAGCTTTTGAAGCATAGACGAATAAGAGAGGGAATAGCAGAGTCAGAAGCTTTAGGAACAGAGAAGTACTGGAAGGAGGGAAGGAGACACAAGCCTGGTTAACACTATGCTCCATCAACACTGCCAGGTTGTCAGCCCAGCCCACAGAAATGCCTACGCTTCCCAAATAAACTTATCTGCTCTACCCACTTCTGTGTACTAGTATAGCTGTGAGAACTGGTGACAGACAGATGTGGTCACTGAATGCCAGAATCAACAAAACTTTTAGTCCAGTTCTCACATATCCTCTCTCTTGAGAGACCAGTCTTCAAGTCTCCATCTCTGACAGGGGGATATGCTGGTGTCACATTGGATGCAGGTTAAAAGAGGAGAGATGATATTCATGACCACTGTATTTGTGCATCTGGGGACAATAATCAGCAATTACTCTATACATAATTGATTATAAAGAAAGAGTAATTAACTCTATAAAAAGACACACAAAAGATATCTGGAATTCCCTGTACTACATGTTTTGCATTTGTAAATCTCTCTAAGACTGTAAAGCATCTCTTATGTGGGTGTCTAAAATCTTGCTAATTTAACTGGCAAGAAGCCAGAACATAACCTGTGTAAAAATAGTTGGTGGTCTCTTTAATTTAAAATTTCTTACACCCTCCTGCTGGTAGTTTTTCCTGTGCACCTTTCTCTTCTAGTTCCTCAGAGTGTGATTTTTCACCAGCCAGATTTTTAACTCGTTTAAAGATTTAAAGTTGCTTGGGATATTGTTCATGCTGAGAGTTAGAGGGAGGTTTAAGACACTTTTAAGCTTACCTAGAAACTTGGCACTAAGTTTTGAGGGCAGGTCCTCAACAAAGAGATCATAAAATACATCTACTGCTTCCTCTTAATTCAATGAGAGACTCTCAGACTCTGTGGAAATTGTTAGCTTTTAAAGACCAGTCTGCCTTTAATTATGCCAATAAAGTCTGTATGTCTATCTGTCTATTAGGGAAAACTTTGCTGGCATTGTTTTTAATACAATGTTTTTAATTTACTTAAAGGATAGGAAAATAGAGTTAAAACCATTGTCCTCCAAGCAGGACTTCGACGAGAATGAAAAATAAGTCCTGGGTGGCAAAGAATGGATTTTCATCAGCCTGACACAAAATTTTCCTTCTTTTGCTGCCAAAATAATGCAATGAAAAGTAGAAACATAAATGAAACACATGCTAAAAGTAACAGGTCATGCGCCACATCCTAGAATTCCTATTAGTACCCAGTAACTTCATAAAACTGGGAGCTGCAGTCATGGAGCACTTGGATAGGAGCTCACTGCAACCTACAGGAAGTCACAGGCAGGGCTTGGGGCTCCAGAGCAGAGAAAAACGAGCACGAGGGGCCCACCATCAACGAAACCTTAACCCAGGTCTCCACAGAAGCCAAAGAAGGGGGTTTGTGTCACGTCTGTCTTCATGGTGTAGTAGTTGAGGAGCCCCTGTTAGCTGGACACACGCTCTGAGTTTTGGGAGCCTTGTTCCCCTGCCTGCACTCTGAGGGAGTGATGGGACTGTTTCCGCAGCTGCCCGCCTCTCTTTCCTGATGAGGGACCTTCAGGGCTGGCCTGGGGGAGATCCAGGCTGTGTGTGTGTGTGTGTGGCATGGGAGGGAGATCAAGAGGAGAAGAGGGGAGGGAACATGCACTTCCCAGGAGTCCGCTATGCTACTCATGAAAAGACCTCACCTCTCCTAGCATGGACCAAGCCTTCTGCTGCCCAACCTGCCCGTATCCTGGCCTTCATCTGGGGAAACAAGCATTTCCCTCACAGTTCACTGAAGTTCATAAGCATCCGTGACCGGATGACTTACACCTATTTTCAGGGCAAGAGGTTGGGTGTCCTGAGCACTTCGGACCCAGGCAGCTCAGGCACAGGTCAGGCTTATTGCTTTTTCTTGCTCTTCCCCAGTGGGCTATTTCCTTTGTCATTATAGCTGTTCCTTTTCCTTCTCATGTTTCTGATCTTTTTATTACATTGAAAACCTTTTACTCCGTAGAAATTTCGGGATTTTTTTCTGTTCAAAACTTGGTTTATCATTCAGTAATTAATTCTCAAGAGTTTATAGCTTTGTCTTAGCAGGGACAGGGTATGCAAATGAAGTGATGTACTAACATTTCAGAAAAGATAGTTACTAAAGGGAACCTCTTGAAAGTTGAGTCTCTTGGAAACTTATTCTGTTTGACACTAGTAAAAGGCAAAAGTCCCAGTTAAAATAAAATGACAGTTGTTTATATAAGCAGATCCTAGTTACTTTAATTATTGCTTTTGGCAGGATCCTAGAAGTTTAATCTTTCTTAAATCCCACAGTAATGTCTTCTGGCTAAAGGATTTAGTTACCATGAAAAAATATTCAGCCACTACCTAACCTAAATGCAGCTATACACTAGGGCAACGTTACCCAAGATAGTTTCACTTGGATGAAATGGGAAGATTGTTCTCATTTACTAATTCAATTAGAAGCCTGAGGAACATGAGATACATACAAATCTAATTTCTTCAGCACAGTAATTTAAAAAGACTTTAGGTCTTTGAAGCTAAAAGATCTTATTTATATTTCCAGATGTAGGTCAGTCATTGCAACACAATTTGCTCAGTCACCTTTTTTTTTTTTTTGGAAGCCAGTTTTAGAAGAATAAAAAGAATACATTCATAATATGGATGCAACAGTGAAAATGGTCTGTCAGTTGGGTAGGAACTATCCCAGTACGCATCAAAGAAGATTTCACTACAATTGCAGTTCCATGCCTTCAACTTGGTCTTGAAAACATCACACAAAGTATCAGGAAGCTGCAATGGGCTGTGCCTTCTGGGGCTGCTGAGCTGCCCGGTGCGTGCAGCTTTATGACGGAGACGGTAAAATCATTCTTTGAGTGAAGTGCTATTCATGCTGACTCCAACACCGATGTTCAAAAACAACACTGATGTTTAAAAACTACACTGATGGTCAAAAGGAAATTCTGGCTCACTTCAGTGAGATTTCTTCAGAGCTCTCACCTAATATTTTGAAAATCTGACTATTTTGACCACAGAGTTAGCTGAAATATCTAACTTGTTAAGTTTTCTTGTACAAGAGATGACTTAAAGCTATAATTTGACAGTACCTTTTCTTGCACCCCATCAGCACCATCAGGCCTTAACAACCTTTCCTGTTCTCCTGGCCTTGTGATTAAATACAGCCCCATTAATTTAAGAAAACCAGTGCCGTGATTCTTTTGGGCGATAAAATTCCCTTTCATTTTTATTGCAACTCAAAGTGGACTAATTCTCTACTTCTAGTTCTCATAAGCCAATTACAATGCTTCATTGAGAGTTTTAAGAAATGAAGTTTATTGGTACATTCCACTACTATGGTTTATTTCTTTTAGAATAATGTTTGGGTTTTGCAAAGATAATTGAAATGTAAAATGCAACTCAAGGCATAGTTTCACCTATTTTTAAAAGTTAAATGAAAGTCTACATTGGACTTAAAAATATGGTATCAAAATTAAATATGAGATAAAAAGTCTAAATATTTCTGGAAAGATAAAAATCTTTCTAATGAAAAATTTCACTAATGGCAAGCCCTCATTTTTTCAACTGAAGGTTTCAGTCAAAAAGGATTGATCAGATCTAGTGGCAACGCTATCAGAGTATCCAACCATTCAATCAGCAACTGCACGTGGCCAAGCCACATTCACATGACAATTCTGTTAGCAAGGAAAGCAGCTGGTCTGTATCCAGCCATGTTATGCTGAGATCATGTATCACCACCAAATAAGCATTTTATTAGTTTAATATAAAGAAGGGTGACATCAGGAAAAAATAAATGACTGCAAAATGTTTGACAGTGACCCTCTGTGAACAGCACTTTACTCCAAGAATGACTTAACCCCCTCCCTCAGTATTACAGTGCTTTACATTCTTAGAGGAGCCGTTTTTTGTGTAAGGTATAAAACTCATCACTTGTGATAACAGGATTCCTTGATAACGTATCTTGTTATAAAAAGGCAGAAAAATAGAGGAAAAACGCAACAGATGTCTTCTTAAAATAGGTTTTCATGTTGAAAAAAAAGTTTCCTTGACAAAGATTATACTAAAACAAAACAGTGGCTACCTATAGCTGTCTTCTGGAATGAGCAGTTGTGGTATACAGAAAAATTATATATTGTTATGCATACAACACATGGTACATTTTGCAAAAACAATTATTTCACCCACATCCAAGAAAAATTAATGCTTGGATCAAAACATTAACTGACATATAGCTACTGATTTTCTTTTTTTAACTTTTTTCTATCATCTAGCCTTAAGTAAAGCAGCCTGTAAATATTTCTTTGTTCCAGTATGTGTTGCCTTAGTGGATGTTTTTGAATCATTTTCGTGAGCTCTGGCATAAGAAATATAAAGAAAATATACTCCACACATGTTTCTGTAACAGGAGTCCATATGCTGTGTCAGAAATGATGTTAGAGGTAGTGCTGACAGTCTTTTTGGTAATACAAGAGAAAAGGAGAATGTGTATGGAGGTTAAATGGAATTAATAAAATGGACTAAGCTATTTTTTTCACATTAAAAATTAAATCTGACTTATCTCAAAATGCCTTTTGGGCTATTGGATATAGATCTCCTGACAGCTGCAGATGCAGTCACAGCAGTATTAGAAAAATAGAGATTTTTTTCTTCCTAAGTTCAAGACCTGAGCACTGCCTAAAAAGGGAGACATGCCTTCAAGCATTGAACTTTTGATATTTTTCTGACTTTAATGCATACCAACACTTGGAGTTCAAAGCACGGATTTAGTAACCCAAGGAAAAAAAAAACATTAATTTCAACCGTGATTACATAACAATGCACAATACAACATAACTTTTACTTGGGAACCTTTGAAAATGCCTGACTGTTGTTTTGTTTTCTTTTCCTTTTGAGATGAAAATGGAGCAGGGAGACAAAAGAGTGTTATACACAGTCATCTGGAACATTTCAAAGTCAGCAAACATTTTTGATCTCTGTAAAAGTGGAGATCTGTAGCAGGTAGCAACATGAATGCCTTCAACAACAATATTACGTGCTTCCATGCTGAGATAGATGGCTGTCCACCCAGCAATCCAGACAAACATCCATCCATCTCTTTTGGGCCCCTGTAGTGGTGCCCTGTGCAAGGCTGAAGCCACAGGTGTTTTCTGGCTGGGTGGCAGGTTGGACCTCAGACTAAAGTTTTACCCAACACCAACTCTGCTCTGATTGCAGCTGTACAGCTACTTTCACCCAGCAGCAGTACAACTTGCTGGATTTGTTTTGTTTTTGCTTTCACCAGCTCACTTTTCGGGCAGACTGAATCTCTGATCCAGTTTTCGGAGCAGTCGCTTGAAGACTAGAGCTGGCACAGAGAAGGGCATCAGCCCTCCTCTTTTCAGGGGTGGTGCAGATTGTTGTTGAATCGACAAGGCTGCCCGAGTGGAATCCAAAAGTAACTGTTCCTGCAAGTGAGGATTTGAGAAGATGCCAAGGGACCAAGGATAGACTCCTTCTTTCAAGAAAAAAAGTCAGATGAAGGGCTGCTAGGTCTGACTGCAGCCACCAGGTATTTCGATAGAAAAGAAAAGAATACATACCAAAATTTTAATATTCTCCACACAGTCTGACCACCAAAAATAAGTTGGGCATAGAGAAGGGTATTACAAGATAAAGATAGCACGTTGACAATCACATGCTTAAAATCTCTTAAACATACGAGCAGCTTACAGCATTGAGACAAATGTCACGTCATTAACGTTCTATCTATAAATTGTTCTTAACTCAGAAAGTTGTCCTTAGCGCAGACTACAAGAAATACATTATTTTGTATTTTTAAGTTGAGCTTACAGTAATTGATGCTTGGAAAGTGGAAAAACACCCAAGGCATTCTTTCTAGTGGTAACTGAAGGAAAGTTTCGCAAGAGGGGTGTGCTATTCAGCCTCCCTTCCAGGCATGAAAATATTATTGAGAAGACTCAGAAGAGTGCGGTCTATTCTCCCAGAAGTACTAGACCCAGTATTATCCTTTTTTTCTAAGGGCGCAAATCCCTTCCTTTGTAAGAAATCTATGAGAAAAGTTTACAAGTTACCTGAGATCAAATGGAGTTATTATCAAATGTTAAGAAATGTTCTCAGGTCCTGGACTACTGTCAAGTCTTGGTCTCACCGAAGTCAATTGAAGTTTTATTGTTGATTTCAAATGAACTAGTTAAAAGTTAAAATTGTGTTAAGAAACAGTTACCATCTAAAGTATGCTTAACATTTGACACAGGGGAACTTCAAGGGAACTTGAACATGAAGCAAACAGAGGTTGGCTTCCAGCTGGACCACTGACCCTGCTGGCCACATTCACAGTTATAATTAGGTTCCTTTTTGCTTGTTTGGCAACGTAATGGGTCTTTGAAGTCCAATTTCCTCCCTGCATTTCTCTTCAACTCACTAAAGACACAGGGCTCTGCTCCAACCTTGCCTCCAGATCTCTCACATAAGGCCATTGCTGGTGTGCCACACACTCTCCTTCTTTGGTTGTCAGCTCCCACCTAGCAGAGCCCCTGAGGACCCAGACGTGGCAGCCAAAAGCTGGCTGAGAGCCACTGGCTCTCCATTCTTCACATGGGTTCTTTTAATCTACACTGGGGCTGGGCAAGGACCTCTCTTTACCTTGATTTCCTTAAAACTTAAACAAGTATGATAGTGTGTTCAGTACACCAGAGAAAGATGAGTTGTGGGGAGAAAGATGTTCTGCATCAGTACCTTGGAAGAGGAGTCCGATTCAGTCATTGGCCTTTACCAAGCCAACTATGCATTGCAGTGAAAAAGCCAGTAAAAAAATATTTTCTGGTCCCAGAAAGAGACTATATTGTGCCATGAAGAATATAACCTGATCTTCTTCTAACTCTTTCTCACATTGAGGAAAGTCTAACAACACATGTTAAGCTTAAGCAAAAATGTTCTTGTTTATTGTCTATCTATTCTTGCTTATTATCTTATTATCTATATACCTATCATTATTTATTATTCTTGTTTAATACGCTTTTTATCTCAAGTACATTTAAACTCCAAAAAAGATAGAAGATTAATATTTTCTCAGATAAAAAACACAGAATGCAAAAGTAGGCATTTAAACCTTTTGTTGAAATCTCTTCCTAGCTATTTCTGTGTATACATATGTATAAACATAGATATGTTTACAAGCAAATTTTATTCACACAGTTCTGGGAATACAGAAATAAATATCCCTGGTCTTCACACAACTCTCATCTTTGTATTTTCAAATATTTAAGTTAAAAATCTGTACAGCTTCTTACTAAAATGCAAATAGCTTATTTAAATACCCATATGTTTAGGTATATTTACTTTTCATACTGCAAAAAGGTATTGTACAATACTGCATTAAAAAGAAAACCTACATAAAATGGGATTATACTCCATCGCCATACTTGTACTACAGAAATATTCTTTCTACAGCTACTAGACTTAGATAGTAATTTAGGGAGCTTTTAATTTTTAATTCTTGAGGAATGAGGCAAACTATAAATGCAAAGTTCATTTTTTTCCCCAATTATTTTCTATTTTTTTTTTTAAAAATTAATCCAAAACACTGTAACCTTAATGAATTCCTAGAACATGTTACTCATGGTTATTTTGAACCATAGCAATGTGTTTGCATTACAATATATTCTCATTAAGTTCCTATCTTATTACAGCCCTGACGTTAAAGGAACACTCTACATAATTTCAAGTAGCCTG
Source organism: Charadrius vociferus (assembly GCF_000708025.1). Taxonomy (NCBI): domain Eukaryota; kingdom Metazoa; phylum Chordata; class Aves; order Charadriiformes; family Charadriidae; genus Charadrius; species Charadrius vociferus. The sequence goes on along the minus strand of NW_009647218.1, from coordinate 3,948,661 downwards.
AACAATGAGAGCTAAGTCTTTGCTTAGAGTTAAGAATGTAAGTGCTTTGCTGGACCAAAGCCACCGTGTTTAACACTGAATCTGGTTTGCCAAGACTTCTTTCTACCAAACACAACTTAGTAAAACCCAAAAAGTTTTGGTTTGGCAAAGAGAAATTAAAAAATGGTTGCAAATAAGAAGAATTGCTGGTGAAAGTATGCTACAGAACATAGATCAGCCTGGGGAGTAGGTTTTACTTTGTTGGTAGAAGACATGGGTTTAAATTATTTTTCTGATTAGCTTAAAGCAAATATTTTGTTTCAGGTCACTCTGAATTGAAAAAAGTATGGACCTGCAGTGTAGAATTTCTAAACTTCAAGTTTGGAATAAGTGCCCTTCCCAGTAGGGCATGGAGCTTTCTCACCCTTCATGATAGCACGAGGGGTAATGTCTTCAAACTGGAAAAGGGTAGATTTAGAATAGATATTGGGAAGAAATTTTTCACTATGAGGGTGGTGAGGCACTGGAACAAATTGCCCAGCTAACTGGGCGTGCCCCATCCCTGGAGGCCAGGTTGGACGGGGCTTTGAGCGAACTGGACTAGTGGGAAGTGTCCCTGCCCATGGCAGGGGGGTTGGAACTAGGTGATCTAAAGATGGTCAAAAGGTGGTCTGAAGACCTTAAACGGTCCCTTCCAATCTAAACCATTCTATGATCTACCCAGCAATTTGCAAAGCTCAGCCCTCAGTGAGAACAGGATCCCTAATAGGCAAACCACAGAAGAAACCTTGCAACACTATGATAAGGTAGATACTACGGTATGTAAAATAAACATTTTATTGTTTATTAAGAAACAGCTTTTCTTTAACCTTTCTTTCTCTTCAACAGTGATAGACAGAGACCTGTCTGAAGAAGGCAAAGGAGGTCACTGCGTGACTCCACAGGTCAGTCTAAAGTCTATGTGGGACTTTCTAAAGAATTTTGAAATCATTTCAGCTAAACTGATTTCAAAGTCAGAAAGTGTAGCACCAGTTTGAAATATCTTTATCGTACCAGACCATAAAATCTTCAGCAAGATGCGTTCTTTGGAGATCACTTGTTTGAGACTAAAAAATTTCGGTTAAAGTTTGTTGGATGCCACTTCAGTTCCTTATCCTCAGAGCAAACACATCTGGTGACAAGAATGCCAGTCTAACTGGCAGTGACTAAGATAAGGGAAGATTGCTGTTCATTGAAAATGTTGAAAAAGATTGATTTTACCTATTTGGGATGCAAAACACATTAAAAATACAAAACCAAAAAAGCCAGAACATTTTTTGCAAACCAGAAAACCACTTTCAAGTACCGCCAATCTTAGTTTATTTCTTGTTGAAATGGTTTCAGAAGTCAAGGAAGTATTTCAACCCCCTTACACAATTAAAGATTCAGGGTCTGCTATAGTTCAAATCACTTCTCAGAACCAATTTAACAATTTTGCAGAAGATAGATTGGAAGCTGCAGATCATATAGTTCTTTTCCGGTGTGATTTCTAGCTGGCCACTGATAGCTCTAAGACATAGAACTTAATGACAATATTAAGAAAGCCTATTTTACACAGTTATTTTTTTACAAGAAGTTGGCATTTAGCAGTCATAAACAGCAGCAAAGCAATATTGTGGCTTAACACTGTTTTAGTTGCAGCGATGATGTGGTAGGAAGTGGGTGTCAAGTTCCCTTGGTAACAAATAGAGGATAAATGACACACTCTGAATCACCAATGAATCATTAAGAGAGTTCTGCTTCTGATTTTTGGCTTTTATTTCCAGATTCTAAAATTATGATAGTTTTAAGATGGTGGATGAAGGTGGACGCTTCTCAGCATTCACAAACATGTGGTAAGGATTAGATTGCTATTGGACCTGCTAACACCGTGAAAACAGGAAGCTTTAACAACCAGCATTTACTGTTTCTTTCAGATAATGTCATTTAGAGTTAAAGGGTGGGCAGGTTCTTTGAAGAACAACAGAGAGGATGAGGGTAGAGGTATGAACTCGCAGTTCAGCAGAACCAGCAGCAGAACCACTAAGATCCAACAGTTCAGGGAGGTCTGGGTTTCGCTCACAAAGTTTACAAGAACTCGTGCCCTGTAAGCACATGCTGAACTACACACTGTGCTGGAAAATGAACTATGGTATCTTTTACTGTAAACAAATATATGGATTTTGATAACCAATCAAAACAAAGTGATAACATATGCTAATTTGAGCAACGGGATCTCCCTCAAACTTAAGACGTGATGCCACAAGTGAAAGTAAGAAATGGCAGGATGTTAAAGGGAACAAAAAGGTTATCTAATTGGAGAGAGTGTGTGTGTGTGTATGTGTATACATGTGCCTACATAGGTTCATCATGTGCACGTATAGTCATTATCATCAGCATTACTGTTGAAGTTGTTTTAAACAGAAGTTGCAAAAGCAATACCAGAGTTCAGACTGTCACTTTTGACTGGGCTTAATTGCATAAATTAAAACATTTGCTATAAAGAAACACAGAAAGGTTATTCTGCATTGATTTTTAATTCAATGGGAGTTCATTCAATAAGACCCAGACCAGCTGAAGGTCTAGGCTCTGGTGCCTTGACATACCAGCTGGAATTGCACAGCAACCAGGTCCATCCTGCCAGAGGCTTTACCCTCCACTGGTTCTGTCTGTTCAGTGCTAAATGGCAAACTGCACTCACTGAGTAGGCAGGACCAGGAAGAGCCCAGGAAAAATTTAGTACAGCAAGTGAAGAAATTTATCTTGCAGGTTTTCCATCTGAACACTTCTAGATGTGAACACTTACAGCAACATTTGGGTATCTATTGCCAAAAACTGTATTGGCTGTAGTTTTGTTCTCTGTTATTAAGTGATTGCATTGAATTAGCAATAGTCTAGTAATATAATCTATCCAGGCCTCTGTGATGGTTGTCATATACACTACAACACTCCTGAGCTTATAAAATAGTTGAATTACAATATGCAAATGATGTTGATAGAAAATTGCTTTAGGACTATCTGGGGCTATGACATAGTGACAGAGTAATGGCTATGATGAAAATCAAGAGCGCCTTATAGACTCACATTATATGCTCTGTATGAACACTTGCATTTCTGCCAAGACAAATTTCCACAAAAGAGAAGCACCATGCTGCATGTGCGACTGATTTATCTTTTTTTATCCTCTAAGCTCTAATAACCCTTTTGTGAAATGTTTAACTCTGGTTAAAAGAAAATTAACAAATTCAAAACTAGTTCTGGCTGCCATCCCAGGGCACAATAAAGAGTAAGTCTAAATTAGTGTGTAGGCTATTATCTTGGGAACACCACCACTACTTTTCTTGACTTTTGACTTTTCTGGTGCATGTTTTAAATTACAGAAGCACATTCAACTGTGAAAGGTCTTGTTGGGTTATTCCATACCCTTTTCCTTCTAAGTTGAATTCAATCATAAAAGTTGTCTTCCAGCAAAAACTTTCAAAGCTACAACACAATGTTCTTAACTATTACTCTTTTTCTGTCTTATGAAATCATATATACATTCTCCCAACTTGGAAATAAATGTTTTTAAGAATATGAGAGGTTATTGATGTCTTTATCTTTACTGGAGCTAAGTAGCTTCTTCTTCCATACCTATTACATTGAACAGTGGCGAATGAATCTCTCTGCAAATCCAGCAGTGAAAATTGAAACCAAAATCTTCAAAAATTTTCTCCCACCTGTAAATGTCTATTTGAATGTCGAGGCTGTGCAGTCAAAAGCATGATGCAATCCACATTATGCCAGTTCGTGCTCTTGTCAGTAGCAATTAGTGAATCTTAACATGAGAACATGGTAAACTAGTGGGCCAATTAGACAAAGATTAACTCTGACCTTGACTTGATACAGGTTCTTTTCCATTCTGATTTTTGTAGTATCAGACTTCAGAATAAAGCCTCCATAATCATAAGAAAAACTGAAGCCTATAGTTCTCTATTGGTAAAGACCAAGACATCTCTGTGAAATTACTGGACATAAGTGCAGTTGTGTTGACTCAAAGGTTGAACAAGGAAGGCTGACTATGATCAGCTGACTATGTTTTCGCTGATTCCTGATACACACCACCAGCTACTCAGCACAGCTTTATGTATGTCATGGGCTTCAACTACCCTGGAGATTACAGCAGTGCAGCTTCGTCAAGTGCTTTTCATGAACTGCTGACCTCAGTTCTCCCAAATACAGCTAATTCCTCCATGTGCTAAAGTTGCCTACTAAATCTTCACAGAGCAGAACTCTGATTAAAAAGTGAATGCCTGTTTATGCTGCACCCTCCATCTCTATTTCTATCAGCAGCAAGATCCCAGGTGCTAATTTTGCCGAAGTATTTAAGGTCTAAGAACTATTTCACATTAGCCGAGTCACATCAGAAGACATATTTAGCCTTGTCAAAAGAAAACTAGGCCAGTTTGCCTGTGAAGAGACTGATGTGTATAACATTTTGTCAGTTCCTTATACCCTCAGTAGAAGAGCTAGATATCTATCTAAAATTAACCGGACAAGATTTCATAAGTTGCCTGTGCATCCAAAGAGGTGAAAAGCATCAATGGTAGATGGACTGGCTTTTCCTGTCCTGGTCTCCAAAGATGTCTCCCGCTGTCTATTGATTGCACAGGGAATGTAGGTGCCTGTGTTGGTGGACTCCCCTTTCCTGGGGCAAGGTAAGTAAAACTATGGCAAGGCAGCACTAAAATGAGACCCTGAGTCAGGAGACTGTTTCACCCTAAAGAGTTTTGCTGAAGCTGCACATAAGTGGGAGTGATTGGCACCATCTATCTTACCATGCTTATAGCCCATCTGAACAAAGTTGGGGAGCACAGGGTCACCCCAATATGTACCAAAGTAAAGTTTTGCTGACTCTGGATCAATGGTGAGAAAAAATCTGTAAGTTTTGATGAACTAACCCAAATATATGTACTTAGCATTTACACGTTTTCAAATATAGTAAGTGCTTAGACTGACATTTAAATTTCACAAGTACAAAGTTTCTGCTTTTACAACTAATCTGATGCATCTCTAAAAGAGACATAGTCTTTCCTTTGTGATATTGTGCAATATTTTTTCTGATTTTTTTTTTGCTTTTACTTCCTTAGTTAAGGAGCAAAATAAAAAGTATACCTTGGGAGTTTAGGAAGTTATTAAGAAGAGAAACTTTTTCAGAACGGAACTTCTTGTTTCTCATGGATGCCAGACTGAGAGAGATGTCTCTTTTCTGTCTCTTTTTTATTTTTTTGTTTCCCAGATACAGCATGCACTCTGGTTATTTGACTCATTATATTCCACCACAGAAATCATAACTGAACATTGTCCTTTTGTTTACCTTCTTCAAACAAAGTCCTGTGTCTTAATATACAGCCTTTTCTAGACAGATGTTTTTATTTTACAGCTGCAACTTCTACAGTTTCACCTGGCCAACTTCACCTTAGTATTTCATCAGTGTCACAGGTGGAGAACATTTGCTCTGACTTCAAGGTTATTATTCTTTCTCTTTGCAGATGAGAGATAACAGATAAGCTATTATTGTCCCTGAGGGGGAATTATTTTCTCTTGGCTAGCAATGAGTCAGCAACATGCTATGATGTATGTGATCATCTCAATGCATGAGTTTTCAGGCAACTATACACAGGGTGTTAGCTTGTTTGCTGTGCATTATCTATTTCTTATCAAAGTATTACATTCAGAGAATCTTTCTGAGTTGAAACAACAATGTAGAAAAAATAGTACAAGAAAACAAAAAAGAACAACTTTTATGCAGAGCAGGAAATAATGTAATTCATTTTACCCAGGCTCTGTCATATCTTTACTTTCTAAATATTTTGTTTGTAGATATAGGATGCACGTCTGCTGTGTGTTTGACTTCCATCACTTTTTTTAATATTCTTGATACCTGGAACCACCTGCACTCAAAAGGGTCCCACAGGGGCAAGCAAAGCCCCCTTTATCACCAGCATCACCAGAGAGAAATCCAGTGCAGAAGAGTCTCCAGCTCTGGAGCCACCGAGATCTACAAGGTGGCCTTCCTCTCCCTACTTGAAATTTTAGGGAAAATCAGGGATGAGTAGCAAAGCACTCAACTTTCAGATGTATCCATGAAAACCAAATTAGGTGGTTTGCCATTCAGTGAATGTTCCCAAATTTGGCTACACTTACCCTGTCCTGTGATGACTGGTTCTTTAGCACCATTTTTTTTTCTCAGCTTCATTTTACACTTTGATTCTTACCCTCTTTCCTTCAACATCCTTCCACAGTCTTTTTTTCTATTTGCTTTAGTCCTTTCTAGTCAATAAGAAAATCAGGAGTGGTCAACATGGATTCACCATGGGAAATCATGCTTTACCATGAGCCAGCAATGTGGCCTTGTGACCAACAAGGCCAATGGTGTCCCGGGGTGCATTATAAAGACTGTGGCCAGCAGGTCAAGGGAGGTCATCCTTCCCCTCTACTTTGTCCTGATGTGGCCAAATCTGGAGTACAGTGTCCATTTCTGGGCTCCCCAGTGCAAGAAAGACAAGGAACTACTGGAGATGATCATCTATGAAGATGATCAAGGGAATGGAGCATCTCTCTTATGAGGAAAGCCAGAGAGACCTGGGTGTGTTTAGCCTGGAGAAGAGAAGACTGAGAGTGGATCTCATCAATGCTTATAAATATCTAAAGGGCAGGTGTCAAGAAGATGAGGCCAGACTCTTTTTGGTGGTGCCCAGTGACAGGACAAGGGTCAACGGGCACAAGCTGGAACACCCGAAATTCCATCTCAACGTGAGGAAAAACTTCTTTACTTTGAGGGTGACAGAGCATTGGAACAGCCTGCCCAGGGGGGTTATGGAATCTCCTTCTCTGGAGATACTCAAAACCCACCTGGACGCATTCCTGTCTAACCTGCTCTAGGTGAAGCTGCTTTGGCACAGGGGTTGGACTAGATGATCTCCAGAGGTCCCTTCCAACCTCTACCATTCTGTGACTTGATGTGATTCTGTGAAACTAACATGAAAGTGCTGCCTTCACACAGCTCGAATATATAACTACTTTACCACTTCCTCTACCTTGGGTCTTCCCTTTCTATTTGCTTGATAAGCTTTACAGGAAACCTATGTCTCTATTTGTATAGATGCTAGACAGAATCATGCAGGGCTTTGTTCTTTGTTGGCCTTCAGGCACTACCAATAGTATCATATGATCTTAAATTAAGAGCTATACTTTGATGACAGAGAAACTCACCTGCAGAAGAGTTTCTTTCTTCTTACTGCTTTCTCTTTTCCTCCCAGACCAACAGGCAAATTTTTAAACTAAGATTCTTCATGTGAAACCATGGACTTACATGTTTCACAGGCTGTTCCTTAAACCTGCATTTTGAAATTGTTTTACTTTGTCCAGTTACTGACCAGATGAGAGTCAGGCCCACAATGTAATTAGACCAGCATGTCGAAGTACCACACAGCAGCGGAGGCAGAGCAGATCTTAGCCTCTGACATACATAAGGGAAAGCAACCTGGTGTCATTCTGTCAATGTTATATTGTACTTGCAAGTATTCACTCTCATCTTTTAAATGCTTGATGATAGTAGATTCTAAGGTTTTTTGGGGAAAGGCTGTTTTAGACCACTCACATAATAAACCAGAGCAGCAGTCATTGGCCTTACCTTCGTTTTTAACATTATTCACTGAATAAAGAAAGCAAACATGTTTAGCCAACACTTTTTGAAGTATGCTTATCTTTTGAAAAGTTGTGAATGTAATAAATCGACCCAGATGCCTGAGACAATTTTATTTCACATACCTGCCACAGGATTCATCAGGGAAATTGCTAGTAAGGGTTAGTTTTGTATAGTAAATGTAGCTCTTGAACTACACTTACTGTTACTGCAACAGTCCACTCAGCCTTTAAAAAAACTGTAGAGCATACTGGCAGCAGTGGAGGTTAGGGTGTAAGAAGACAGGCTGGGGAAGAAGAAGACAAACTGGCTGGAAGAAGAGCTGGGGAAGGCGTTGAGGTGATCTCTGAGAAGTCACCTGTTGATTATACTGTGCAGATGTTAAGTTGGCTGGCACTCTAAAAAGAAATGGCAGAGGGAAAAAAAAGCAGAGGAATGGCATTTCCTTCAACCCTGTGAAACAGAATAAGCACAGTTATTAAGGCCATCCTTTAATCTGAGTTATTTCAATGTGAACAGAACCACCTGCATTGACTGGCTGTCTCTGGAGTGAAAGAGCACAAAGGCAATAAAAAGTTGGGCAGCAGCTGGGCCCTGTCAGTGGGAACATGCTGGGTGTCACCAAGAGCTCCACTGAAAGTCTCAGACTGGTTTGCACAGTGAAACAGTAGCTTTTAGTTTCTGCTAATTTTCTCTTTACCTACCTGTTGAGTTATACCTCAGGTTCCCTTCTGAGATGTGAAAGAAAACAGAGGAACTGGAAAGATTTTGCTTAAGTCTGAGGGGTTTGGGGGTTTGTTGGTGGAGGACATTAAGTTAAAACAATGTTACCTCTTACTGAGAGACTGTCATTGATGACAATTTAGAAATATCTGGAAATAATTTATTCTCCCCCCCCACTCCCCTCCCCTAGGCACTGTGCGCTTGTGTCCCTTGGATACATTTGTAAAGCTTGTTGTCTTTTGTTATCAGTTCCCATTCTTATATTTCCCCTTCAGGGAAGAAAACTTCTCTTCAAGTGAAGAGTCAGTCTTAAAACAACAGAAACAAAACGCAGGTGGACTGGTTATTTTAGATAAAAAGGATATATACTTGAAAGCAATTTGGTTTGTCTGTTTCTGTTGCTCATGTCAGACCTATTTACTTCACCTGCGGGAGTAATCTGACTTCAGTTATTTCCATACTTTGGGCTGAAATTCTATCAAAAGAGAAGAGCACAGATGTGTCTACTACAACTTGCACCTTAAACTTTGCAATAGGCTCAATAAAGCAGTGTGTGGATGGGTCCAGCTTTCAAAAAGTAAATGTTTATCTCTTTGAGGACAAATGTTTCAATTTTTCTCCCTAAATTAGCAAGAACATATTTACAAAATAGCTAATTAAACCAAAATATACTCATAAAGCATCCTTTTCAGGATGAGGACTGATTACTTCCATTCTTGAAGATTGTAAAGACATGATTGTTATTTTGGGGTTCTTATTCCAAGGCAAAATAAAACATTTTGCTATTTTTTTTGCCTTAGGTGGAAACATTCTCCTGTAATGTAAAATACAGACTGTTACTTTCTTATTGCAATATCTTAAATATATGACCCAATCAAGTACTTGATCCAAATAGTATTTGTGTCACTGAGGAACATATTTCTGTGATGTTTTCTTTAGTCATGTGTGCACAGAACTTCCTCTGTGCACAGGATCTCGTGCTTCTCATCATTCTGGAGACTCTGCAGACAAATTACCTGCCTTTCATCTTTGTGCTAGAGGGGGAAAAAAAATTACAAGACGAAAAAAAACGCTTAGTAAGAGTGTTTGTGTAATAGAGTTGGAATGTGAGACAAAGAACAATCTCAGGAAGAAAGACTTAAAAAAACAGAATGGAAAAGGAAGATGAGAAGATAAGGGATTCCTTGTTTTACATTTACTTTCACCACTACTTTATAAAATTCTTTAGTTTTTATTTAATAAAATGTATCTTTTATTACATGTGCATTTATTAAATGTACTATTGTTACTATTAATATTTTGATGGATGAACAAGTCTTAGGGAAGAATTTTAATTTGGCTGGAGAAGAAGGAAGGGTACACACTAATCTGTTTTTCCTTTCCTTTGAAGCAATGTTAGGAAGTAATGCTCGAGTAAATTAGAGAAGTGTGAAAATACAGCATAGGATCTAGTTCCTCTTCCTTGATACAAACAGGACTAGCCTTCTTATCAGACATGGTTATATAAGGAATTTCATAATAAAATAGGACAGAATTTGCCTGAATGATGCCCAAAAGAAGATCTGGGAACTTTAATTTTACTTCCTCTCTTTCAGGGACCGCCAGACTTTGAATATGATGTTCTTAGACTAAAAGTTTCAGAAGGTTTCAGAATTTTCAGATCTTCCCCCCCTACCTCCAACACTTTCAGCATTTTACAACATTTGCTCACAGTGGCTGTCCTGGAGAAAGAGAGACGCTGATCTCCTCTTCGGTGTTCCTTTGAGTGGAAAGCTGTTTCATCAAAGTCTTGCAGGAAAATCTGCAAAGTTCGATATGCTCAAGTGCACAGTTAAGTCTGGTGGAGGTTGATGCTGCCATAGGAAGCAGGTACTACTGAACACTTCACACTGTAGAGAATTGAACCTGAGGTCCAGTATTTGTGTCCTAACCACAAGGCTGAATAGTAGCCTGAGTGAAACACTGCTCTGGCGGTTGATGCTGATTCATCCGTGCTGCCAAGAATGGAGGTGTCATGTGGTAAAAATGAAAGCAGGTAAAAGAGAGCCTAGTCTAGCGGTTGGAGTATCCTACTAAGAGACACAACTAAACTGCCATGGCCAAGATTATGTATGCATTTATATTAGATCATCACCGAATAAAAGCAAAACCAGCCCTGGAAGTAGGGACTACAACCCCAACTTTTTGCGGAAGCTACATCTGAAATAAGCATAATGAATTAAACAGAAGGATTTTCATCACTGTTGGTTTCTTAACAACTGTGTTATTTGAAATATTAAACAAATGCTATGAACATATGTAAATATACATATAAACATGCATGTATATAAAAGTAGTGATTTTCTAACCAGGATCACCTGCTAAACCATTAAGTCTTCACTGTATAAAACAGGAGACAAGCTAATTGCTCTGTGCTTTATATTCCTCTGACTATTCCAAGTTTTCTTGATAAAAACACTTGCCAGAAACCTGTGGTTTGCTTATGTCTCAGAACTACAGTTCTGATACATTGCTAGTTACTTGTACTATTTGGTGATGTTACATTTTGACTGTCTGATTCCAACATCTCTTACTTCCGTGATTCATTTTTACTAACAGAAATCATCACACCCCCCTCCAAAGCTGCTTAAAATCACCTGCCTGAATTATTAAGAAATGCAGTTCCACAATATCACATGACTTCCCAAATTCTCTTTCTTCAAGTACTATGTCCTGAAGCTCCTTTAATGTTGTTCCCAGAAAGTGACTCATGATTCTTTATTAATTATGAAAGATGTTAACTTAATGACTGCACTAAAAATGTGTTTTTCTCTTCTCACCATAGCTTGAAGGAAATATCATTGCCAAGCTATTATCTCTGACACTGATCTCGTACTAGTAGTGTACATGTAACCTTTTCATGATTGATTCTTTAAAGCCTGGCCAAATGGTTTTTTTTCACATGTTAATGCAGACCTGATTTCATTTTCAATAGACTACATCTTTAATTGCATGAATAATTGCAGACATTTAAGGTTAAATGTGAATTTCATTAAAAATGAGGACAAAAACTCTCTGACTGTAGGGTGGCCAGCATTTTGCTCTGTTCATGCATAAGTTTATTGTATGTCACGTTGGGTTTTTTATTATTATTCTTTTTTGCACTGTAATAATCTGAATAATACTACACTGGAAGTAACCTGCTTTTGTGAATTTGATTGGTAGGTTATCTCAGTGTCAGGAAGTAAATGGGAATATTCCAGCTTTAGCTTTAGATACATTCTCCTGGTATCATCAAGGGCAGGTCTGGAGAAAAATTGTGTGTTTGTATAGAGATGGTAAGTGGAGCAGTTCATATTCTTAGTTATGTTGTGCCCTCTGGCAAGCCTGCCAGGAGAGTGCTGTGCTTGTTTTGTGAAGAGAAACCTCCTTCACATTCCAGCTTGAGCACATCTATTGTTTTCAGACATAAACAGATGTGTTCCTTACCTAAGGGAAGCTCTCAAAAATATGGAAGTAAAACAGGAGAAACTGATGTGAAACCACAACAGTATTTGACCTGTCTGCATGCATTAATAATCCCAACTTTAGCTGAAGGCAGACGTCTGTTGCATTCAGTTTTATTTATTTCCTTAGTTCCTGCCCTGCAGTATGTAAGAACAATGAAGGATATAAGTATTAACTTCTTGGGTTTAGTTTTAATTAGGATTTTGTTAAATACATACATGCTTATTATGTCATTCTTAATTGTTAAATGCAGGGTAATTCAGATTTGCTTAAAAAGAGCTGGAGAAAGGAGGGTAAACATACTCTTTGTCCTGCCAAATCATCCTCTATTCCACAGGCCAAAATCTCAAAGCGTGTGAGGAGACCAAACTACAATCCATAACAGAGCTTTTTCTAATAATTTGGAGAGGGTAGGTGAATTTTAATTGCTTGCATCTCTGCTGATTGCTAACAAAAAGAATGTATATTTGTAAATGCTAAGATTTTTTTTACTTCTATACATGTACTTTCTGCAATATGCTGATCTGTGTTTTCTAGCCTTAGCCAATGTCTGTAGGATGTTCACATATGCTGATCTGTGTTTTCTAGCCTTAAATCAATGTCTGTAGGATGTTCAGACATGTGTTAGACTTCAGGTGTCTGGGGAAGGTAAAACGATAACTCACCAGTGGGTCAGGGTTACAGTTCCTTCATGAAGCCAAGGCACAGCGAACTTGTGTAACTACTGGGTGTGCACTTTCTCCTTACAGTGGTGCGTCTCTCTCCTCTCCCTCATCACCCATCTATGTCACAGTTACAACACAGACTGTGATGAAATAAAAAACTGCTAATATTGAGTAACTGCTACTAGTACTGAGAAAAAGCACTTTATGTTGGAAAAGGACAGCAGGATGAGCATATCAACAAAGAGGAAATAAGGGGAGTGTTGAACACAATGCAGGTACAAAGGAAGGGGAGAAACCTTGGAGCGGGATGCAGTACTCCCAGTATAGCACTGTCCTGGAACCAGCTTTAGGCATGCTGGGAAAGCAACACAGCACAGCACGGACCGATCCAGCTTCTCTCCAGCACACCATGCTGTGCTGGTGCTGGTGCTGCCTTCATTGTCTGTGTCGTATTGCAGAGCAGAGGCAGCCAGCCAGGGTTAGAGACCTCCCTGCAAGGTTACATCCATCTGCAGAACTAGCAGCTTGGATGTAACAAACCTTATTTAAAGCAAAGATGCCCAGAAATTCATATTTTTTACCTTTTTTTTTTTTTTTAATCCACAGATATGAGATGGATAGTCAGAATAGAAGCTGGTTGTGACTCTCCAGTCACAACTGTGAAAGATGAATGTGAATGACGAAACTGTGGTGCTACAAGAAGGAAAACATAAGAATCTAGAAAATTGTATGGCAAAAAGAGATGGAAGGATTCAAGAAATGGAAATTAACTTTATCTCTAAATCTTGTAAATTCCAAAGTATTCAATTTTAAAATTTCAGTGGAAGTATCATCTCAGTTCCGTAAAACTCGGTGAGACATAGTTTAAAACATGAGGCTAAATATAAACTGGAACTACTTGCAAAAAAGGATAATTAGTGGTTCAAAACCCTTTTACTCAGACACAGAAGAATTTAATCAGTCTCATTCATAAGTAAAATGTAAAGTTTAATTTGTTCATAGAGCAAACAAGGTTTCCTGTAGAAATTCTTAAGAATGATAGTTATCATGATAGACTGCTATCTTTGTTCTTTATTTGATATTTCTGAATGTGCATCATATTAAAACCTTGGTTTTCATGCTACTGCAGTGTGATTCATATCTTGTGGTTAAAAAGACTGTCTTTTGTTTCCAAAATTTCTGCTGTGAGAAAACATCTGCTAAAATGTAGATAGTTTGTGGTGTGTGGATGAAATATGTATTCTTTATAACCTCCTCCAGTAAGAATAGACTCATCACAAGACATGTGACAACACTATTCCCACAGTTGCAGTCGAGTTGGCACATCACCCACTAATTGTATGATCAAATATTTTTTCTGTTTAGAAAGAACGGTTTCATGTGATATTTGCACATGTATGATTTGCATAATTTCCAGGCTGTAGTTGTATATGCTACTCTTGTTGCAGGACAGACTATTTCTATCACTTAAAACGATATAATCAAAATTATTGTTCCATAAAATATAATAATTTCTGTTACATAGAGCAAAGGCTCCTTAAAATACCAAGAAACACTTGTTCAACTGGAAATCCAGCTTTAAGTCCTAAAAGCAGAAACTTTTTCTTATTCAGTTGCAGTTTATTGGGCTGTAATGGGAACTGTCTAACATGTTACAACATGAGTACTCATTGACAGGAGCTACCTATTGTTAGTGGCATCTCCCAAGCTTCCAAACAGAGTTCATATGTCTAGACCAGACAGCCATGCTTTTGCGTCCCTTTGCTTCTGTACTCCTTTCCTCAACTGAGGATGGCTCCCAGAAGGAGCAGAAGATCCCCAGCCTTTCTGCCACATGCTCCATGATGTCTACCAAGTAGCCACCTTACCCTCCTCAATACCTGATGGCTTGGGCAATTCCTTTCTCATGAAATTGGATCCTCACTTTGTATTTCCAATCTCAAAGCAGCCCAGACCTGCACCAGCATCCTGAGTGAGAAATACAGGACCACCTGTAGATTGTCTGGAAGTACACCCATGCCACCCGGAGAGCTGTTCCTCAGAAACAGCTGTTCCTCACTCTGTACATGGATAAAAACGAATCATTTGCTTTGCAACCAGTAGAATTAGCACCGCAGTTCAACACTATCTTCCTGGATAAATGGTGTTACTGTTTGCACTACAGAGCAGTGGATACTCATGGGCTTCCTGGAATCCCTCGGTGGCCAAGAGAATGCTGTCATTGTGTACTGTAACATGGAAGAGAACTAGAATTCCACAAAGTTTTGATGTGAGAATTTTCACGTGAAAAAAACCCTATATTTTGTGATAGAGTGGCAAACTTGTAAGGATTTTGAAATGCAGGCTACCTTAATTGGATCACTCTATTTTTGTATATCTGCAGCAACTTCAAAATGTTTGTATTTAATTCAAACATGTGTAATGAAGTTATTAATACACTAACATTTTTTATGAGGAAGGATTTTGAAAAGATGAAACTTGTGGCTTTTTTTTTTTTTTTTGGAGTCACAGTATTTGACATCATCAACTGCTCAAACAGCTTCTGTTACTTTCTCAGCTATTGGTTTTGCCAGACTTTGCCAGTACACCACGGACAGACCTAGAGATAAAACTAACCCTCCAATGTTCTTTTTAGCTGTCATGTCAGCAGGCAAATGTGGACAAACAGGGAAGAATGAGCTATGCTTTCACCTACAAAAAGTGCAAGCACCATGTAGGAGCTTGTACTGCTTCTTTCTGTGTAACCCCTGTCTCACAGAGAAAGACGAGCCTTCAGCTTTCACCACAGTCAAAAGGTGCTGCTGGAGCGCACTCATCCTGCTAGATACCCTGATTGCAGTGATGCTGAACAGGGTTGTTACTCTGATGAAGACGAAACTAGAAACTCATTACAGAATGCCACCGTGACTGTAATACTTCTTACCAATAGATTTCTTTTTCTACACACACATACAGTCGTTGCGGATGTACATTGCTTCCTCTAAATTATTGATACTGTATTTTAATAGCACAGATATTGCATGGCTATCACATGGGAGGGTAGAAAGCATAATGAGTTGCTTTAAGATTATAATTTGTTCCAATGAAACCTGAATGTTGTGGTTTTGATTACATATTTAACTGCATGAGGGAAAGCACCACGTACACAGACTGGTAACGAAAGGAGGGAAAGGTTTGCTTCTCTTAAGTGCTTATAGTCTACAAAAATCTGTCAGAGTTTTCTGGTATTATATACATTTATTGTCTGTAGCTATTTAAGCTGTTAAATAGCTATTAAGCTATTTAGTTTACTTATTTAATCAAAAGGGTTATAACAAAGAAATGTGCTTCTTGCATAATGAAAGTGAAAAGAAAGACAGGGGAAAAGCAAAAAAAAAATTATTTAAAGACCATTATCTTCCTGCCACAAATTCATTAGAAAACCAGCTGGCAGATGCTTAACCATTTCCTAACCATCTCTAAGGTAAAATACCTCTCTACAGCCTTGCTTAAAGACAATAACAAGATGAGCTGTTTACAGGAGATTGTGCCAGCCCCAGGCAGTAACAGCACTGTACAAACCCACCCTTCTGCTGTGTCTATGCATTTTCTAAGTTGAAGCAATACAAAGGTAGACCTCTCTGAAATCCATCCTTGTACTTAAGTGCCCCCTTCAAATTCTTCACGTGATATAGCCCGAGTGAATTCTCAGAAGAATAGAAATAGCATGCTAGCTCCAAGCACAGTTCCAAATTTCCCTGTGTATAGGTATTCCTCAGTGGTCACTAAGGCTAGCGCTTCACCTGCTTTGTTAGGTATTGCAAGCAACTCTGTTGCAATTGTGAAGAACAGAAGGATAATGCTGCAATTTTTGCAACAAACTTCACTCTTGATAACTAAGTACTCACCCGGACAATGTACATACATAACTTCACACTTAGCCTTCTCTTTTTCCTGTTTCTTCAGTTTCACTAATTTAGCAGAAATTTCACAGCTCCTCTTCACAACCCCCCTGCAAAACCTCAGATGCACATGCTCCGCCTGCTCCACATATCATATAAAATAGAATTTAAGAGAGTCTTCCATGATATCATGTTACAGGAAAAAGTTACACTTCTTAAGAAAAGAAAGAAAATAGAGTGGCTGAAAATAGCCCTTTACTCATATTTAAATAAGTTTTTAAAATCAATGTTACATGTAGGGGTAACACATAGTACGCTCACTTGTCCACAGGAAAGCTCAACTTCATTTCTTAATTATTAAAATTAAACTGCAAACTGAGTTCTAGATTTTAGATAACACGGGAAATAAAAATGTGTGCTCCTATATCCTGACTGTTTCTTTAAACCATGAAAATGTGTTCCCACAGCTAAGTAGTTAATGTAACAGATGTCTTATCTCCTCCTAGACCGATTTTTTTCTTTGGCTGCTTCCTACTACTGAAAAGCAGAAGCGTGTATTATGTTTGGTAAGCAGCGTGGTATTCAAAGACTGATGTATTCAGCTATGATCCTGAGAAAGATTATTTCATCATTGGTTACAAACGTCCCCAGGGGTGGTGTGCCATGTTTTTCTCTGTTTTTCTTTGGATCTCTTTCTTTTTACAGTTTGAAGCAGAGCTCACTTTTGCAGTTTGTAGGAGTATCATATATGTTTTCTTGATAATAGTCAGCACTAAAAGAATGCTTTTGGTTTGGAATGCTTGAAGAAAGCCGTCATGGAGTGAAGTGGGTGTTTCCCTGTTCTCTGACATTTTAATGGGCTGAGCTAAACTTTACAACCGTACATGCCAGTTACCTCAATGGGATTGCTCTTGTATGGAAGTGATCAGATGCTCTTAAGAGGGACCCTCCCTTGGATAGGGAACTGACAGTCTGATCAGCATAAAGTACACTGTCTCTATATGCAACTGTGACCTCTTCCAAAGCCCTTTATGGAACTTAGGGCATTGGTGACATTTTGAGAAGTCATGTTTCCTGGATTTTCTCTCATTTTTATGCACTTGACTACTAACAGTCTGGGTATCCAATTTTAAAAGATTTTTTTTTTTGGTAGACATGGGGGAAGTCGTGGAGGAAAATGATTCATTTAGTTGCTCTGTGTGGGTGTGTGAGCCTATGGATTTAAAAAGCCACAGGAGTACAGAAAGATACAGTGGGAGGAGAAATTGCACTGAAGATTTTGTCAGCTTCAGAAGCAACGGGTGTAGTTTCGGATCTATATTTCTCTATTTGGCTGTATCAGTGAGAACTTGGTATTAGAACGAAAACATGATTTTTCAGTCGTGGTTGGACTTCCGTCATTTTATCTGATTAACAAATATAGTAACATCTTGTCTCTCAAGTGGTTTAACATCTCTGTGGTATAAATGTCAAGAAATGGCAGAAATTTTCACTTCAGAGCTGATATGCCTGAGCATTTAACTCTGTCGAAAATGGTAAGGGTACAACCCCTGTCTAAATTAGGTGGATGAACAGATCAGGAGAGTAAGCCTTAAAGCATTACTAGGCTGCTTTGGCCTGAAATATATCCAGGGAAATGCACACTGGGCAATGGTGGGGGTTGCCTAAAAGGGAAAGGTGTGGTGGGGTGTCGGTCACCCTTTTACAGACTTTTTAGAGCCTACCAAGAAGGCCTGATTGAAATGCCAACACCAAAACAAAAATGCTTTGCTGCAGTATAGTAGACCACAGTGTCAACACAGCAGCACTGAACACAAATCTGCCTTAAAAGACTATTGTTTTCTGCTCACTATACATCCACTCAAATATAAATTTTAAATTAACAGTAATAACCAGCCTGCCCCACACACCCCTGGCCCCGAACACTGGCAGCACGTGTTTTTTTAAACACAGCTTTAAAGAAGGACATTTTAGAGACAAATGCTGCTCTTTCTTGACAAGTCTACCTAAACTGGGAGTAATGGGAGCTATTCCTGATCCCTGGTTCTGTCAAGAGATGAGAGAAGAATTCCCTCAATACTGAGGTAAGGTTCAGGCTTATGAAACAACTTCTAAACTTCTCTCTCACAAAGCCGATGAAGTCCCCAGCAGAGGGAGCTTGCCTGGGTGCTAGGGGAGAGAAACCAGGTTTCTGGACTATGAAGGATTCTGGCTGCAGGAAACATCTCACAAACTTCAGCCAAGGGTAGTGTCTTCTCCCTGTGAGGCGTAAACAACCTCTTAACTTTCACCAGGGACCACAGTGGCTTTTGGTGCAAGCTAAATCTGACAGCTTGAAAGCAGCAGCAAGCTCTGCTCTCTGAATCCTTTGACCTGGCTCTTACACTGCAGTATCCCAAGGCAAAATTTGTATTTTCTTTGCCACTAGTAAATGTTTACGTTTCAAAGTTAACTTGGAGGCCCTTCAACCTGTACAGAAGCTGTGGATTTGGAGAATGGCTGAAGAAGTCTCTCTCCTCACACTTGCGTTTTGTTTTGATTTTTATGTTTTTTATATATGTGAAGCCACCGACTTGTAATCTCAGAAAACAGAAATATCACCTTTTCTTTTTGTCAGTTCAATGGACTTCTCAGATCAACATCAATGCCTATTCAGTACAAACATACAGGAGAATGTTCATGTGCTAAGCTTCAGTGACTGCTTATGAATGTAGTAGAACTTTCTATGGGAAGCTGACCAGACAAAAAAAAAAACCATGAGTGATCATTTGGGTAAAAGGCTAACACTAAAACCAGAGGCTAAGATGAAGAAAGAACTGGAAGGCAAGAGGGTAGAGAACTTGGTCTTGCTAAGGGCCAAAGGAGCCTCGCAGACTCATTCGGTAGGCCATAGTTACAAGTGCATCACCCTGTACAGTGTGGTGGGGGAAGAAACCCAACACCACTGTGGCCACAGGATTTACAAAAGGGAATTGTGGACCTAGTCTGGTGCCCCAAGTCAAAGGTTCTCTAGCAGAGATTTAGGAGCTCACAATTAATAGCAGGTCAGGCTCTGTAATATTTCAGTACTTACAATTAGAGAAAATATAAGGTCATGTTTCCAATTTACAATTCGTTCCTTGAAGTCTGGCATTGCTGATGATACTCAAGTAATGGTTCTTAGAATAATTTACTCATCATGCTCTGATTTGGCTCAAGATTTCTTTTGTATTTGTATACATTTAGAGTAGCCCATGTCTCGAGTTTGTTAATTACAGCTTTTGAATTTGTTCTCCTCAGCATTGCAGAGATCCTTCTATTTAAAATAACAGTAGGAACATAATAAATGAAGAGAGGAAAATAATCAAACACAACTGCCTTTAAGCTGATCCACATCATGTTATATTGGATACTCCATCAAAATAAAAAACACTTAGAAAAGAGTGATTCTTTTATGGCAGTGAAAACCAAATGCATTCAACTTATTGGAAAGATTAATGAAATTGCACCATGTTGCTGCCTTAATCCCATTAGGGCTTAAAGAACATTAGTTTATTCACAGCCTTCTTTCATCTAACACTAGACAAAGCCCTATATGAAATCATTATTCAGAGTCCCTTTAATATTATAGATCCTGGTTCCATGTTTCTCACTTGCAATGAAAATGGCTCATTTTTAGAACTCACAGGTTCATTATTCATATTTCTAGCAAATTAAAAATAATTTTTTTTCTGCTTGTCATGTAACTAATCATGTATTAATAAACTTCAGTTGTTGTCTTTACTAATAGAGATGTGTTTTTAGCTTATCTGCACACTAAGGCTTTGGAAAGTGGTACTTAGTTGAGTTCAGTCATATTTCTAGCAATGCCTCTTTTGTGGTTCACCCTTTTCCCAGGAGACTCCTATTTTAGCTTTTCCATACTGTTATCAACACAGAATCTTTCTCAGTCCCCAGAAGGCTCGGTTTTAAGCCACTTGTTTCCAGTTTGTTTCAAATCTTTGCCCATAATATCCTTCAGTGCCATACAGAGCAGCTATTCACCAGATGCCAGATGCATAGTGCTCTTCAGTTGGCTCCTTTCCTCAAGATAACTGATTTCTATGCCAAGCTAATTTCTAATTTTTGGACTTCATAGCTGCTGATTTTGCTGTTTCCTCAGGGCAGTTGTTACTGGAAACAGTCCCAGACATCAGTGACTACTGTCATAAAACTTTTGAAAATGTCTCGATATACTCTCTTTCTCATGTATTTTTCCTGGAACTTCTAAGGGTGAGCAATCAAACCTCAGTAGGAACAGGGAATTGTGGAACACAGAACTTGTTGCAGAGCTGAAGTGTCAGTTTCATAATCTATGAGAGCTACATTTCAACAGCTGCTTTTACATCCTGAATAATGGGCTTTTAACAGTTTTTCCCCAGACATTATTTAAACATATATGATGATGTAGGTATATTCCATAGGAATTTATTTTTCTTGCCTACCCTATTAGGCTTCTTGGGATTTTTTCTCAGAAGATGAAAACACACATAAAACTACATCACAGTTGCAAAATTGCTCCATATCTGAGGTGTCTTACAGCTGACAGGTTCAGGGTTACCCCAAGTTTTATAAGTTATAGAACTGAAATGTTTGAAGATAGGACTGCTTAGTGTAAAACACTACACACCGCTGAGTCTAGAACTTTATAGTGCAAGAAAAGGTACCAGCAGTGATACGCCGTGTGTTTATATACTTATTACAATACTGCCTTCAATTACGTGATCACTTGCTATCTAATTCCATAGCATTCTATGTTTATTCTGACCTATCAAGAATTACATAAGAAGGAAAATTTAAGGTTTCTCAGACTGCTGTAAATCCTAGAATTTTTACTTTCTTTCCTTACAGTAAGCTAAATTTTAATTTTTTTTTATGTAATAATGGTACATATGACAGAAGTATCTTTAGTAGTTTACAAAATTACATTCAAGCAGCATGTTAATACTGCTTATCCATTTTCTCGGATTTGTCTTCTCCCTCATTCGTCTTTAGGCCTATCAAAAGCTTCTTTTTCTAACTACCTCATTCCCTACAGCAGATGTTTTGCTGATCCTTTTCTCAGAGAAAGAAGAGAACGTAAAAGCAACTACTCCCCAGGAGCAGAGCCTGATCCCTTTAAGGGCTTACTTTAAGCCTCCTATCTGAAGGATTTTGTGGGAAAGCACCTGAGTGGAGTGAATACTTCTGATTTGCAGGGAGCTGCTTTCTCTGGAGAAGTGATGATTACAGCGAGATGCTGGGGAGCCGGTTATCCCTCCCACTGTTCCAGTTACAGGAACAACACAGAAGCACAAAATAAAGGCCAGAATATCATATGTGACAATATTTACATAGTGAAAAGCACACACAGAATTGCCATAGGTGATTTACACACACACCTGTGTTGGGTAAATCATTGAATAATCCCTAAAATAAGGATCAAGGTACAGGTTGTCAAAATAACCATTGTTCATTTTCCTTTCTGCATTTCAATTCATTTTACAGGAGACATTCTTCCTGTATTAATTATATTTTAGAGTATCTCAGATATCTTATGATTTTTATCTGCTGCAACCTCTGTCTGGTGGCTATAGCATACATTAGCTTAGGGTTGGATTCCCTAACCTACCATCAGCCCTTCCTATTTCTAACTACTACTATCAAATAAAGTTCCTTTAGTTTATATGCTGGCTATTCTGCTTCAGGGCCTAGCTTCCTCCATGCTGATGGGCTGGTTACAGCTGTCCAGTCTTCTCTCCGCCAGCCCTGCATGATTAACTACATCCAGACACTGTCATTTCAGACACTGATGAGGAGAAGGGGAATTCAGCTTCCTCTTTGTATTGTTTCTTATCAAGAGACGGAACGCTCTTGGGTGGTGGTTAAAGAAATAATGTTATCTGTTGTACACATTCCCTGGCACAACAGCCAAGTGAAATGACACACTAATAGAGACATTGCATCTGCTGGAGAAACTCCCGAGAGTCTTCTGAAATCCATCCCTGTTTAGGAAAGTGTAGATCCAAATATGGATGCTGGGCGTTTTTTATTATTTTTCTTTTTTTCCAAAGGTAAATGTGCATATGATCAGTATTCCTGAGCGGAGTTGCTGTCTTCATTCAGAGCTTTAGATGGGTCTCCTGCAAAGCAAGAAGGGTAACATTTTAGATTCTCAAAACTATAACAAAGATAATTAAATACAGACAGGCCTTAGCCATCAGTTTCCATTTTGCATACCAGCTTCTTTGGAGCAAGTGTTTAGGTTAGGGTCAGTAGACATACAGGGATTTTCATATCTGGATTTGAATGTGTGCAGATCCTGAGAGTGTTTGAATAGCAGGTTTGGACTGCAGCCTTCCATCTTTTCCCATCTTCCTAAACAGTTGTTTCATATTGCTGCACCAAAAAAAAAGGTCTTCTTGAACCACTTAATATCTTTCGAAGTTAGGAAAAGACTATAATTTAATAGTGTATTTCCACTTTTTATTTTGTACACACCAGCCACAGATATTTGTTGAATACTAGGGCATGTAGTGACAGGACAAGGGGGAATGGCTATAAACTGGAAGAGGGCAGGTTTAGATTAAACATTAGGAAGAAATTTTTCACTTTAAGGGTGGTGAGGTACTGGAACAGGTTGCCCGGAGAGGTTATTGAGGCCCCATCCCTGGAGGTGTTCAAGGCCAGGCTGGACGTGGCCTTGGGCAACCAGATCTAGTGGGAGGTGTCCCTGCCCGGGGCAGGGGGGGTGGAACTCGATGAGCTTCAAGGGCCTTTCCAACCTAAACCTTTCTATGATTCTAAGGTTCTTGTGAAACTAGTGGACTGGAATATCTTTGTTATTGTTGTTACCATTTCTATTATGCCAAAGGGAAAAGGGAAGTAAACCCGAACAGACTGGACTTGTCAGCACTGTCAGTGTGTTTCTGTGTGGATTCTGTGTGAAAAAAAGAAAAAGAAATTCTGAGAATAAAGAAGTCTGACAAAATTCGGGAAACACCTTACCTCACTATTCTTCCTCTTTTATTTTTTTTTTAATATTTGCTTGGTTTCCTTTGTTTTGGTAAAAATAGTAAAATGAGCAAATGTATTAAGTTGAATGAAGGAATGACTATTTATAGTCACACTCTTTTTTAATTTTTCCACTCTCCCTTGCTAAGTAAATCAGTTAAGAGAACTGAAGTCTTACAACAATTAGCAGCATTTGTTTGACATTATAGTCTCTTTAGATGAAATACAGAACTATTATGATGGATACTAAAATGGGACAGGCAAATTTTTCCCTTTGAAGAAGAGGTAATTCCCCAGCACAGTGGAAGCCTTTGCTTCTTTTCCTTTAATCCTCAAGAGAGCTGACACCCTTATTCATGACATTACCCTTATACCCTCACGTTGGCCTTAGGACTATATTCTGGTTGATGCCTTCTTTCAATATCCTCCCAGCTATCTCATGCAAAGAGAGATTCATCTCTCTGCTGCTCTGTCTGGAACAACCTTTAAACTCAGTATTTCCCCTGTATGTTAGTGTCCAGTTGGTATAAAGGCAGTAAAAGGAGAGACAACTGGTGTCTTGTTTGAAGACGGGAAGTGGTTGAACTTGGTCACACTGCCTAGTCAACTCAGAAGGTCTGCAGAGGTTTCTTTTCTTGTCTACTGTGAGGCTCCAGAAGTTTTCCCCAAAACAGGAGGCAGTATGAGTCAAATGTATTTTTCAAATGTCAGTTCAGCGAGTTGCATAACTGTGAAAGCCATACAAATGGATTTCACTTTTCTGCAGAATAGTTCACACACACAAAACTGTACAATTACCTCATGAAACAAAATCCTGAAATGTTCAGGTCTGTTCAAAACTCTGGTATAAGGAAAAGGAAAAGGAAAAGGAAAAGGAAAAGGAAAAGGAAAAGGAAAAGGAAAAGGAGGAGAGGAGAGGAGAGGAGAGGAGAGGAGAGGAGAGGAGAGGAGAGGAGAGGAGAGGAGAGGAGAGGAGAGGAGAGGAGAGGAGAGGAGAGGAGAGGAGAGGAGAGGAGAGGAGAGGAGAGGAGAGGAGAGGAGAGGAGAGGAGAGGAGAGGAGAGGAGAGGAGAGGAGAGGAGAGGAAGCAAATACTGCAGAAGGTGCACTGTAATACAAAATATACCTTCATTTTTAATAAACCAAAGTATTATGGCTACCTAGCATAGGCAGTAAATTTTGTTACTGATATTTGAAGTAGTCCTACTGGAACTGATCTTTTATAGTAGGAGAGGAGATGGGACTCCCCATTTAAGGAAATTTAAGAAAACATTTTAGGAAAAGAAATCCAGATTCAAATTATATTGTGAATGTATCTTAATAATAGTAGCTATACTCCAAAATAGATGGCTAATTTAACCATAAAATATCAATGCAAATACTCATCCTTATGGTTAAAAAGGTATTAAATATATATTTATACATATAAAAACTGTCTATCTTAAATAAAAGGCTGGTTGCTTTTTCATGGGTGATTTTTCAATATACTCAGAAGTAATTTGGGGTTTTAAAAAAAAAGATAAACAGACCTAATGATACTTTGTCTTTTTATATACTGCATACCAGCTACAGGCATAGCCTTCTGCATTACGACAAAGAGTGTTCATGAGCTGCTTTCCTCCCCCCATCTCCCTCCCAGAAAGTATTATTACTGAGACATTTTCACAGGTGGGAAGAGAGTGAGGAACTGTTTCGGGGGGTTTATTTTCAAGTCATTGATAACATTTTAATTGAAACATTTCTGAAACCGCATCTGAGCATTTAATGTGTGTAGAGTGAAGTGCATACTATGCTGTGCAGTGGAGTCTTGCAAAAGGAAAAAAAATGCATCCATGCTTTGTAAATACATTTTTAGTTCTTGGAAATTTGCACAAAGAGTTTTGTGTCATGCCATGTGCTGACACCTTTGAAATCTTGCTTGAAGTAGATTATAGCTTTGCCTAAATTGGGGTATTTGCACATGATGGTTTATACGATGACGAATTACTCTTCTCAAGTACAGGACTCCGTACAGTTGTTAGGTTTAGCACTGCTATATAAAGCATTAAGCTTATTAAGCCCAAAAGAATTAAATTATGCTGAGGCTATTTGATTAGTTGTGTCCAAAGGAAGACACAATTGCAATGAGCTAAAAGCTTGAAATGAACATTGTTAATAGTAGTACATCATAATTAAAGAAAAATATTTGCCTAACTATTTTCATTACATCTGTTTTCCCCTTTATTTAGTCCATTTGCTGTTCTTGTAAAAACATTATTTGCCTTCCAGGTGATTGAAACCATGAAAGTTGATTGAGCTTTCTAACCTTATTTCAGTGTTTATAAACACTACACACAATCTTGCATTCACAATCTGTATTAAAAATTCTGGATTTGTTGTTTTTCTTTCAGAATGTTAAATTATAGGCATCTTAGTTTATATTTTCTTGAAACATCCAGGTCTGTTTATGAATTGTGATAGGAAAATTAAATAGCATCTACCCATTTCAGTCTGGCAAACTTAGACCAGTCATGAATGGAAGCTGGTTGATATTTCATTAGCATTATTTTTAGTTGAAGCAAATGGAAAACTTAGGTGCCTCGTGGTGGTCTGCTAAACGATGAAGAAGAGAGAAGACTACTGAAGCAGTGAGGTAACACACTGAGCAAATCAATAGATTCCTGCAGAAGCAGGTTATTCAAAATTGGCACCTTGCCTTCAGAACCAGGTCGTGATACAGAGATAGCAAGTGATGTCTCATGGGCAGCCTTCACAGCACAGCTGTTTTCAGCAAAATATAATTTGATAAGCATTTTCATCTCAGCACAATTTAGCATATTTATTCCTTCATAAGTTGTAATTCCTCTTAAGAGGAATGATCCTATCAACATAAAGGGGTCATAAGGACTGCTGCATGGTCAGATTAACCTCTCTTCTACTTCATTGCCTCCAAGCTTTAGATCAGTTCTGCTTGATTTTGGAAACAGTTTGTGTGATGTTTCCAGGCTACTCTTTCCATTTGTTGTTGTGATACTATATTTATTTATCTCTATCTATTACTTTATTTATTTATATTAATATTTATTGGCCCATTCCTACCATATAGCCTGGTTCTATGAGGATTATATATCAGCACTGTATTTTAAGACTTTTCTATCTCTTCATTTTTGTAACTTTTTTTTGTAACTAGCTGTTTGTACCATACAAATAACAAGAATTTACACTGGTGTTAATATTCCCTTTTCTTCTTCACAAACTGAGGCGAACAAGCACCTGTTTATAATAGGGCTGTTTGCAGTATTTATGTTGAAATCTCAGAGCCATCGGAACTTCAATTTAAGGCTAAGGCTATGTGGATTTATGAATCTTAGCTCATTCCTGTAGAAGTTTTTAAACTCCTATATGGTGGTTGATAGGGTAGATGTGGATGTCATACTGTGGTTGCCCTCTGAAGTTGCTTACAACAACCCCTAAAATCCCAGGCTTTCTCACTGCCTCTGTTGAGCTTGAAACACCTGATTCCTGGAGGTCCTATGGGACGAGCTGAGAGAGGAGGTTGACTTTGTTTCCCTCAAGGTGAAAATATGGAATGAAGGCGAACAGGCATGACTTAGGGTTTTACCTACTCAGGGTTTGTGCAGTATGTTTATGGCTCAGCAACTATTTATTAGTTATTTAAATTAGTGTTGTTATGATTATCCATATGATTGCTTGTGGCATAACCACTTAAGAGCAACGATTCCTTAGAAACATTTCCCTGGGAACTTTTCCACTATTTTTCATTGTTTTCCACTCAGTAACAATAGCTCTTCAGGAGCAATTTGGCAACTGGGCATCAATATATTGCTACTGGGTTTTGTTTTGGTTTTGTTATTACCTGTATTGAGTGTTAATTGTGTTATTTGTATTTGTAACGTGGTATGTTAAGGAATGTAAGGTTATTTCGTATTTGTTAGATTTCAGGCAGCATGTTCAGTTTAATTCTGAATTTTCAAGACTCAACTTCTCAGGATAATTCAAATGTACTAAATTATTATGCAGAATATAAAGTGATGCCTTTTTATTTCAGCTTGATAGCTTCAAATGGAACAGGTAACACACAGAAAGTGTGCATGAGAGTCCATTCAAAATCTGAGCCTGACTTGTGTTGGATTCATTGTGTATGGTACTGTATAAACCCATAGCAAAGGCAAATTTGCAGCCATTTTGGGTAGAGCTGGATCCAAGTAGTTTATTTATTATGTGTATGAGATTCACTTATTTCAGCAAATCCACTTTGCATAATCCTGACTTTGTTTCAACTGACATTGGAAGAAAAAAAAAAAAGATTGAAGTGCTTTTTAGTGTTTACTCCAAAGGTTGGAAACATTAACCCATTGCCTAAATGAAGGAATTTTCTTTTGGAAAAGAAACTTGGAGATAAGGAAGTGTTTATTTTTCTAGCAAGTCTGAATTATTGCTGTTTCAGTTCAGCCCAAATCAACCACTTTTCTGATTCTCTCCCACTTTCCCTCCCCACCCCCCCTCCCCAAAATAATTGAGTCTACATTATAAGAATGTCTCAACTTACTTGCTACACCTGTAATTTTCCGTTGTGTTTACTAGTTAGCATTATTGATATCTTCTAATTTCATCCTCTCTTTATGTTTACTAATACAATAAGAGTCACAGTAGGTAAAACTGAATGTAAGCATTGCCATAAGAACTTTTATGTAGTTATTTTAATTACATCTAATATTACTTTCCATGTACTTAATCTAGACACCTTAAGCATTCATTCTTGAAGAATACAGTTTAATTCCAGTAAGAAAGCAATTAAAGAGGATATTTCTTTTCCTGGATTTTTTTTTGCTTGTTTTGCTCTTGTTGCTTGTTTTCCCCATGCCTTCAAAATAACCAAAGTTGTGTGTGGTTTCATGAATGTGTCTTTGTGCAGTGTACAGCTGCAGAAGAAACAAAACACATTCTGATGAAGGGTGATGGAGGTACTTTCAATGACTAATGTGTTTAGCTTTGTATTGTTGTCTGACTGTTCAACAGCTAAGGGTTAGATAAAAAGAAAGCAATAAAGGAAGAATTCAAAAAGTGAGAAAGAAAAGTAAATTAATGGTACTGGTACAACCTCCCCATACCTCTTCACAGCTGCAGAGAAAAGTGCTTGCACATTGAGTATATTGGGGTAAGAGTGATTGGGAGGAGTGCAACATAGGTGAGTCAGTAGTCCTCAGATCAGGGGAAACAAAAAATCTCAAGAATCCTTCAAACAGGAGGAAGTTTGAAAAGAAAGGAGACGCTATCAAAAATGTGCCATTGATATCTGTTCAAAACAACAAAGTGATTTTTTCTTTGTTTTCTTTTCAGTGGTGGGATTTGCTCACAAAGAGAATTTATTTATTTATTACTTTTCCTAAAGGCTTTTTACCTTGCAAAAAGTAATATAAATTACTCTGTTTCTAAAGCCCTCTGTCAGCGCAAACATGCCATGACAAGTTCCCTCAAGGGAAGTCCTGTAGGGTCCAAATCCCAGCTGAAATTCCTGAGTGAGCCATGTTGAATGTTTGAGACTGTTGCTGGTTGGAGTGACTGGATTGCAGAATACCAACTTGAAAGGTACAAAAGCCCGAGGATCTGTACATCTGGCAGTACAGGTGGCTGCTTATCAAACCAAAGAGCAGCATCGGGGTTTTTTTCTGAATCCTACCACTCCTTAGAAAAGCAAGATGAAATTGCAAAAGTACTCATCATTGGCTAATTTCTGTTAACTTTATATTCAGTAATATCTCTCCCTGGATTGCATTTAGACTACCGAGCTGGAGCAGTTTGTAATTGACCCCGCAGTTCAGCTTCCCTGATGCACATCACACACTGACTTTCCTTCCTCTTGGTGTTTCTTCTTCCAGTGTAAACTGGAGTACAAGAAATAAGGGAAGAGGAGCAGAGAAAATAATATTCAATTGCAGTCAACCTCATCCCACCATAGAATGAAGCCAGCACCTGCACCCAGCCTCAGGGACTAACAGCACCCGCAGTTTGGATGAACCATTAATTTCAACAGAATCCCTTGTAAAGCTGCATGCTGCTCAGAGATGATGAGGATAGCCTCTTGTTCTCTTAAATTGGAGTCGTTTGGGAGAATAAGATAGGCTGGACATTAGATAACCTACATGGAAGCCATAGTTTTCTAGAAATGAATATGATTTTTCTTTCTATATCGCCATTACAATAGTTTCTGTTACAATGTGAGACAGGAATAGTGTCATCAGCTTGCTGTCCTGATTATTTTCGTGAACAACAAGCTTGAGAAGGACAGATTTTTTTCCATCTGTGTGCCTTTGTACATCTGTTATGCTAAATAGATTGAAGGGATTGGGAAATACTACCAGTCTAAACACTGTGATTTCTGGTTTTTTTTATAGATGGATATGACCTAGCTACTAAAAAATAATGTTTTATTTCATAAAGAAGACACAGGTGAATTAGAATATGGAGTACTGCTCAAAGCTTATTCTGTAAGTTATGTCATTCTTATAAAGTATTTCTGAAAATGTAGTATCTCTGCTGTTTGGATACATGCAAATGTATTAACAGTGTGAAAGAGGCTCAACGAAATGAGGACAATATACCAAATATTACCAATATTGGCTGTTCTCACACCACGTGAATAGCAAGAAACTCCATTAAATGCCTAGTGTTAATAATAGTAATTCAACAACAAAAAGGATATCATACTCTTTCCATTCCCTCCCCCACAACACATGGTGGTTTAAACCAGAATCATTTGTTTATTTGCAGAAAATTCTGCTCTAAGTCTGCATACAGCTTGATGTTAGAAATAATTGGTTTTATGACTGTATATTAGGCATATATAAATCTTTGTAGGACAGTTTGATGCATATATATATACATCTCTCATGCAGCTTGCACTGCTTATGGACTGCAGTTGTATTAAATTTGGAGTGGATCACAGGAGGTTGTTCTAGCCACCACAAGCCTAAGCTATCTACAGCATCATCATCCAGTTTAATGTCATTAAATTAAAGGTGTGAAACTACTTTATGGTAGCAACTTGTCAGCTGCTTATGGGTAGACTGTGCATAGATGCTCAAGTTAAAGCATCAGCAAATCAGAGCATCAATAACCATAGCAGGAACAGCCTAAGCTATCTACAGCATCATCATCAAGTTTAATGTCATTAAATTAAATGTGTGAAACTACTTTATGGTACCAACTATTCAGCTGCTTATGGGTAGACTGTACACAGATGCTCAAGTTAAAGCATCAGCAAAGTCAGAGCATCAATAAACATAGCAGGAATAGAATGGCACAAACATACCTGAAATTTTTGTACTTAATGCTATTTTCATATAATAAAAGCAGTTCAGGTGACCCACAGCCGTGATTTCAAGGTAAACATATTTCCAACCATCAGGAGCAGTAACATTTTAGGCCAAAAATCCTGACCTGGCAGTTTTGTTTACTCTGCTCTGCCTACAATAGAAAAAATTGAGATGAAGAGAAAAAAAACAACCCCAAAACACTAAGCTGTGTTTCTTCCATCTGTGTAGCAACAAAGGGAAGGAAAACAAGGGGAAAACACACACGAGGTAACTACTAGGTTCTGCCCTGATCAAGATAACTGCCTCATTGTGTCCGTTGTAAATGTTGTCATGACTTAGTTCAAACTTTGGCCTTGAACAATGGAGACCACGATATACGTTTGCTGCATATTGAGAATGTTATGGGAATGACCTGAATATTTTATACAAGGGTAGCAATATAACTTGAACAAACTTTATCTAGCCATAACATTCTGGAACATGGACTGCTGAAACAATTGTGGCTGGGGAGAAGTTCCGACAGGAAGACGAATATCCCAAAGTAAATCTGCTTTCAGGTCTCCTTTTAGAAAGGCTTTCTTTTTTCAGTTTACTACAGAAGGACTGTGTGGTGGGGGAGGTGGAGGTTTCGCTGTGTATGCCCTTCCCATGGGGGCTTCACAGAGGAAGAATTATTGTAAATTCACAAAATGCTCTGCATAGCCAAAAGGCCACCAGAAGACTCAACAGGAACAAGCTGAAGATTATTCCCATATCTTTCTCTTTCTTTGTCCATTTTTTCGACAGGCTGATTCTAGAACATGGGTGTAAAAGGCAACATCTACACATGAAATTAAGGAGAGCCTAGATGTTGGCAATGACCCAGATACTGCAGCTCAGACTATTAAATTTGTAGAATTCCTTGTATGGGTCTCTGCCACTGTAACTGCTGCCATGAAAAACTCTAAGAAAGGTCTTTTTAATGTAACAACATATTGATCGCTAGATCCCACAGTGACTTTCCTAAATGAACTATTAGGAAATAATAGCTTTTGTGGTTCTATGAGCTACTAGTAGAAGTCTTTCTCTTTTGTCTCCTTTTTTCAGTTTTTTTTTTACTGTCTTCTTTTTGGTCACAAGTTCCTCCTTAACCATTGCCAGTTTTCTCTTCAATAACCAGCTCTTTTAACTACTGGCTTATTGTTATTTCCAGATTTCCTTGTCTGCCATGCTTCTTCTCTTTCCTTTTCTCCAGTTTTACCTTCCTGTTCAATTCTGGTTGCATTTCCAGGAATGTACTGTACAAATCCCACATTTAGAGATCAAAATTTTAAAAGGTCTGTGACTCTGATAAAATGCCAAAAGATTTTTTTATTAAAAGTCTCAAGATTGTATAGACATGCTTAATGACTTTTAGCAGATAATGAATGCATAATTGCACCAAGAACAACATGGTGTTCTCTCATTACTTAGCATGCACAAGACTATTTGCCAGATTTCCTGATCTGATGGAATTAGGGAACTGAATGAAACACAGACTCAATTCACTGCGTATTGTTATAACTATTTATATTTTTGTAGGGATAGTAGGAATGTTTACTAGAAAACAGCAAAAAGAAAGTAACAGAGTTGTCGCATTTCATTCAATAAGATAACTTCAGTAACTGAAGCAACCTTCAACTGATTGATTCTTGATTCTTTTAGGGTCCAGGTAGCAACAAGATCAGAAATTATTTCTTCCATGTTTGGAAACACACTTAAAAAAAATCACACTGTTCTTGGGCCATTATGTAGACTGTAGGCCACCTTATGCCAAGCCTGAAGGTCATCTGAAAGCTACAGATAGACAAACTTGCAGCTGTTTGTTTCTTTCTTAGCACGGACGAGTCCACCTCACACAATTTCTGTGCTTATCCTTTGGTTTCTTTTCAAATCCCACTTTACTTCAAATATTGTCATGTGTTCCTTGAAAGGATTATCACCTACTTTTGAAGGACCATCTATCATGTTGCCCATTACTAGAGAAACCTCACCCTTAATTTTGTAACCTGAAAGAGCCCAGATCCAAACTTACCAAGTGTAGAGTCAGGGAATTCTTATAAGAGAAATCCTGGATGAAAAATTCATGCTTGCTGGAGTCTTGCTGCCTCTAGGATCTCTTTTAGTAAGACTTCCTTATGAAAGAAGCTGTGAACTGGCTCCAGATGTACACCCTCAGAAATAAACCAGCAATATTTTATACCTCTGAAATGAGCAATTTTTAATCTCTGGCAGACATACTAGATAGCAGCTCCAGTGACTATTTAGAGGAAATTATAAACTTCTAAAGCTTCGTGGTATCTCGGTGATGCAATCTATTGTAGCTATAGGGATGTAGTAAGAATATTTGTGCGAAACACTGAAGAAACAGTTCTGAACACTATTGTGCTGAGGTCACTGGAATTGCTAAGAGCACTGATGGTCACAAAAACTGGCACTGTGCACATTTTGAAGCTGGTTTTATCTACTATTTTCTAGAAGATTAAAGACATACACTAAAAATAAACACTTCTTTTAAAAAGATCTTTTATTACAAAGAATGCCCATGACAGCTTTTTTTTCCCACTTCAACGTTTTGTTTGTCAGGGACACTACAAAGTTACATATATGTTATAGAATACAAATTATAAATAAGGCAATTTCCATTAGAAGAAACAGAAGAACTGCTTTTTTCACCAGACAGATAGTTTTCTAATTCAGTATCTTCAATGATATTAGTGTAAGCAGAAAACTATTTAAAGGACATTCTGAACTGCAAAAGAACACTCTAGACATTGGTCTGGTTTTTTTGTATGTCTATAATATACAAACATTTAAGAGACAGCTTCTGCATAGCTGAGATGTTTGTTAAAACCTTACTTTTCAGACGGCACCTGAGGCTCTTCGTTGAAGCTGATGCTGCATAGCTAGTTGTGAAAATTAACAGGTAAGTCACTATAATTGAGGAGCTAAACATTTATCTTGCATGAGGGGCACATTGATTAGAAGGTTTTCAGAAGACTCGTTACCATCAAGTGTTAAATACTACAAGTTACTCTGTGGGCCAGACTGAATTCAGAGAACCGGAGATAATGGGACTATAAAGATGATATGTAGCTAGCAACAGTTGTGACTTGCTTAGGGATACATGTAAACACAGTCTGGTTAGGACACTTAACAGGATAAACGTGGAAAAAAAAGAAAGGATAAAGCAAACAATATATGAAACGGTTTGTGGGCAGTTTTCAGTACATTCATGTTCTCCTGTAATGCTGAGAAGAAATAACATACCATGACTACTATTTGTAGAACAAAAGTGTTTCCCATAGCAAAGATACCTGCTCCCGTTACCCTTTCTCCTGTGTTCCTGTTTGCTCTATGTAATGTGGTAGCTCTCTAGATACATGCTGGCTTTAGTTCTCCAGAGGCATTTTTTCCCCTGCTTTCCTGCCCTAACAGACTCACTGTCCTCTCTCCTCTCTTCACTTCCTCAAGTGTCTCAGTCACAACTGAAATCAAAGAAAATTTATTGTTGGAATGATGGAAAGTTGTAGTCATTCTTGATGGATAAAGATGTTACAGGTCTAAATTACATAACCTACAAAAATTACAATTGCTCATTGAGAAACAGTGTCTAGGTGTAAGCCCTGGAAAAGTTACCCAGGGAGGCTGTAGTGTCCTTGTGACAGAAGGCTGTGAATGATGGGTAGGGCAATTAACCATCAGGCGTGACACAGGTACAGCTCACTTTGCTTTTGAGAGCTATGGACTCAATGAATTTTGTATCATGTCAATGAAAGCATTTTGAATGGAACTAACACGTATCACATTTTTGTTCTCAAGCAGGCAACTTTCCTGAGTAGGTATTAAAATCACTGTGTCTTGGCTTTCTTGTTTGTTTGTTCTTGTTTTTTTATTAATTACACGTTATGTTCATGGAAATCTCTTTGTGTAATTATACAGATTTCGTATTGCCTTTAGCCTTGGTCTTTGGCATTCAGACATCTGTGTATCTATTTGCTATTTTTTCTTGTTCTTCTCTATGTATACCTACTAGATTTGATAGGAAGTCCCATTAAAAAGAGAGAGGATACAATTGCCGTTAATACAATACCTAGCTTGTCTTAATCAGGGAAAGGTTTTATAAGGCTAAATTTAGCTATATTTAGCTAATATAATTTAGCTATATTTATTAAAATTAGCTCAGGTTTGTTGGTACAGAAGTTAAACTCTGGCTTGGCAACTGCATTGTCACTTCTAATTTAGATCATTGTTTTTACTCATTAGTCTTACTTTGTGTATACCCTTTCCTCTTAATGAGAGCAGAAAGCGAATTTGCAGCCTACTGAGTTAGCCATCATAATGGTAAGCTTGTTTCAGGCCCTCTCAAACCACAGGTTTGGTTAATATTATAAGCCAATTTAGCAACAAATCCCTGTTAATAAATATGGTTCAGTAGTGGTTTTAAAGCAGAAGTAAAGTGATCAGCTCTTTATGTGTTTGTTCTGCGTATAGCAGCCCAGAAGGTCTTGGTGCAGCAAGATCATATGTTAGCGCAGCTGGATCATGTGCTACCCACATTTGCTGATTGTCATGGTGATTTACTGTTGTGATCAAAACTTTCCTGCTTCTGCATACTAATAATTGTAGGCTATTTGTAACATTTATGGCCGAAGGCATTGGAAATATACTCTAAGGTTATATCTGCACTAGTAAATTTAACGAGCGCTATGGAACTTCCTGGACATTAGAACTCAATCACCGGTAGTTTTAAATGGTCAGAATCATCCTTTACACAGTTTTGGCATGTTCCCACATCATTCCCAGGGGCACTTCAGGGGTTAGCGTGCAGTCACCTTAGTTTGGAAACTAAGAAAATATAATAACATGGGTGTGATTCGTTGTGTGCCAGTGAGCCTTGGTGGCAGGGAAGGATCCTGGGAACAGAAGGTATTTGTCGATCCCAATAGATTGACTGTCAGAAACATCACACAATGTATGCAGAAATAGTATTTTTCTTTAAATGGGTCTGTAGTTGCAGACATAAGTCTTTGTATATTCATGTAACAAACATAAACTTACCCCTTCAACAAGGAAGGGGAGGAGAAGGAAGGAG
Source organism: Charadrius vociferus (assembly GCF_000708025.1). NCBI lineage: Eukaryota > Metazoa > Chordata > Aves > Charadriiformes > Charadriidae > Charadrius > Charadrius vociferus. The sequence continues at coordinate 3,912,783 of NW_009647218.1, read as the reverse complement.
TGGCGGTCGGTCATACAGGTGTCTAACTGCTGGTGTCTTGGTTAAGAGGCTCTACCAAGTCCTCCTGACTTGCCTGGGGAAGAGATGACTTGTTACCACTCATCGCTTTATGGCTCTCAGTACTTCATTGGGAGTGGATTACATTGGAATAAAATAATGAGTGGCTTTTTACTTTTCAGGACTAAACCATGAAGTTCATTGGGAATGAGAATGTAAGACTATTTTAAGTATATAATAAAATCTACTTTTAATGCTTATAGTGGAAGAAAGTTGCTGAATATTTTAGGCAGGCACGGTTAATTTAAGTTTCTTGCTATATCTGTATAGCTCTTCAGAACTTTTTTTAGATTAAATAAAAGACAGTTATCTTGAACTTGGAGGCAGTTTCTGTATAAACTTCTTCTCTTCTGCTTATTTCTGTATACAAGAGAAAACCTGAGAATAGTAAGCAATGTAGCGATTTTTATACTTACTCTGTAATGATATTGTTCCTTTATTCCTGTGCTTACAGGTGAAACATACTTTTCATTTTACATGTCACAGGATCAGAGCAGAATCATGATCCTGCCTCACAGGTGATGCTTAATAATTTCTCAAATTTTCTCAAAGTGGAAAAATCTTGAACACCATCTCTAAATGTGTTTTTTGTCTACTCGGGATTTTTTTCTGGCCCCTGTTAGAGCAATTAAGACTACAGATTTCATTGGATTAGTGCAATTCAATGAATTTTAAATAATTAAAATACCATTATTAACAAAGACCTTTCAGCACTAACCATTTTGTGATGATTATAGTCTACTTGCCCAAATACTAATTAAGTTTCGTATTTTTCATCCTTTATATGGCTCTTCAAGTTCTGGAAATGGTCCCCAAGTTGAATACTCAATAGAAACACAGGTGAAATTTTAAACACTGGCATATTGGAAGCACCTGCAAGGGTAGGGGGAGTGGAGAGCCAGATGGGGAACAGGAGGAGAAAAAAAGAATACGCTGGTTCTGTCCTATATTGACAAAAATACAAATAGCAGGGGGAAAACAAGTTTCTTGTCAATCTAATTCTCATTAAAACTCTATACAGTTCAACTAGTACCTGCAAATGAAGCTTCTGTAAGAAAAGCCATCATAAAGCAGTGTACTATTAGTTCCATTACCAAGTTTCTTCTTTCTAGATATAATTATTTCTATTTAAGTTTTAAAAAGTGGGGCAGAACTTCCATTGATATTCCTCGTTCCTCACAGTAAAATGTTTGTGTGACCTTCGCAGTGACTAAAGAATCAGTATATTGGATATTCACTGGCTCTAATTCAAATTCCCTGGATGATTAGTTCCCTGAAATGAGTACTAAGAGAGTCATCGGAGCTACCGTATTCTCCTTTAGCGGAACAAAGGTGCATGGAAAATAACACCTAAAACAGCAGTAGTTCTGTATATCCCCAAAATTTGAGCTGCATAAATAACAATTTAAAATCATAACCCTCTTTCCTCATCTCCAGGGAGCCAGAAAAGAAATCACAGATAACCAAACCAGATTTCTTCTGTGTTATTTGCACAAGAAACAGCTAGAACGAGTCAGCACACAGAATTAAGCCGAGGGAAGTAAAATTTTGGCCATGGGCAGAAAGAGTAGGATAAAAACTAGAAATGAGTCAGAGATGACCCTAAGATAGCAAGCAGTGTTTATAATTCTTACAAATTCCTCCCAAATGACAAGATTTGTCTTGGTCTCGTGATGATCCTGCAAAACTCTAGCCCACTCAGGAATTTCTGTCTGTTTAGTAAAAGTCCCCTCTTCCAAACAGCTTACACCTTGTGAAATGAGTGAGGGACCAGGAGACAGAGCTGCGGAGGGGACTGTGCAGGGCAGGAGAAGCAGAAATGGGGCAGAACAGATGTGTGGAGCAAAAGAATATCGCTCATTTTGGAGTCAAGACAGCAGATGTGACTGCTGACAAGCGAGAGCTCTGGAAGCTTCAGAGGACGGTAACAGCAAAGCATATCAGACATAGAAGAATGCATCCATTAATATGGCACCTCACACATGCCGGGTGCAGGGAAAAGCACGGTTCACTATATGCACAAACACATTTTTATTAAAAATCTCGTCATTGGATGGCATCGCGATCCACTATTATAAAGGCAAAAAATGCTGGATTTGAGCAATGAGGAGAAAGGTGATCGCTAGTTGTTTGAGAAAGTTTTTTAAGGGAAGATGATTCTATGATTCTATAAAGACGTGGTCTTTAGTTTAAACCTAGTAAGCCACTTGGGTAGTAGCCTAGAGATAAAATGAGAAGAGACCAGTTAGAGCTGTACAATACACATGAAAGTGATCTGCATAGGAATTAAATCCTTTCAATTGTCCACATGACATCAGCCTCAGTCATCTTTTGCAAGACCAAACATGTTGCTAAACCTGACAAAATAATACTTTAAAAAAGAATAATAATAAGAAGAAAAGCCCAACAAAAAGCTTATGCTTTAAAGATGGGGATAAGATTTCTGAATATTGGTTGCGTAGTTTTTGCTTGTTTTACACTGAATATGAGGCAAGATCTCTACTGTACCCAAATTATCAAATAGAAAAGAATGAAAGACAGTAAGAAAATCAGGTGAGGACAGATTTACAAAACCTGCGGATAACACGATACGGAAATTTTTAGGTAACTGTGTCTAAAATGCCCCAGTGACACATAAGGAAGTTCTCCATGCATTCTGTGATTCTTTGTGTGCTGAACATCTGAAATCTCATATTTGTTGTTAAATAGGTGGCTGACCCATAGGACTGGATTCCCAATAGTGGGCAGTGAATTGCAAATGTACAGAAGATGTCGTTTCTGCCCAGCTACATGAGTTTTCCTTACTCTCTATTTTCAAATCAGGGAGCTGAAGAGTAACCACAGTACCTCACTGGTACCATGCAAGTTCCTGTGGCCCCAGAATGGAACTGGGAGATGAAGTCCATCGTGGGAGGCTAAAGCCTAGTTCCTTCTTGATGTAGCCCCCAGTAGATTTGGAGCTGGCAGATGAGACAGCATAAGTATGGATGTCTCTGACAGTATCTAAGTAGCACAAAAGGTCAAGAAAGAGTTGATATCTTGAGGTTCAGTGAAGAATAAGAAGTTGCTAGAGACTTTGTTCAATCTCAGTGCGGAAGTAAAAGACTGGAAGCAATTAAATTAAAAACTGGAAGAAGAGGAGCCTTAAACAATGCCTGTAAGCTTTCAACACAAAGATAATGTAGCTGAGGAGAAGAATGAAAGCAGAGCAGCAATTCATGTTGCGTATGGAGCGGTCACAGCACACTTGTGTTGACAGAGGAAGAAACCAGTGATCAGGGAGAGGCTAGGAGTGAAAAGAGTACTGAAAGGGACTGGGAAGTTTAGGCTTGAAGAAACTGAGTGCTTCGATAGATGGATGGGTTTGGAGTGAAGAAAATGCATTACTTTCCAATTTCAGCCCTAAAATCAAAAAAATAAAGGGGCTGGAGCAGACAAGAGACTAAGACGTGATGCCCACCTTTTTTTCCCAGATGCTGGTAAGATCTTGTGAGGTGAAAGGAGAGTGAAGAGCAAAGGGGCTGAGGAGAGACGGAAGCTAGCAAATAGTTGAGGTCCTCTGCAAACGCGTTTGGCGAGGAATGTGGCAGGAATGTGACTGCAATGCACCAACCTCGTAAGGTGTACGGTTCTTTTAACTACATTTTTTCATCAATTGCATTTGTTGAAGACGTATTTTTCAAAACATCATTTGCTCAGCTCCTGGCATACTAACAAGCACGCTAGCATCGTTAAGGTTCAGTCAAACTAATTTTATCTGCATATTGTGGCTTCAGCGTACTTTGCATCTGGCATAGCTTCCCAGGCAATTAAACCCGAGCAATTAAACTGGTAAACAAGCGCGGGTTGTGCTGCCTAATCCCAGCTGCCAGCGCCCGCGGAGGAGGAGGAGGCCCGG
>NW_009647218.1:3848357-3906219 GCF_000708025.1 Charadrius vociferus | reverse complement strand
GGGGAAGGCTCGGCCGGTTCCCACCGTTTAAGGCTATTTTTAGCCTCTCTGGGAGGGCTGAACCAGCTTTAACCCTCCGGTATTACACTATATGTTTTTATATGTTCGGCTCCAAAAAAACCCAAGGGCTGGAGACCGGTCGCAAGAGCGGGGGAGGGAGGAGAATTGTGTGGCCGTACGGCGGGTTTTGTTTATTGATTTATTATTTTAAAACTCTGGGAATAGCTTTAGTACCTGAGTATTTTCATATTATGCACCTGCTGTAGGTTTGACTTGTAGGCTTTGCGTGCTCTGCTAAAAGACTGGTCTCATGAGAGTGATTTTTTTCAGGCTAGAGGAGATGCTTAACTTGCACTTTCAACTGAAAGTCAAGAATCTATAGGTCATAACAAGTAGCAAAGCTAAACTACTGAGTTGCAAGAAAAATAAGCTAACCGTGATGCAAAGCTCAAAAAAAATCCCACTGCATTTCTGTGGGGTACTTCTGTAGGTGTAAAACAACTGCCAAGGCTACAAAAGCATTAAAGGAGAGAATGACAAATATTTAATGAAATTCTATTGTGAATGGTATGTTTTTAGATTTATAGCAGACAACTGTCTTGGGGGCAGGGGAATTAGCTTGAGTGCTTGTTTCTTTACAGTTGGAGTTGTTAGAATGAATGCATGTACATAGCTGGGTTTTCACCGTACCAATTAACATAGAAAGCCTAAAAATGCCTCTTAAAAAAAAAAATCCCTTGCTAGAAGATGCATTCATTATGAAAATAGCAGTGTTTGCTTTTTTGACTATTCATTTCCAAACAAAAATGTAGAGGTGCCGAATTAAGTTCACGCTGTAAGTCTGGATTTTAAGAATTAAATGAGTGGATTTTTGTGAAGAAAAATATATTGGCGGTATTTTTAGATTTACTAGTCACTAAAGGCAAATCTTAAGTTCTGATTGTGAAAGGGCGAAGTGTTCTGCCTTTGTGGTATGATCACATAATGTCTCGCTTACTATTAAATTCTGATTAGTCTCAGTTAGAGGATGTGAAATCTCTTTTACGTTACTATAGTATCTAAGTAAGTAATCCTTTTCCGTGTATCTCCTCTTTATGTAAGTTGGCTGAGCTTCTCTGATTAGTTGAACTTGAAGCCTTTTTGAATTACTAATGGCAACCATTTATCTATTGGGGGACTTTGCCCTTTAGGACCAAAGGGAGAAGTAAGTGTTTCTTCTTAAAATAAAAGTATTCATATTAAAGTAGTTTGATCACCCATAAATTGAAGTGGAAGCTGATTATTAACCCACCTTACTTGGGTTACTAGAAATTATTTTTATGTAAGACAAATCTATCTCGCATGTGACGCTTCTGTGTTTCTTTTCTTCTCATAATGGCTCTGCTCTTTGGTTGCTTCTTCTGTTAGACCAATCTTACAGAACATTGCTAGTGGGTCAGAGGGCTCCGATTTCTCACGTAACTAATTACAGACCATACCTTTAGGCCAAAAAAAAAAGTGTGAGAGGCAATAAGCTTTTGTAGCTCTTTGGGGGAGGGAGGGAAGATGTACTTGCTGCTGGTTAATAAAGATTTTAAACTCTATGAACAGGTCCAGTGTTGTGCTTTCTTGTCCTGTGGTTTGATAGTACTGTGATTTTAATGTGTTTGAAGTTGATATTTCCTCCCCCAAGTAGAATTCATAGCTCTTTGGGGGGGGGAAGATGTGCCACGTCATTGGGACTAGTATCTTTTATAGAAGAGATTGTTTCTGTAGGCAGTTCTTCTAATGTTTTATTTGTCATATATGTAACTCTGAATGGAGCATGATAATTGGTAACCTGTGACAATAGGCAGCTAGTTTATAGAAATGGAAGAAGCTATTCATATAATGCCATAGTTGCCATGGAGGAGGGGAGAGGGAGGGGGAAGTAGAATAAATACTTCTTGCTTCAGGTGCAAATAACTCATTAAAGCCATGGTGGTAAGTCAAAACTAGTGTAAGACACTCACTATTTTTGTTACGTGCCAAGTAAAGAACTGAACTTGAGAGGGAATCTCGGGCTGTTCCCTGACAGTGCCGAGTGTTGAAATGTGCTTTTTTGATTCAGTAGGGAAATACAGTATCATGGCTGAAAAGGAAAAGCAATCATGGGGGAACTTAATAGGCAACTGTTTCTGCAGTTCATCTTGTTATCTTGTCATCTGAAAAAAAGAGGGGGGGGGGAAATCCCGCTAAACCATGTGTACTCCAATTGCATGTAATATGCTACAGAAATCAGTCTCAAACTGTCGGAGCCTTTAAATTTTCTCCTTGTTTACTGTTTGAACCCTGCGAGTCCCCCTGGTGGCAGCATGTCTGCGGGGTGTTTCACTCCCCACTGAAATTTGGGGAGCAATGTGTGGCCCCTGCTTTTTCTTCTTTTTTTGAAGTCTTTTCTCTAGTGATTAACTGAACTGCTGAATTAATATGCTAGTGTTAGGGTAGGAACGATAAAATGCAAATTTTATGGAAGTGTTTTTTTACTATAGATAGATTCTAATGTTAGGTAAAGGATACCATATAGATGTACCTCCATGTTGTAGTTTTAATATTTTTATGCCTACTGGCTCTGACTTGCCTTGCTTTTCTTTATTTCAGTGTTTCGATAGGGATTGTTTTACATAACTGCATAAATGTTATAGACAGGGGACGGGGTGAGGAGGTTTAAACTCTTGCACCATATTATGCAGGTGCAAAAAGTGTAACGGCATGTTTCTTTTGCAGACTAAATATGAAGTTATGATATGGTTTTGTTCTGTGTTAGATTAAATGTATTTATGATATTAAATACTCCAGAGAAAAATGTTTGACTGGTTGATCCTTAATTATAAGTAGAGATAATAATTTCAGAGAGCAGTGTAGAGATATTTTAATTTAAAAATGTAAACTATTCATGTATTCTTTCAAGGCAAACAAGAAGTGCCAGAGCAAACTTTCAAAATGGAAGTTCGTCAGAAAAGAAAAATCATCACTAAAAGATTTCTTTGCATAAAGCATTATCTGCTACGAACAGTAGTTTGCACCTCTTATTTGAAATGGGGGCAATATAGCTGTTGTAATAAATTTATTCTACATATGATATAAATGTTATGTGTAAGCTGCTACTTAAGGTTTATGGGGTTTTTTTGGTTGGTTGTTTTTTGGTCAATGCTTCTTGTGAAAGTATACTTTTTAGAAAGAGAATCTGCAGCAAATGGGAATAGGCAAATGTAGATAACATGGTCAGTAGGTAGGAACACACTTTTTCTCTTTCCAAATAGCCTTGGCTTGTCATCTTAAACAGTAATTAAATATGTTAAAACTGAGTGTGAAACTTTCATTCTTGATTGGTGTTCTGGCTGTCTCTGTTGCTCTGGTGGAGTCCTTCATACAGCAAAGCAACCTGAGCACGCTAAAACTCTGCTTACTACCGGAGGACAAAGAGTTGCCCAGCATCAGATGAGTAGCACATGGCTGATGGAGGGTTTTCAGTAAAAATAACTTTATCCCTTCAGTGGCCTAAGTCTCCTTCATTGCCTGCTGAAGGAGCCACTGGAAAGGGTCTCTTCCTTCTTCACAATAGGTTCACAACAAATTTTGATCCGAGTTCAATATCAATAGGCTGTGTCATTTCTGTTGCTTCCAAAGGAATCGTCAGCTGAATTTTCAGTAGCTGTTAATTCGGTGTGGCCAATGGAAGAGTAAATGCTTAGATGTATTTTTCAGATGCTAAAGTAAATAGAGAATTTTGGAGGATGTCACCTATTGTAATATTTGTTTAGTGGTGACTGCTTTTCCTATACCTGACCTACATTGAATTCAATAATATACATTAAGGATAACATATGTTATTGTATGTACTATTAAATAAGAGATGAAAAATACATGTAGCTGAAAAGATTAAGTCCATTAGCTAGGCGACACGTATGTTCTTCCATATGTCCTTTTTTCCTAAGCAGTAAAACAGTTCTGATTAACTTCTGGTTAGTTTTTTAACCAGAATTAGGTTTTTAAAATGCCACTGTATTTTTAGTCCTGCTCTTGCACATTCTTTTATTTTCTGACTTAATTTCATGTTAGTCTTGTTAATCATGCTTTTCAGTGCTTGGTGGTTGGTTTTTTTCCTTCCTTTCAAAGTTTTTGTTTTCATGTTATGAACAAAATAAATTTGTGCTTTCTTTTCACTTTCTCAAAGAACTGCTTCAATTTCCCTCAAAAATACAAAATAGCATATAAATATTGAAACTTATTTTGGCCTTTTGATAATAATAAAGACCCAGGTACTTACGCACTTTCATTTCAATAATTTAGTGTTGTTAATGTTTGTGAAAGCGCACATGGTAAGCATGTGTTGTGAAGAATTCTGATTAAGTAGTCTGCTGCAGACCTGTGCAAATAGTAGTCAGCTAATGTTATGATGGCAAATCCTTTAGAATTGTTAAAACAAGAATTAAGAGTGCTTCCTTGTCTTGCAACTGTTGGATGATAAGGATTGTAGCTCGGTTTGCAGGCACTGAGTGTAGAGAGACCTCTGGCCTTTGATTAAGGAATTCAAACTTCCTGTGAAAGGTAAAAGATCAAGAACTGAACTATCAGCTTAAAACCCATTCCCTCCTTCAGTCTTTTTTTTTTTTTTGTCTTTTAAATAAAACACATGCATGGATTTAATCTTGACATAGCATGTAATTTTCCTTGAAGATAATTTTCTGCAACACAGCTAGGGCTGTCCTTAGCACCAAGGGTTTACATAAGTGGATGGAAAATGGTTTAGCTTGCTACTTATACCCAAGGCATTTCCGCCCTTATTCCCTTTGTCATTAAGGGATCCATTTTTATATAATGGATTTTACTTGGGTGACAAAAGGGAAAAATAGGGAAAATCAGTGTTTGGTTTGGAGGAAGAGAGCATGGTAAGACTTATGCTGCAAATGCCAGTAACTTCATATTCAGAAATGTTGTATGCTACGCTTTAGAAAATCCTTATGCTTTGAACTAGTTGGAAGTAAGAAGGAAATCATTAGAAAGTAAAGCAAAAACAGTTATGTCTAACTAACAACTTGAGATAACTGCACAGTTGCATATAGTTTCAACTAACTTGTCGAATTGCTTATAGAAGTTCTAAGCAAAGCACAGGACAGTTGTGAAAATAGTAAAGTTGATATTTAGTGCTGATTTATTTAGAAAAGAGTGTGTGTTTTGAATAGTTTCCATGGGGACCTCCACTTTTCGGAAGCAGACCTGTTTGATGTGATAGTAGTGAGCTGTTTACTGATTGTTATACAACTGTTATCTGCTTGAAACTTTGAATTTATTACTCCGTCTCGACATTTATGGCAGTTGAATACATGAAAAAAATATTTATGAAGTAGCTTTTAATGTTACTGGTAATGTTTGGTGATTTTGAACTTTATTTTGTTAGGGTTATATTTAAATTGTGTTAATCATATGGCTTGTACAAGCGAATATTCTGCCAGAATAAGAGTATGTGAAGAAAGCTTTACTAAATTATTTTAAGTTTAGTATTCACTTGGGTTATGATGACCTGCAGGTCTCAAAGTCAGTGCTTGTAACTGAAGCACACATCTAACCAAATATTTAGTTTGTCATCCATTGTAGTTGATGATGAACCTTTTTTTTTTTCCAAGAGAGAATTTTCATGTTTCTTGATTCATCTGTCTTTCCTGCTTTTCCAATGTTTTTAGGATAAAGCTCTACTAGAACCGTATCCTAGACAGTCTTTACTCCGCAGCAAGCTTAACTTTATCCATCTGGGGAGTAAGTAGTTGCTGCTGATATATTATATTTGTGTGTTAACAACATTTTGTATTATGGCATTTTCAAGTTTCCAGGCTCTGCATAAGGAGCATGCCTCCTTTAATGTGCAAAAGAGCAGCTGTAGTGGTAGGGAACAAGCAGCCAGGCTTAAGTGCAGGTTTTTGACAAGTGACAATTGAATAAATGATGCCTCTGAAAAGAAGGGCTTGAATTTAAACTAACAAGAAATGTAATTGAAACATAAAGTGAAAACAAGTTAAAAATAGGAACGTCCACTCTATTGCTACTTATTTGACTGGAAATACAAAATGAAAATTTTCAGTATGGTTTATTTTCAGCAGTGGCAAAAATAAGTATTGGAGCTTTTGCAATTTTTTATCATAAAATTGATGTAAGGATGAAGCTTGGAAGCAGACTAAATGAAATACTGAAGAAATTAACTGCTGAAAGTCTTTGTGCTCATTATTTTTGCGAGTGCTACATCTTGCAGAACCAGCATTCCTATGAGAGCAGCACAAATTGATAACTGCTGCAGGTCTCAAGTAGAACTGCAATACTGGAAAAGTGAGAATGAATCACTCCGTAATTAGAGAACTGTTTAATAAATATCATAAAATCTACTATGGCTTATGCAGATAAATTATTTGGTTTCAGTATTGGCTTGTAATGACTAATTATAATTCAAATGAGTAGGGGTTTAAACCTGTTCCTAGATTTCATTGTACATGGGAAGGTGTGAGTATCCAATTACTGGAATTGGAACTCAGGGTGGATATGAATGGAAAATAGCAAGTTTACAAAAACTTCATTATGTCATTCATAACAGAAAGCTTTTTAAATAGTACTTCATAAGGTACAAAGGCATGCCTTCATTATGCTGTGCTCAAATGAAATGCCTTCAGCTGAGGGGTGACTTAAAGGATGAGCTCAATAGTGTTTGCTATAAAGATTTTACCTGCTGACTGAGCTGTATCTCTCGTGTTCTTGTGCAGTTTTGGATGCTTTGGTGTCTAGCAAGTTAGTAAAACTTTTACATTCAATTGTCAATAGCCTGTTCCAAACACTGACAAAAATTAGGGACACCTGTGAAAAATTGCAATTGAAGTGAAGAACTGTACTGTCAAATGCCTTTGTAGACAAGTATTACGAAGTTATTGAGTTATTTGTAATACAAACATTTGGAAGAATTCAAGTGACATTTGAATGAAAGTGTAGGAAGCTTTCTATTAAAAATGCTCAATCTCAAAGATTTCAAACGTTCATTAGGTGTTCAAATAGTCATTGTAGTTCTAACTATCATTTAACAGTGTGTGTGCTAGAGGGGGGTTCAACCATCTTGGATTTTTTTTTTTTTTCTGATGGGGGAAACAAAAGTCACTTGGGGAAAAACATTTTGCTTGTTAAAGTTTAAAAGACAATTTGTAACTTTGGCAAATATTTACCTTCACTTGGGGAAGAAACCTACATTTATATTATGTTTGTTTGTTGGTTTTTTTTTCTTTTTTTCCCCAGAGTAAAGCCTTCCCCAGCTGAAGGAGTCAAGTCCAATCCATCCAAGAGACACAGGGACCGCTTGAATGCAGAGTTGGACCGCTTGGCTAGCCTTCTGCCTTTCCCTCAAGATGTTATCGCCAAATTGGATAAGCTGTCTGTGCTTAGGCTTAGTGTCAGTTACCTGAGAGCCAAAAGCTTTTTTGACGGTAAGAGTTGGGAATTTATTTGGGTTTGGACTGCTTGTAAAATTCAGTTCATACTGTGTGTTGATTTCAGCTGTTTAAGTACTTAACTGTTAATTTATTTGTATTTTAATGGAACATCCAGTTGCGTGGGTATATACAATGTAACTGTATAAAGTCAGCTTTCCAGTTTCTTGAAAACCAAATGTAACTACTTATATTTCACTTAAATTACCGGTCTTTCAAAGCTTTGCATTTGGAAGTAATATTGCCCTCAATGAGTCTTCCAGTCCTTTTCCTTAGACTTTCAAAGACACTAAAGACTTTTTTTCTTTCCCCTCTGAAAATCAACTTCATAAAACCATTACTGCTCAAAACATGTCATATGAGTTCCCATCAGCTGTATGTTTTGCTTAACGATGCATGAAAAATGACTTTGTTCTGATGCCTCTTCCCATAGTTTATTGCAAAGGTGACTTGTAAAGAAAGAGAGGCAAAGTCTTTCCTGTGTTCAAGCCCTGATTAATGCAGGGTATGAGGCATTAAGATGACAGCTAAGGTTCTCCAGTTGTGTGGGCAGGTTTTCCCTGGCCCCAGCCCTGGCAAGGGTAATACAGCAGCGCTCGGAGTAGTAATCAGACCAGAAGCATGTGTCTTCTTACACCATCGCAGAGCTGCCCAAGGAGTCCTACCCCTCTCCTTAGCTACCCGAGTTGTGCTGCGGGGTGAGATGGGATGGCTGGCTTCATGCCAGTTGTTTCAAAGCAGAAATAGTCTGGTCCTTTTCATTGCTGGAATAAAGCAGGGAGCTTGTATTTAAATGCTTACCCTGTTTTTAGACATGAAAATAACCTCTGTCCTCCGCAGTTTTTCCTGCAGGGATACAGAAAATGTATTTTTATCTATTGTGTAGTGGCTTCAATTTAGTAGTGCTTGTACATTTCTATCCTGTGCTTTATTGCTTGAAGAATATATGTGTCTTGGTTTCTGTGCTTGTTCGGGACAATTCTTAGTATGGAATCCACTCAAGTTGGTCAAATATTTCTAGCAGTGTTTTTCCGAATAAAAATATTTGCTCCCATGAAATGAAAGAATTCTCTTGACACATCTGTTTTAATAAAGTCTTTGAAACGTTATCTCAGGTGACTGCCGTAAAACAAATGATTTGGCTTGTCTGTGCTCTCTTGATGAATTGAAGAGGAAGTTCTAGTCTCAATGAAACTTTTTTTTTTAAAAAAGGATTCTACAATAAATACAGGATTGCAAGTTTTTTGTCTTACTTGGGATGGATTGATAATAGCAAATCTCAATTTCTCATGTGATGACAATTTTTGGTGTGTGTCCCCCCACAAAAAAATAATTGCACTTGAAGGCCCTGGAATAAAGGGATTTGAGACTATGATTTCTATATAGGAAAAAAATTCATGACTTTGTCTGTAAAGAGTCAGCCAGAATCGCTTCACACCAAAATTTACATCAGTTGCTGATTTCTAATTTGAACATGAAGGTAGCTTTCAGCCATGTAGAGTGGTGATGTTAGGTGTGCGTTAGTGGCAGGGAAGTTATTTGCATTTCAGCTTGCAGTTTAATTACTGTGGATCCTGAATTGAAGCAAACTTAACCTGTGTTTTCAACTCAGTAGCGTACTACAAACATATGTAGCTAATGCTGCCATACTGGACCACAGCTGTAGAATATAGGGTATTTAATTGTGTTATAATGAATTAAGTAGCAGAATTTTGATTTGTCTCATAGGAAATGCAACAAGCAAGTGCATATACTAGGTACATTACAGTGGAATATTTTTCCTATAGTCTCCATAAAACGAAAAAGCCTGGTAAATGTGAAAAGATAAATAATTTCATGTTGCTAATCTTGTGCAAGACATTTCAAACAGTGTAAGATGGGGCAAGTTTAATTTATACCTTTAGATAGAATAGCTTCAGTAGCAGCTGTCTTAACCCTTTTTTAGCAGAAAAAGGATTTTTGCTACTTCTTTTCAGGCCTCTGAACTGTAGGACTACAAATCGGGTTAGTAATCAGTATCTATCTGAAGGTGTTTAAAGGCTAACATCAATGATTTAAGATAAACAAGAGAAACCAATCTATGACTATGACAGATCCAGTATTGAAAATAAGATTTTATACTATTTTAATGTACTTAAATAACATGGAATCTATTTCAGTTTAAACTTACCCTCCGAAAGAGAAATTAGTACTTTGAAGTACAGAATTAACAAAAATACTCTGAAAACCCCTAGGTTAGAGTTTCATAATCTTTCTATGTAGTGCTTCTCACAGAACTGCTGTTCTGAAGGAATGATTTGTGTAGTTAAATAGATGCGGGAAGCCCTATAGAATAAATCTGACAAATGCAAGAGTGAGCACCGATTGTCACCTTGAGTGCCTAGACTGAGCCAACAGGTCCACTTTATTAACGCAGCATGCTGAAGTAAAGGGAAACGCTAAATGAATAACAGGATGCAAATGGGGGGTGTGTAAATTCCTGCGGAAAGTAAAATATAAACGCGTAATCATATGATCTTGCTTGAAAGGAAACCCAAGTTTTTGCTGTAACAATGGATATTTTTTCAAAGAAAACACTTGCATTTTTCCAAGTTTAAATAATCCAGAGTGAATGTCTGTTTTCTGAAGGCGGAAGTCTGGGGGCGGGGAACCTGTTTTGTGAAAGACATCTCAAGAAGTTACATCAATTTGAATAAATATACCTCAGTTAGACATTTTTTTGTTAATTTCTAAGTGTGTATATGTAAAAAAAAAAAACAAAAAAAAACCCCAAAAAAACAAAAACAAAAAAACACCACCAAACCGTAAACAAAAATTCATCTCCCCTGCCCCCAGTCATTAAGATGGTGCAGAATTGTCCCCAGAGGTAAAGACAGGTTTTTCCATAGTATCAACTGAAACGTGTTAGACTTCTGCATGCTTACCATATTTCAGGTTGTAGGAAATAAGTATACAGTTTATCCTCTTCCATCTTACTTTCTTCTGTTGGTTATTGTATTCTCTTAAGCAGTTGCTTTTGATTGTTGTAGTTTGTTAGTGAAGTTATGGTGCTGCTAAGTGATTCTTTTGTATCCCTAACTTTTAAACACACTAGTTCTGCGTGGTCAGGTTGTCTCAAGTCCACATGATGTCAGAAGGCTTTCTGTATCCCCATGTCAAGCACCCTGGCATGCTTCTATATGTATGAATTTGACCTTGTAGTCGAGACGGAAATTCAGTAGTGGCTTAAAATAATGTCTCAAGTCTGCTTCTTTACGAAGTCAAAGTTCCTGCGTGATGAGTCAAAGCTAAGAAGTGATTTAAGATGGTGTCACTTCTCAGCTGTGTGTTGCTACCTGTCTGTACTGAAGTGGATTAGCAGTCCTCAAAGTCAAGCAGGTTAGCTTAAATCACTGCTGGAGTGTTTATTTTTTACATGTAAGATACTTTCTGAAAGTGGCTTAAGGCAAGCTTTTTATTTTTGAGACTAGGATAAATCAGGCAGGTGTCTGCTGACAGTAAAGAAAGTCTTAGTATGTTGTCCTGGTATTACTTCACTCCTTTTTGATGCTAGGTGCCCATGCATGTGTGCAATCAGTGCTGAAAAATATAAGGTGGAGTATGGGACAGCAGCTCTTTCTGTGGGTGCAGGTTAGGGTGAGTTCAGCATCTGGAGCACAACTGGATGATCATTTAGGCATAGCCTGTGCTCCTCATGCATACTAAAGGGAAAAGCCCTTTTGCCTCTAGCGTTGGTCCTGATATGATGAACTGATAATCATTTAAGTCCTCTCCTGCTGTAAGGAAGAACATTTATAATGAGTCTGCTCAGGGTTTTGATGAAGCGGTTAGATTAAAGGGATAAAAGAAGACTTTGTATGCTTGATTACTTTTTTTAATGTTGGGGTGTGATTTTTCTTTTTAAAGGTATACTGAGAATTAAGTAGAGGCATGGAGAGTCTAAAATGAAGTAGCCATGCTGTGTGTGTATCGATACATTAGAAACCAAATTTAGCATGTTGCTTATTAATTATCCTTTCATCCATTTCACTAAGAATTCTTGTGGTTTAAAGTATGCGTTTTTTTCCCTCTTGCTTATTGGACACTATTCTGCAATTACAGAAGAAAGTTTCTGCTCAAAATTAGTTTAGAATTGGCTTCTTATGTTGGATGCAAGTGATTCTGGCAAGCACAGCAATAACAAAATAATTAAGAATTTTTTCCAGTAAGTTTGCATTGCCTAATTTTACTTTGTAATATAATTAACACACATTCCTTGGCATAACATAGCTTAAATTTGCAACACACCCATTGTCATCAGATACATTATATCAAAGGATAGATTTTATTTTTCCTGTGATGCCCGCTGTTCTATCATACTGTGTATTGGAGAGAGCAGACTGCATGCGGATCCTGCTCTGGAGACTATAGCTTAAGATAAGAAGTACTGATGGGAAGGACGGGCAAAGTGGGAGACAACTTATGTATTCTGTCACATTGAGAAGGGCTGCAACATATCTGCAGTCTAGCAGATATAGACAGCCTTTCTGCCAAGTGTTAGGTGGTGGTCTGAAACAAACCTGGGAGCGCGAAAACAGCTGATTCAAATTCAACCCATTAAGACCAAGATAATACAGCAGATCTGGCCTGACTTGCTTTTGGTTCACTCTGTTACTATATTTACCTGCCTTGTTTGTCTAATGAAGCTTTCCTCATGTATTTTTTGAAAGTGTGACTCGTCTTCTGTGTTACCCCTTTCCCTGCTCCTCCTGCTGCATACATAGACACTTCTGACTCCCATGTCAGGAAAAGCTGAAGCCCTCCAGGATAGAGCAGTGGAGTCAGGCTGCACTTACTGCTTTCAAGTGTTTATGTTGATGCCATACGGGAATTTACCGTTGTCAGCAGCTTCTGGTGGGCTTGACTAGTCTTACTTGATTCATGATTCCGTCTTGAGATGTTTTGTTACTCCCAAGGTAGAAAACACCTTATAGTTTGAGAGAGATTGTTTGTGGGTTTTGTAGAACACAATCTGATTTTGATGTGAAGAAGTTAAATGGAGAATCCACCACATTCTTCTAGCAGATGTATCGTCCTGTTAAAATAGTATTGAGATTTAAATTTGCTTTGTTTCCTGCCTTGGAAGTTATGTTGTTCTCTAATTAGCTTTTCTGTATTTGGTATTTCTGACATGCATATGAATTCATTTTCACACTTTTAAATGAGCTGCTTTGAATCTTATCTGAGAGTTGGAGGAAAAAAAATAATTGGAAAAAACCCAAATAAACAAACTCTGTTTCCTTCTGTACTGTCTTCCCCCTGGCCCCAATCCAAAATTATTATAAAACGTGAACCTTGGAATTGTATGGTTATTTCAGTATCAGACTGTTGTACCATTCAAGTTATTTCCTAATCCATGCTTGTTCTTCCACACTGCTGTACTTGTCCTTTTTTTTTTCCCTCTCTAAACATTCCCCCCCTCCGCCCCCAATCCCCTGTGATTCATACTGAGCATTTGTAGCTGTCTGCTACAGGCTATTTTAGCCTGTATTTTACATAACGGAACATAAGTAGGGATTTAGGCTTTGAAGTCCTAAATTCTGATCCTCAAAAATGATGATTAGAGCCATGTAGCTGTGACATCACCTTAAATCTCCAACTGTGTATGCTTTCATTGTTACATGCTCATTCTTAGCTTGCTCAGAAACTTTATTTTTAGGAGTGCTGTGTCACTAGGCACATCATGCAACTAGGCAGCCCTGTACCTGTGTGTATATCACAAAGTAAGAGCTTAATATGTCAATGTATTTGTAGGATAAAGAGGAGAAACTGGGTACAAATACTGACAGTTAATGTATTCTTTGGATTTTCTTTTCCTGTTGCACTCTTGTATTTCAGTGATTAATGTTAATCAACTCCCTTTGCAGGGAAGAGAAATAAAAGGTTATCTCTTCTCTGCCCTATGTGTATTATTTAATCAAAGGCATATGGAAAGTCAGTGTAGGAGCCTCTTATGTTCCACAAAGCTGTTGTAAAATTTCTTGAAAACCCTGTCCCAGTATGCAGAGCATTTGTCTTTTCTCTGTAGCCCTTGTTAATAGGGAGATTAGTTTTATGCATACTGTTCTGGGCTTTGCTCTGGATACCTGTTGCAGTCAATGTTCTCTCGTTTGCAAGACCAGAGCCTAAAATGTAGTTTCTCCTCTGCTAACCATGTCAGTGTTTGGGAGATTGACTTTCTTGGGGTTACTATGATATTCAAACCCAGAAGAAGTAGCAAGATAAAAAGCCTCGTCTTGGGACGTACCACTGCTTCTCTGACTGTGTCTTCCAAATCTTGTAATCCCTAATGTTTTTATAACTATACTGTAGCACCTAAAGATAACGAGATTTGGAGCTTTTTGTTACACAAACCACAGTAACTGTTGATCCCTCCTCCAAAGACAGTTTGAGTGGAGAAATATAATTAGAGGTAGCACCCGGGTCTCAACATCTGTCTTCCATGGACTTCGTGATTCATCCATTTAAATTTGTACAAGTATGGTTTGCTTGAATATGACCTTAAAAATATGTCCTGGTAATTTAAGACTTCAGTATGAATACACTTTAAAAATGTGCACAAATAATCTATTAATACTGGAATAGCTTTTAATGCTGTGTGCCTTTATGGCTCAGGAGTTTTCCTCCTGTGTGTGCTTGTTGATAGGAGAAATGCCTTAGCTTTTCCTGTTTGACTTTCTGTTTTCTGATAAGGAAATGAAACTTGCTTGTATGATTAAGCTCTGTAGATGTTTACAGTTCTAGCCAGTTATAACACTGTTTATTTTTCCTGAGTAAACAAAAAATTTAGCTCTGTTAAACCAGTTTCTGCTCCATACATACTTTGATAGAGTACTGACTAGTTAAAGAATGATTACTTTGTGAATTGTTTTGGAAATCTAGCTAGATAGCTAAAAGTTAATTCTAGTTACCAGAGCTCGGTGGTTGTAATCTGAAAATGGTAAAAGAAATAAGTAATTTCAAAAGTGCTCTTCAGAGATTCAGATGATGTGTTGATAACCGTTTCCTGGGAAAAGCCTCCCAGGTGTACCTGCACATCAGTGCAGTGATGGACTTTAACAAGGTGTTATATTAGTGATAAAACTTACCAGAGTTATTCTAGAAACCTAAATGAAGTAAACTGTAAGTACCAGAATAGTTGCATGAAACTGCCTTAAGAAAACGTAGGTTTGCTGTTTGCCAGCTGTGAACATTAAAGGGGACACACAAATAGGAATTAGTCGCCTTCAGTGATGCATGCTAAACTCTGTTTTTAATTGAACAGAGATGCTTGTTTTTTTCCACTGAATAATTGCCTCTTGAAATTCAACCCATGTGCCTTTTGAATTGCTCAGTACTGCACACTTTATGCGTGGCATCATATAACATCTAATAAGCTGAACGACATACATACTTGGCCCCTCAAGACAAATTCTAAAGTATTCAAAAGATTGCATAAAGTAGGAATTTGCTGGAGCAAGTCCATGGCCTGACTGGTCAAATATTCTGATTCCCCCATCAGACTCCACTGTCATGTCTTCAGTGATACAATTCCTGTGGGCCAGGAGGAGACACTAGCTTTACATACTGAAGTATTCAGTTTTAGGGAATTCATTTTGGCCTCTTGGTGCCTACATCAGATTTACAAACCGAAGAATGATGTCTTTCCTTTATTGACAAGCTATTTCCTTTATTGACAAACTAGTCAGTGTGACACACAAATATTTCGTATGTTTGGAGGACGAGATAAGGGTAGCCCCAGTCTCCCCTTTGCTTATACTATTTGTTGTTTGGGGTACTTTCATCAGACAATGATAAGAGACACATCTAGAACAAACAATCCCAGACTTTTCCTCTTGTGTTTCTCACAACTGCTCTTAATTTTCTTTTCATACTGTCATGCTCTGTATGGTGCTATATGTAGTATCTTACTAGAGACCAGGCTGTTTATTTGATCACATTAAAGGATGTTAAAATGCATCTGGTGTCATATAGCACACTGATACTGAAGGCTTTTGTTAATTTTCTTTCTTGACCTATTTAATGGGAATCTTTGTAGGCAGGTGAAGCCTAATACATATAATTTTGTCTTTTGTAGCTGATGCAAAAATGAATTCCTGGTCAGTATGCTAATTAAGTGGAATAAATACTAATGAGTTATGCCTAATTATGTGGAAGGAAAAAAAGTTGCCCCTCTTCACATACGTCATCACATTTGAAGGTAGAACGCAAGGCTTATGCTCTCCTGCAGGAAGGGGTTGAGCCCTGTGGCTGTAAGAGCTTTTAGGAATGCATCAGCCTGTGTATTTCTGAAGTGTCCCCCTTTTCTCTGCTTGTCTCAGCTGTTTTAGCTGACTGGAGGCCCTCTGATGGAACACTTGCAATTCCTTACCTTCAGTATTAGGAGTGTCAGCCACCCTGAGTCCCCCCGGTGTTTCTTGTAACATGGGTGTACTACTCTGAATGGCTACTGCCTTAGTTAAGTGAAGAAGTTCTTCCTCAGCTTTTACCCTGTGAGAATACTAGTCTTATTCGTCTGTAGACTATGGGCAAATCATGCCTGACAAACCCACCTTTTATGAAGGATGCCTGGTTTTGTGGACAATGAGAGACTGGTGGATATTGTTTCTGTTGACTTTAACAACGTCTTCAATGTCAGCTCTCACTGGTTTTGTATCACTAAGCTGGTGAGTTAGAGTCTCTCCAGAGCATCCCTCCAGTTCTGTAACAAGCGATCCATTCCTCCCCCCCTCTGTGTCGTACAATTGAGGTCTAACCGTTGACCTCAACGGCAACCTGTGAAGTGCAGGGGGTGACTAGAGGTTTCTGCAAGAGACAATGAAGGACTCATCTTTCAAACTGAGGGCGTGCATGTGGCTTTAGCAGGATACATCCATGGGCCTTGGCAGTGAAATGAGCTGGGAATAAGTCCCATCTCCCACATAGAGAAAAGGCAGTCTTGGGCTGGAACAGAAGCAACCCTCCAGAAGCTCACTTGACTCCCTTGCCATGCTTCAGTCATTGCAGAAAGTTTTCTGTTAAATTGCTGAAAAGCTTTGAATTGGCATAAAAAGACAACGTAATCTCTTTTGGTGGAATGTATGTTTTCTTCCTCAATTTAAAGAGGTATTTCTGTTAGAAAGTGCTTATTCATTAATACCCTTATATATCAAGGATTGGACTTGAATAGTTTTGTGAAGAAACCCACTCCATACCCTCCTAATGTAATAGTGGCAAAACTCAACATCACATTTTACTAGTAGAATAATTAAACTGTCCTGCTTCATACATGGAATGTAATTGACTGTTTCCCTTTTTGAGTTAAAATCCTAGAGAAATTCCGCAGTCAAAAATTCTACGTGATTGCACCATCAGTTGGGTGAAGCCAAAGTTAAGGCATTGTTTCAGTAGGGGAAAAAAAAACCCAAATGGATTTGAGTTAATCGTTGAGTACCAGGTCCAAGTTTGATTGAGATGAGTTCCTCGCTGAAACTGATAGGTAAGAAAATAACTGTGAACTGTAAAGGATTTAAAGATCACTTTAAATTCCTAGGCTTTGTAATAAAAAAAATTTACTGTTGATGTATAAAACAGTTATTTTGATAAGTTGGTTTTTTTAAGCATAGAGTTTAACCATTTGTTTTGGACTCTATGGTATTAACTGTCATTTTCTATTTGGTATTAGTCTTTTCTACAAATCAAAAGCATAACAAATGGGTAGTGATTTTTAAACAATATGTAATGTCTGATTAGCTTTATGCATATAAAATTTCTGCATTGTTTTAACATACGGGAAAATTAAGTTATAGGAAAAGAAAACTCTGTTTTAGGAACCAAAGGTTCAAAAACCCCAAAAACATGATAGGTAGGTACCTCTATGCATCTAGGCTCAACTCCCCATAGATTTCATTCCACAAGAAAGTAAATCACTTCCCTCACCTCAAAAAAAAAAAAAAAAAAAAAATTAGCAAGCTTTTTTTTTTGTCCCCTTTTTGTGGCTAAAGCAGTATCATATTAATAGGTCTGATGGTAAGTTACAAGCATGCACCTCTTGCTGACTTTTTCTGTACAAGCAAGGAACACGTACGCAGACAAGCAATTGAATGGGAAATACCTCAGAATAAATGTGGGTGTGCCAGGATATGGTTTTGGTGATTCAGCAGGTGACTGTCGTCTCTGTGATAACTATGGAACCAGAGTTCATTGCCTCTAAGTTTTGAAACCACAAGTAATATACGGTTTGGTATGTGGTTGTTAAGCTTCAAAGCCCAAGTGAGAGTTGACAAATTTGAACAACTGCATGTTTCCTGAGACCTACTTTTCTGTTTTAAAGTAAATGATAAAAGCAAAAGTAAAATTATATTCCCTATGTGTGTTTAAAAAAAAAATAAATCCTGAACTAAAATTCTGGCATCAGGAGATGCGGTACAACTGGCTAGTTGTAAAAGCACTACACGATAATTGCTGTTCTGCTGCATTATAGCTATGTCATTCTTTAGGATTGTTTTTTTTCTCAACTCCAGGCTCTACTTTAAGTTGATGAGAACTACCACTGATGTATTAGAAGCTTAGAAATTTCCAGACAGCCTATCAATACCATTGACCCTCTCGGACAAAGACGTAATAGTTTTCCTGATCCTACACTTCATGGTCCTGTGACCTTCTGCCTAATTCTTGCTCTCGAAAATGGCTGCTTGCCTTCAACGATATAAATCTCGTTCTGTCTCCTTTTTACATTATCCCAATCTGGGAACCTGATGGGGGTATTCTGAGCAAGAAGCGTACACATGATTGTAGGCTTTAAGGGAATGAGCTTTTATTGCATAGTGGTTGTGACAGCTTCTGATTTTTATTCCCCCCCCCCCCCCCCCCTTTTTTTTTCTTTCTCTTTTTTTTTTTTTTTTTTTCCCCTCTCCCTCTCACCCTCAGCTCAGGACCGGTGGCTCCTAATGCCTGCCACACACATAAAATAACTTTGAAGTGTCTTGCATAGCGTGGTTTAGGAACATCTCCTTTATGTAGTGCAAGTCTTTGTGTGAACAAAGACTTGAGTCTTCCAAATGCAATGACTGAAGTCTCATTTTTGGAGGTAGGCACATGTTGACTTAGTGTGGTGTTTCTGGAGTGATTAATTAGCCTGCTGTGAACTAAGTTCAGCATCACTCAGTCACTTAAGAAAAAAAATACACAACTTGGTTGTTGGTTTTTCCTTCTACTTAAGAAAACGTAGCAGTGTGTTAAGTACCACTTTGTGGCAACTGAAGATATGTCCCCCATTTAAGGGAGACTACTGCATAAACACTTAACATTCCACACTTAATAATGCTGTTACTCTTTCTTTAAAAAGCAACATTAAAAATGATTAAAACATACAAAAAATGTGAGTTCAGCTGTACTGCGTAGCAGAGCTTGAGTTGGTTTTAATCTGTGTTGTGAGCAATTCAGTGGTGTATAATGGCTTTTCAGATCCTTAACAGGAGATTTTATTTATTTTAATCTTTTAACAGTTCTAAGAGAAACACCAGTCTGCTTCCACACACAGTTCAGGGCTTGCTGAGCTGCATTTTGGGAATGGGTCTAAAGAAAGTATCCTGTGAAAGCTGAGGAAAATCTCATTCACAATCTGGTTAAACTTCAAGTTCTTAGGTTACGTGAATATTTTAAAACAGGTTTTTGTACCTTTATGGTATATATGTTAGGCAAATCTAGTAAAATCTAATGTCTTCATTCTCTAAAGTGCTTTTAAAAGCAGTAAGTGTGTTTCCTCAATGTCATAACTTCAGCCATGTTTAAGAATGCCATAGCAACTGTTAAGGCTTTTAGAAGAAACGCTGACTCTATGTGGGTGTGATATCGTAGGGAAAAGAATTCGATTACTCTGCAACTTACGTTTTGCAAAGCATTTTGCTCTAAGCACACAGCAGGCATTTTTTGTATAAGCCAGTAGGGTGGATCAACATCATCTGACATGTAACTAACTTGATAAACTTATTCCTCCTCTGGTGTCTCATGTGAAGGACTAGAATATTATGCAAGGTATTGAAAATGGAATTAATGCTACAGATATTGGAAAAAAAAAAAAAAACAACCAACAACCAAAACCAAGCAAAACCCAATTCATTCCTTTTGGTCATGATTTTTCTGTAGTTGCTAAAACAACTTTGGTAGCAGTAAATTTTTATAGACAGTAGCAGCTGTGACCTCAGGAGCGGGATTTAGCCAACAGTTTGTAGATTTGTCAGGGTGGGAGGAGAGAACAGACAGTAAGAACTGAGGCATTAAACTGCTGATGCTTATGCTAGTTTTCCATTTTAGTGGGTCTAGCACTGAATGGTGTTTTCAGACTTGCCATATTGCTAGTACTTGTCAAGAAATTTTGGGGGATAAACTGCTGATGTTATGAGATTTGTATATTT
This sequence comes from Charadrius vociferus, assembly GCF_000708025.1. Lineage (NCBI taxonomy): Eukaryota > Metazoa > Chordata > Aves > Charadriiformes > Charadriidae > Charadrius > Charadrius vociferus. Next base: position 3,886,307 of record NW_009647218.1, on the reverse strand, counting down.
GAGCTGATTGGGAAAAGTTTAGCAGAACACTGTCAACAGGCTTTCCAATTGCATTTAGTCTGATTTGTATATTTTGAAAACAATTTAAAACCAGCACTTTACGTATTTAACTCAGTTCAGAATTCATGAGCAAAATAGCCTTTCGTGTCTCTCAAATCGTATCGGAAGAAAAAGTTACTGGGCAGTTTCAGCTCATGATAAGTTATGGTGCTTCTGTTACTGTTTTAACATTTTTGCATTAGTGATACAGAAAGAAACACAGATTGAGGAAAACGTTAGGGTTTTGTTGGTGTTTTTTCTTTTTTTTTTTTTTAAAGTGGCTAAGTGCCTGGACTCGAGTACTATGTTGTGCAAGGTGGTTTCCTTCTCAGACACAACTTCTGCTTGCTTAATTGGAAGTGCTTGCAGTAGTAGGAACAGGCTTAACCCGTCCCCCCTTTTGCTGTACAGGCCAAGTAAAGGCTAACTTTTGTAAACAATAAAAGGCCTTGATTGTAAAGAAAAAAAAAACAACAACAAAACACCCAATTTGTGAGAGTGGGCCTGTGTATGCAAGCAGATGACCCTTCACCAAATGGATCTGAGCTGCCTGCTCATCAAATGTGATTTAGGGTATGTTCAGAATCAAAAGTTGGGGCAAAATTTCAAGAAGTGATGAATGCATGATATGGATCTATTGTTGTATTTTTGTCCTCTTCAGCAAATCCTTTTCCAGTAAAATACAAAATGTTTAAAAAAAAAAAAAAAAGTGGAATTGGAGCCAAGACTGGATAAAAGCAGAGGACGCTTCTACAAAATCATTAAAATGCTTGGTCAGAGAATTCAGACAGACCAACACCTGGTAAAAGAGAGAGTAAGCAATAAAATTTGTGTATACAAATGAGAACATTTAAAAGCACAGTTAGACTAACAAAGAAGATCATTTTACAGTAAGCAATAAGGAAGCCTGGAAAAAGAGGGAATGGTGGAATATTGTAAAAACTATTATAAGCTATACAGGAAAAAATAATGCAAGCGAAGAGTTGGATTACTAATAACGTAAAAATGCAGTGACCCTTACACTGCCTCTTCTAACTTAAGAAAGATACTAGTGACAGAGAAGGAAGTGCCTGAGCAGCCAAACTTTTAAAAATAGTATGACATCAGGCTCTACCTGTTATGTGTGGAAGAACACTGGAGGAATCTTATAAGCTTTTTTCTTGCAGGATTTGAATCTGTCTGAATTAACAAAACAGAAGAATGAAAAACTTGCACAAAATGGGGAAACATGGCTGTGTGCGAGAGGAACCTTAGCAGATGTTTCTATTCCTAACCTCCCAACTTCAAAATACTTTGCTCTCATTTTATTTTACCTGCAACATCCATTCCCCGTCTGTTTGTCTAGTGCAAAGGAGATGTGTTTCTGGTGCTACCATTTACTTACGTTTCCATTAACCAGTTCAAGTAGCAGCACTGAGGAGCAGCTCACGTTGTGAAATTCGTCTCATCCCTGGAACAGTATGGCTCAAACAAGTTGCTACATCTATATACAGAGACATGGTTTTGGGAAGGCTATTGTACTTTATAGCTAGTTTTTATTCTGTCTTTTAATGGAGGGAGGCACTATCCGAAATGCAAGAGCAAGGACCAATTATCTGATGTCTTCTTGTGCCTTCCTCTAACTGAGGTCTCATATCTGACTTGGTGACTGACCTGGTGATAAATAGCTAAGACTCCCCCTCATTTTTAGCCCTTCACCTTATTTTCCCAGTTTAAGCTCTTAAGTGTCCTAAGAAGGAATACAGCCACATTCATTTTTGCCCCTTCTCTCCCAGGAAGACCATATGTAAATTACTTCACAATCTCTTGGAGAGAACTTGTCTGATTAAGGGACATAAATGGAAATGAACAGGGAAGGAAGGTGCTATCAGGTGGAAGGGGGCAGATTCAAATGGTACACTATTAGATGGTTATAACTGTTCAGAAAAAAACTTCTGCTTTAAACCTGTCTTGGAGAAAATGGCTGTTACAGAATCTTTCAGTGCTGTTCAAAATCACGTGCTGTTTCAAACTTTATGGGATTTTATCTTTGTGGAATTGTACGGGAAAAGATCTGTCTCCCTTCTGGTAATGGCCCCCAAGCGTACAGTTGCTCTCTTCTGTAAAGTGGGTCACATTCCTTTCAGGATGAAAATAAAACATGGGAATTTGTACTGTATATAAATATTTTCATACTTGAGTTACCTTTCAAGTAGTCTGAAGATTCTGTGGCTGCATTAGCCAACCCCATACCCACAGCCATAGTAAAGTAAATGTCAAATTAGAGCCATATCAAATTAAATGGAAGGTACAAGAGACTTTTGAAGGAATTGCCTTAATTTCTCTTTCTTTTTTTTTTTTTCTTTTTTTTTTTCTTCTCTTTAGCAAGCTACAGCAGTGAGAACACAGCTATATTTCCGAGATTTTCAGATTTTCTAACTCAGGTCACTGTGTGCACAGCTACATGATTCTTGCAGGTATCCTTCTAGGGCTCCACGATTTTTCCCTGGAGGGAATTCCTGTCTTTATATAGGTGTTTACTGACTTTATATGTCATGATCAGATTATCTCCTTTCTGTTCACCTTCTCTGAGAGAAGAACCCAGCAGCTGCTATTAGAAGCCTTCTTAGCATTAAGAATTTGAACTCCATGTTTGAGGGACTTTTAAAATGCAAATCATACCATTAAATGCTCGTAGGCATACTTCAGACCTATAGATATGTGAAAGGTTCTCTGTGAAGATACGCAGTCAAAATTATTGTTTTCAGTACAGGAGGATTTCATCTTCCTTAATTAGAAACTTAATGCTTAACAGAGGGTGTAGCTCTTTTGGCAGCATCTGTGAGATGTCTAGGGAATCAGTTCTGTGTTTTAATAGCTTTATACTTTTGTTTGATTTCATCATTACAGTCAGTAGGAACCAAAGCACTAAAACATTTCAATAAATGCTACTTCTTGTGAAAAATCAACCTAGGAAATAAGAAATCAATATTATGGGATATTTACTCTATTTAGATATATATTAAGGCCACAAACTGAACTCTTTTCCTCTCAAGACATTGGTAGTAGCCTTAACTGATTTACACTTAAATGATACTTGTATAAGTTCTGGCAAATGAAAAATTACTCTCAACCTGGTAAATTGTTAGCTGATGCAGTAAGTTCAAATATAACATTGCTACAATGTCATCTTTTCCATGTAATTTGCTGAAAATAAATGTTGCTGTCTCCTTTCTGAATGTGAGAATGGATGGCATGTTTCTCAAATTGAATTTAAAGATTAATTGTCACCCCACTTAAAGGCTGTGTATAAGGAAGTTATGTGCATAAGATAAATGGAGCTAAGAGATGCAAAAAAAAATTTATAAAAGCTGATTATTTTTGTATTTTTCTGTATTTTCATTTTCGACAATGGAAGCTGTAATCAGCTGTGATGCCCAAATTTTATCTTTAGTTTTATGAGCACGATGAGTTGTTTATAGCAGAAGCTTTTGGTGTTTTCCTTGCGGAACAAGTTGCTTCCAGGGAACAGGTTGGATGTCAAGTATTTTGTCACTTGAATATATTCTGCAAAGCTGGCAGCTCTATATTTTTATATGTGCAGTCGGTGTAATAGTTCTAAATGTTTGGAATGAAACAGTAGATTTTTTGGCACTGGGATCTAAGGATGGAAATGCCATTTGGAACATAGATGCGAAAGGTTGTAAATTAGTACAGTACTAACTAGACTAGACTAAACACCCATAGTTCCTTTCTTAAGAAATACATTACTGAACTCCATCTAGTTTATTTATAATTCACCCTTAAATTATGCTGGTTATGTTTGAGGAGAGAGGCAAATATTGGTAGTCTTCACAACCTTCCATGCATGAAGAGCAGGAAAACAAATCTGATACTATAGACACTGCTTTTTTAATAACCTCTTTTGTTGCCAAAGCTAGAAGTAGACTAGGAAAGTTCATAGCAATATGATAACTTTTTGCCTGCCCTAGTAAGCCAGGTTGTGGTGAAGAAGCAATGCCTGGCAATTTTGTGTCTGTCTTTTATGAGACTGAACAAGATCAGTTCCATCTCATAGGTTCCAGATATGCTTTGTGCAAAACAGACCATGTCTATTTTAGCTCTGTACAGGTTGGTACCTTCCTCTGCTCGCACATTAGTATAGTCATCACCAGTAATATGCCTTTTTAATTTCTGTTTGCACTTGAACTTGCACTTCTGTTTAAACGTACCTGAGAGACCAGTTAGGCTTTAGCAGGGTGAATTTTTTATTTTTTATTTTTTTGCTGAGTAGTTTATACACATATGTATCGCAAAACTGGAAGACAGTACAGGCTCATTTCAGTTTTCCCAAATCAGTAAAATAACATAAATCACTGACTCTTCCAGCAGCCTTACACAGCCTAGTTCTTTTAATTGAATATGTTTGGGTCAGAGTTAGGAGCTGTTTATGGAATATTAACCACTGTCTTCTCCCTACAAATGTTATCTTCTGCTCTCTTTGATGATAAATGTAATGTTGGATTCGGTGACATTTAATATTTGGCCATTGCATTTGCAAATATCATTTAACATACGCAGAGCAGAGCTTACAAAATTGGAGGTTGCAGCTAATGTTACTAAATACGTTCTGTTAAACTTTATTTGGGCTTCTGGCTTGCATTAGCAGCTGAGCTCTGCAGCAGTGGCTGAAGCTGGGTGGCTGTGAACAGTGAGTTGCAGTTGTCTACTACTCACCATATTAAGGAAGCACTATTGCTTTTGTTTTACATGAGCACCGTATACTGTGAACTGTTATAACTTAAAGGCAAATGTGTCCCCTGGTAAAGCTATCCAAGTTGCAGAGCTGGCAATGTCCACTTTCAGGTGGCAAAGCAAACTGGGGTAGTGTTTGGCTGTCTTACCTTCACAAACCAAATCCTTCAGTTCTTTGAACCATAGCATTTGTTTCCATCTTATTACTTGTGTTTTGCTGTAAGAATGAGGATCGTTCAACTTCATACTCATTTGGAATGCAGATATCTGAAACTGAACTGCAGAATTAATAAAGTATATCCAAAATTTGTTTGTATGTAAGTGCTATCAAACTCTTCTATGAAGTTTTCTCTATTGGAGAAATAGAAACATTCTTCTATTTCCTTTTATAAACTTACGTGATGTATTAAATGTGAAGGTAAAATTAATTACTTGAATTATGATTGGCAGTTTTGTTACAGAAATGGTGATGTGCAAGGCAGTAAGGGAGATGCATATAGCTTTTGCCAAAAATTCTCATGTTGCTGTTCCTTCTTTTGTACTATAAGGTCTGGGCCGTAGTATGAAGCCGTGCCTGGAATCAGTTGATACTCATTTCTACAAAATACTTCATAGCAGCACTATATTTGAAAAAAAAAATATTGTCAGAATATGATGTATTTTACAATCGCTAATGAGAAGAGTCTTGATGAGTTCAGAGTCCTCTTGCACAAAGGCCTGGGATGCAGGAGGGAAATAGGGTTCCTCTTGATAACAGTCATTGTCTGAATCCTGGGGAGAGCTCTGTGTCATCTTGTAATCTCCCCTCTATATGTTTCCCTCACTAACACATTAAAACTAATAATAGTTTCTCATTCTGTTTTATCAAAGCTCATCTTTAATTAGATGGATTCATTTTAGAACTAGAGCAAATGTCTTCAATTATAAATATGGGAGTAAAACTTAGTTTCTATTAAAAGATTAAACAGAGATGGGGAATGGTTGCAACTGCACTGGATTGTTTTATATAGAAATATATCTTGTCATTAATGACAGTTGTCAAAGGAATATATTTATACATGTTTATTCAAAGGGCATAGTAAAGCGAATGGAGTCAGTTGAGTGCAATTGTCAATAAAGTATTTCAAAGTATTTTTGCACAATTTTCTCTCATTTGAAACTTAGCCTAAATACATATATTTCTGGAGTTATACGTGTGTTTTTTTTCTAGTGAACATAATGAACAGAAATAGTTAATATAAATCTTTTTATCTAAGAATCAATTGTGCAAAGATGACTTGATGCACATTTTGAGGAGGAACTGCTCAACTACCAGAAGTGCTTTTGCTTTTCTTCCTGGCTAAATCCCAAATATTCTAAGCATATGGAACAATTTAGCAGAAAATACATAATTATCAAACAGATCTGTCTTTGCCACCTTGAACATTATTTCTTGTGGCAGAGTAAGTGAAACCTCATGTCTAGATTTTATTTCATTTGATCTTCCACTGTATTGGCAGAAGATTACAAAAAAAAAATGACAGATGGCACCATTAAAATATGAGTTGATTTGTGCTTACTCTAATATGAATCTGAATATACTTGATAAAGGCATGGCACAAACTTCTAACTGAAAATTTGAAGCAAAGAAAGCAAAGTACATTTATCTTGGTAAGAACCTGAACAATCTATGTAACTGTAAAAACAAGTTTAATATCATGCAGGTGTTCACAAGCAAATGTATGCACGTTATGACATTCATTATAAATAAAGCTGCCATCAAACTTTGGCTCTAAGCTTGTTTCTGTTTTTCTTTTCTATGTGGAGGCCAAAATCAGTGAATGCCAATTCTATGTCTACTCCGTGGGCAGATATTCTTACCAATATTGTAGCCTTATCTATAAAATAAACACCTTTTACATTGTAAGAAATGTGCTGTCAAGATTAATTCAGTATGCTCCCTGTTAAATGACTTTTGATTTATCTTAAACAACTTGATCCTTTCAAAACTGAGTTTTCTGGCCTAGCTTATGCATGTCCCATGAAGCATCCATCCTGTAAGAGTGGAATGGCCCTTCCAGTGGGGACTGGATTGGGGACTGATCTTATCCTTTGTTGTCAGTGCCCCACCTGGGAGCCTGCATTCTGATTTTAACTTTCAGGCCTGGGAAACTTTTATTCTTTTCTGTATGGTAGAAAATTTTCAACAGGAAGCGTAGGTATTACCGGTACCCCAGCTTTAATACTTCTACTGTGGGGAAGAAAGGAGTGGGAACCACCTGTAGAGAGGGGGGAATGAAACCTGGGTTTATCGTATCTAATACTGTGAAAAAGGGCTATGTAATTTTCTCCAGACTTGTAAAGGAATCAGTGGCTATCATCTGTCAAAAGAACTTAGATCTGTGCCATATGGAGGAGAGTCAGGAGAACATCTAGTTTCTGGACCATGCTTGGAGTCAGACTGAAGTAGGTACCAAGCCATTCTTTCCCACCTAGAGGGGGGTATGGCAGCCGTACATGGTGACGCTTACAGTGGAACTTGGGAAACTGAAGTATGCACGGTATTTGGATTGTGAGGTTTCTAAATAGTATATTGGGTATAGACCCCCAAATGTCATGTATTAGGTCCTTTATATGGACCTGGCCTTCTGGAGTCGAGTTGTACAGTACTCTGGCCTGTAGCCATATCAATCTTTATTACAATTGTCCATGTTAAAACAGTATTTCCTATTATGTAACTGTTTTCAGAAGTCTGGGAGCCAGACAATAAATGTTCAAACCACCCATAAAATGTTAAGAATGTTTTTCACTTCAGTAGCTACACTTAATAAATACTGATGAAATGTATTTTTATAAAAGTTGTAGTTGTTCTTGTTTCAGCTTTTCTGGTAGGACTTAAATACAGTGATGGGGAGGACTGATCATTAAGTTGGACTAGTTGTGTTTTTGTTTCTTACTTCTGAGGATTTTGGTGGAGTCTACTGAAGCAGTCCTGGAGATAGTATTGCATGGTCTGTTCCCATAACACATGGTTACTCCATTTATTAAATTTGGTTTAAAACAACTGAGATTCTCCAGAAGATCCGAGAGAGAGAGATATCATTCGTTTGTAAAATCAAGTTAAGGTCTTGTGAGTATAATCGGAATGGGTGCAGAGAAGGCCTAGAGAGTGTATGTTACTACATGAGATGACTCTGTGTTTGCCATGTTTAGGGTGGCAAAATGAAGGCTAGGGGGTATGATTACTGTCTATGAATATACCAGGTAGGGTAACACTGAGAAGGGAGAAGAGCTGTTGAAATTAATGGGTGGTGTTGTCGCAGGAGGGCATAGGAATAAACTGGACAAGATAAAATGTGCACTGGAGATTCAAAGGTTTGTAGTAGCAAAATAAGCCTTACTAGAATTTCAGGAAAAATGAAGGGGGGGACTATGTACTCTTAAGATTTATCTTGATATTTAGTGTGGTGTTGTGGTCCCTCTCAAGTCTTAAATTGTTGTAGCAGTTACTGACTGAAAGTGTTGCTTTGTCTCCTTTAAGACATTGCACCTTCCAGCTTAGCTTTCTAATGACATTTCAGCTGCAGTGAAGGTTGAATATGCTTCAGAAAGCACCTTGAGAGGAAATGGTAATTACTTACATACAGCCTTTCAAATGTCAAAGTTTCTTTAGAACTAAGAATATAGGCAATTCCCAAACAAGAAAGAAATGTGTGTGAAATGAAGAGTCAGTGAAATGGGCTGTTCTTTCTGTGCATCTAGCAAAATCTTAGTTTCTGTAAAACTGTGGAACAAGGTTATGTGGAAAGGATGAAAATCCCTTTTAAATGGTGGTGTAGAATTGTCAACTCCAGATACTGCAGATACTGAAGATACTGCAATGACACATCACACGTACTCTGTCTGCTCCATCGCCTGGTAGTGTCGCAACTCTAGAACGGTCCCTTATGCTGTCAGATACTCGCAGTAAGTTGTATGTCTAAATAGTTTGAAAACAAGCGAACAAAAAAACCCACAATACAAACAGAAACAAAAAAACCCAAACCCTCAACCCCTCCCGTCCCCAACCAAAAAAAACCTCTGCAAGTCCACGCAACTCACGTAGCTCTGATAAAGAGTGAAACTGCAAGAAGAAACTGGAATCTTATGTTAGAAGTCTGAGATGCTATCGCTCATCTTTTGTTTCTGTGTGGTTGCCCTCCAGGGCTATCTTCTCAAGGCAGGAGCTTTCTTTGTTTATGTGTATCAGTGGGTCAATTACATGGTGATTCTTAATGAATACTGTTTGAGTATCTATCTTGATTTATGAGGCAGTTTATTAACAGTAGAAAGGGAGTATTGAAAATACTGAGACAATTTTATGTAGTTTTTGGTTTACTGAGAAGCTTCTGCTATGAAAGGGATGTATGGTTTCTGTGTTTAGAATTATTGGGAATGGAGCCTTAACTGGACTGATTATTTAAATCATAAGTAAAATTCTAGATTAAATTTTGAATCTTAAAAACATAAAATATGTTAAAATATTTTTAAGACAAAAAAAAAAGGTTCTGTCTATGGTAGATGTGCCTGGTAAAGTGCTAGTCAAACTAGCCTTTTGTTTTATCTTTACTGTGGCTGTCTTCATATACCTCCCACTCACTTGAGTCTTTACTTTTCTGAAAGACTAGTAAATGAGTTGTCCAGTAGCAAGTGTGTGTTAATACTCAGTGTAATGTATCCAAGGCATATTTTAACATTTAATGTTAGAATTAACGGAATAAGCTTCGCAAAACTTACACCCATGGTTTGTCTGTGGCCTTATCAAACCACTTCTGTGTGAAGATGGAGGTTCACTCATGGACAGACTAAAACAGGTCCTCTGTGAAATGCAGCCCTGTGGGGGAGAGCAGATGACAGGAGGCACGGGCTCCCGATTCCCTCAAGCCGTCCTCTTTCAGAGTTTACACTGTTTGCTGAAGTTCTTCGTAGCCTTCCTTGCCTTTCTCCTTCCCCTCCCTCCTTAGCGTTGTGATGAATAAAATATAGTTTTCCTTTGCATCGCAGTCTAACCCTTAACAACAGAAGCTGTATAATGATTGTCGCTGCTAATTCTGCTTTCTGAAGCTTGATCAAAACCACAGGCCTCTGTCCTTTGTGACCCTCCGAAGCACAGTCCTCCATAAAAGTGCCTTTCCTTTTTTCTGCTCTCTGTGTAGAAAACCATTGAAATTTTTACCTTGCTTGTTATATTTAGGCTATAACCATTCATAGGTCTTGAATTCGTAAGCTTTACAGTTCAGTGTAACAAACTAAAGTTGTCAGGAAAGATAATATTAAAATACTGTGCAATCATAAGCTTTAAACTATGTATTATCTAATATTATTTTCCTATGAGGTGCTAAAATCTCTCCTGGTCAGAGAATCTAAACTTCTAAATCTTTACTGCATTTATCCTTGCAGTGCTGCTGGAGTTAGAAGTGCTCTTATTCTAGTTTGATAGTTAAGGAAATGAAGTGTACAGTGATGCCGGTATGATTTCCACCGCATCGCACAGGAAGACGGTGTCGGGACCACAAAACCATCCATCCTCTCAACTTTTAGGCATAATTTTGCTAACTTCCTCCCGAGGTCTTCAGCCTCACTGTCTCTCCCTTTCTCACCCACCCACCACACACCCTGCCCCATGCACACCCTGTAGTGTAGCCTGGAATCCTGTATTTACTTGAAAAGTATAACGGTGTCTGTTACCACGGGAAAAATACACCAAAGCCACAGGTGCTGTACCGTTTATGGCCTTTCTTATTTTTAGATAGTACTGTCTGAAAACGCAGCCATGACTGAAGCTGTGGGGAAAGACAGCTGTCGGTTTTGGAGACTGTTTCAGTTAAGCTCTCGTTCTTTTGGGATATTCAACTGTTAACTATGTGATGTTTGTCCAAAGTCACAGTGGAAACCCAGTGTCTTATCCAAATTCTGGCTCAGGAAGCTGCTATACGTTTAGCCCATCATAAATAAACTCATTAGGTAAGATCTAATTCCTGTCCTGGTTACCTGCTGTTACCTATTCAGCTTTCCGTCGGAGAGGGAGGTTAAGGTTCATTTCCTCTAAGAGGCTTTCTGCTGGTGCAAAAATAATACCAGGGAGAGCCGGAGCTTTTGCATAGAGGCTTTCCCATATTTCAGGTGCTGGAAAGAAGGGGTTTATGGTTTTCTTCCTCCTCCTGTTTAGTACTTACCCGTGTAGTTACACCCTTAGCAGAACAATGGAATGTCAGTACAAGAAGCTACTGAAATACATCTCCTAGTTTTATTATAAATGAGTTTTATGATTGAAATTGCAGTTCAGTAAACACATAATTTTACATGCAGTAAAATGGCAAGTACATTACTGGCTTGTTGGTTCACCTTTGCGTAACTTTAAAACACTTTTAAAAGTTGCTGATATGCATTTGTATGATTATTTTTTTTTCAGATATGCCATTTAATAAAATTATTTAAATGACAAAAATGATCAATTTAAATAAAAATCTTCTTCTACAAAAGACACGTTCAAATACATACTGTGTTAAAGTGCAACATATCAAAACCAAACTGAAGAAAGGGAAATTAAAATATAATGTTACAGTATTCCAGGATAAAGCGATTTATCAAGAAAAGCTGTACAGAAGGATTTTGAAACCTTTTGAAAGTTGTTGGGTTTTTTTGTTTATTTGGTGTTAGTAAATTTTACTATGCAGAAATGTTAGATTTTTTTTTTTCAGTAGAACAGTAAACTCATTTACTGTCTCATAAATAATCTTGTGATCCAGAAATGTAATTTCTGGGAAATTCGCGGCTCCCTTTGAGTCTTGGCCAGTGAAATTTGATTGAAGTTTAGGTAGAAAAAAAGGCGATACTTCTGCCAAGTTTTTGTCTGTCTTATGATTTATAACTCTGAACATTGGAAACGTATCCTCGCCATAGACCTGGAAACTAAGTAGCACTGGTCTGAGCTCACAGCCGTGTCAATTTTGAAAGGGCAAGCAACAGACTTCCTTATGCCAAAAATAGCTTTTGTGCTAAATTATTTAAGCATAGTATTTGATCACAGATAAATGGAAAATAATATTTTTGGACCTTTTTTGTACAGTGGGGGAAACCCAAGGTCATGTTAAAATTAGGTGGGTTTTCTTAGGTGAATCTGAAATATCGCACATTCAAAAACCATGTTACTTGGCATTGAGGAAAATGTTGTGTACTGCTTTTATCCCTCATGTGTATTGGTTATATCTTGGTTTCAGTGAAGAGAATGTTTTAAACTCCTGCAGCAATTGAAGTAATGTGTACCACTTTGGCGCTTTTCTGTTGTTGAGTGTAAAATATGTATAAAGATACGTCTGAAATGTAAGTACAGTGGGCCCTTGGGAAGTTCTGGAGATGTACCTGGAGTAATTTCACTCCAATACTGGCAAAATATTTACTGGTTTATTTTTGTTTTGTAAGTGTGTTTTCATCCATGGTCTGTGAAACCTTCAAGGACAGTTCTTAATAGAACCTCGACATGGGAAGTTCTTTATCTTGTTTATACCAATGGTATAAATGGTTCTTTTTAGTCTAGCAGACAACTGCAGCTTTATTTTAGCAGTTGCTTTGGTGGCAGCCCCTAATGGTTCCTGATAGATTCTATTGAAATGTATTTGCATTCAGGCACTTTTAACCCTCAGAATCATTCACTTATAGAGATAAACATTTTTTTTTTCCTGTTTTCTCTCTAGACAAAGCATTTTGGGGCAAATCCTACATTATTTCTTCTCTTAAAGAAAATTTTTTGTATACTTGAGCATCCTCACAGCTGGGTAGACTGTGCTCTCTCTGATGTGTGTGATTGTATAGGTGATGAGTTTGTGTTTTACTTGGTTTGAATTTGGGTTAAACTAGAAAGTACTGTGTACTTTCTGTGTATTGCACACGCACGCAACGTGCATCATGTTCAGGGCAGGTCTGTGGAACCGAGGGGCTCTGGTTTGAGTCACTGGCACAAAATCTGCATTGCAAATGAGACACATGCCTGGAAATTCTTGGTTTCTAGAGATCTTTACACATCAGTAGGTGATCTGTATCTGTACAGCAGATAAGTTACTGGCTGGGCAAAAGCCCAGGAAATTCCTAGAACCCGACCACTTACTTTTTACCCTGGTTCTCTTCTCCTTTTTTAATTAGTGGAAATAATTTTTTTTTTAGGCTTTTCTTTTCCTATCTCTCTTGGTAAAACTTGTTCTGGTGAAAGTGTTATTCCCCCTCAGTCTCTTTTTTCTTCCTTCACCATAACCTACTAGTATTTCTTTGAAAGTATTCATGGTGGTATGGTTTATCTTCTTGTGATAACTGCTTCACAGCATTTTCTCTCTCTTGACACATGAATAATTTCTTTGAAGCCAAATGAAGAAATACCAGTCTCCCATGGCTCGTAGGGTTTTCCACTTGCTTTTCCTAAATATGTAGACATGTTTATATGTCTCAATATTAGCTGCCAATATGCTCATGAACTAAAGCACCATGTCCTCTGTGGGAGAAGGTTGTTTGTTAGTAATTTTTTAACATTTGTTTGGTTTTTGTTATGGAAATACCAAAATACAGGCAGCTCCTGCATATGTTTTATTGGTATTTCTCTGCTTTAAAAGTAAAACATATTCTTTGAAAGTAATTCTAATATTACCATAATTTGGTACATTCAGTCATTCACATGCTTAAGAGGAAAAAGGTATCCTTTGTTAATAGTCACTCCCAAATGTACACTTTCACCCTCATTTTGCTTCATTTTGCAAAATCTGATTATTCAACTTCCATGACTAGTTTTGTAAATTGTTTTCTGCATATATTGGTCCGGACTGTGTCAGAACAGTGATGTATTTTTTACATTTTTATTAATGCACTTACATTTTGGTGTTATGGTACTAATGGAAAATACATGTTGTTATACATCCATCCATCTACAGTTTACTGTAACTTACAAGCTGTATTGTAAATTGTAATACAGCTTACGAGGAAGACTGTCCTCTTCAGACATGTAAGAAATAAAAATGGTGATGCATATCACATCTTCCAGTTTTAATTGTTAATGAATGGCACAATAATTGGAGGCCAAGATATTGAAATTTGAAGGTTAAAATATGGAACACCTCAATATTAAAAATTTGTCAGTGTTAAAAACACAGATGTGTAAAAATCTGATCATGTGGAAACAGTGCATGAGAGCAAAAGCAAGCTGACAAAATAAATGACCAAATTTTGCTAAATTGATGGAATAATTATAAATTTAATGGACTTATCAGAATTTCTGTGAACAAAGAGAAGTTGCCTACCATACATTGCCTTTTCTTCGTTTGTTTTTTTTTTTAGTACTTTGTTGTAAATACTTGCTCAGCTGTTAGTGGGATATAAATAAACAATGTAAAGCTATCTTGAAAAGTATTCAGAATTCAGAAATGAAGGGGTAGGAAATGCAGAACTCAAGTATGCAAAATACAGTGAAAACTTTTTTCCCCATATGTAACATGTTTTACTTGTACATACAACCTACACAGAAGTCTACCATACCCTTTGTGTAACATAACTAAAACTTTAGAGATACAGTTATGATAATGCTGAATTGTATTTATTTTCTCTTGTATCTCTAAGTCCTGAGCAATCTCCAGCAAGTTTTATTAATGAAAGTACACCTTATTCTACCTAGTACAAGTGTGGCTGTTAACAAAATATGCAATCAATGCATGTTTTATCTTTCTAAACAAATAGTACCACAAAGAAAAACATGTAATTTAATGACTTTCATAAACGTTTTTCGCTTTGCACTCGTGGAGACAGCAGGTGCAAAATGTTTCATAATCTTAAGTAATGGAGATGGCTAAGGTTGCATGTAGATACATGGGTATATATAATATTTTCTCCCACTTAAGAGTGGATCTTTTGCCAGTGTAAACAGTTTAGTGTATGTTAATGATTTAGGCAAGAGTTTAATATTAAACTCTTTTCTCAGTAGTGCCCTCCTTGTCTTAGCTGGTGAACTTTGTGTTAGAGGGTAGCGTTTGTTGCTGAATCGAATAAGACCACCCCTCTCATGAGAACTGTTGTTTTTTAAAATAATCTAAAGCACACTAGTTGAATTTATAATTCTACTGAAGAGGTTATGAAACAGTCTAAATTGGCTCTGACTGCAAACTTTGACCTGTTTGGCCGAATTGTGGGAACTGTGCCAAAATTTGATATAAAGCAGTTCTGGGAAGCTCTTTACGATTAAATTCCAGAGCTACATGACTGATGTGCTAACAATATACTTATGATATTAGGCAAGTGTTACTTCAATACAGTTTTAGACTTGAACAGATCATTCACCTAAAAGTAAAAATTATCTCCAGCCTGATTTACATCATTTTTTGCCTCTCAGTATGAGTTTTAAAAGGCCCAGTTAACACTCTGCATCTTGATATTCCTTTCTCTGCACCTCCCTGTGGTGAGCTACCCTGGCTCCTTGTAAACTTTTTGCTGTGCATTTTCTTTGGGGAAGAAAAGGTAGGAAAGAGAAAAGGTTCTGACTGCAGAGCATCTTGGTAGGGTTTCCATGAAGCTTTACAGCTAGCAATTGCCAAATCAGTTTGTATTCAGCACTCTTATAACACGTCTGGTTTAGGTGAATTTTGAGATGGAAAGTCTGTTTAATCATACATTTCTTCACTCCTTTAATAATAATGAGGCATTTGGTGTGGGAAGGCTCAGGTTTCAGTTGAGAATAATCTTTCCAGCCTCCACAGCTGAGCACCAGCAAAATGTGGTATATTTTCTTAATCTATGTTAGAAAAAGTTCTTTATTCACTCGACACGGAAAAAAAAAATGACCGTTATTTTTTCTTGTTTATTTTTTTCTTTCTGATGCTTTGCAAAAATGCACTTTTTTTTTTTTTTCAAATTAAGTAGTTTCTAGATTTGAGGAAAACTATAATAGAATTTGGTTTGGCTGAGTTGAGTATTGCCATTGTCCTGATACACATTACTAGGAGGGATTCTCATCTTTTGTTCTGTGGCGAGACAGCGGAATATTCCATAAGACAGTAGTCACGTGCAGGTTAAAGACATTTTTATTAGATTACACTTTTACTGATAGTCCTTTTGAATATTTGCCTAAATACTGTGTGTCACTTCTTTCACGGAAAGGGGAACTGGAACAGTTTTTGAATGCCTCTCTGTATTGCTTTAAGAAGTCTAACTGCCAATTTTATTTTCTTAAAGTAATAGTAAAGTAGACAAGTATTTGTGTGTTAAATCAGGCTTCTGTATGAATGCATATCAGAAAGTTGGGTAGATAGTTGTTGACATGTACCTTATGCTGAATTCTCTGCATCTCCGGTTACTTTATTAACTTTGCAACAATTAGTATGGGTAGTGCCCTCTCGAGCATGTCAGTAGAGTGTATTTGCACTTGCTCTGTGACAATTTTACGATTCTCGGGTGTTGTAACTTCTGGTAAACAGAGTAAGGAGTCACTGTTTACAGGGTTCCTGCCGAAGGTGCTCTGGTAGCTACAGGTGGCCGCATGGTCGTTGATTTTGCAAGCTGGACTGGATGAAATAGTGGAGGTGGGAGTTCAAAGCAGCTGGCTCTCAAGTGAGGAAATGATGAAAAGGTGGTTGCTGAGAACAGGAGTGACAGACCAGAAGGAAGAGGACACCAGTTGTTGTGGGTTGCAGCTGGGGGGAGCACACTTACCAAATAGAAACCCTGGAGACCAAGTGTTTGAACGCAAGAGGCCTTTGTCACCCTGGTCTAGGGCCTCTCTTGGAGGACGGCATCAAAATATAATGAGATGGTGTATAGACTATATGTTTTTGGGGGGTTTTTTTAGATAATTTTCCTCATATTCTTTGCTGTGCTTCTGTTGTTAGGAGTTAAGAGTATTGCATTACGTAAAATCTGTTAGTTTGTTGATGCTCATAGTGAGGGAAGGACTTGAAGCTTTTGTTTCCATCTGGATCCACTGAGCAATCACAGGTGATGTTAAGTGTGTCTCAGTTCAGGAATCTGATTTGAAGAGAGGAAGAATCTGAGAATTTTCTCCCATAAAATGTGAAAGCCATAGGTCTAGTATTGAGGGAAATGCATTTTAACAGGCCATTTAGGACCTAGATGTGTTGTTATTCCTACAACTCCAGCAGCTGCAAAGCACGCTGATTTTCTGCATCATAACAAAGAATCATTTCGAAGTATCTCAACAAATCGTTCATGAAATTCATCTATCATATACAATCAGTTGATTTAGCACACTGCTTGTAACTCATGCAGGTTAGGATATATCCAAAGCACTTTCTCATTTTGAATGTTATTCCCTGGAAAGAAGGGAGACTGCTTAATACCTGCTCTCCTTAGGTATTGAAAATAATTTTTCAGTAAATACTTAAATAGGTTTAAAATGAAAGGTGTCTTTTGGCAGTAGTTAGAACTCAGTTGCTTGAATTCTGTTCCAGACCTGAAGAAGTAGTTGTATGTCAGATTTTTTTTTTTTTCCCCAGATATATTGTTAAGCTAATAAAGTACTCTACATCTCTGTACGAATCTCTCATCACCTGAATGTAACAGTTAGAACCAGAGGTAAGGAGCTGGTAAACTCCAATGTTACCATTGTTACTTAATTTGTCTTTGTAGATATGATGTAAAACTGGCTGTCTTTTACATTTGCTGGTTTGGATGCTAAAGCATTTCGCAATTGTAAAACAAATGTACCAGAAACTGTAATGTTGTCTGTGTCTCGAAAACCTATTAAAGGTCACTATCTGGTTTTGTTGTCTTTGGAATTTAGCTTTTACTTCAAATCAGGAAAGTCCGGGCAACGGAAATGATACTTGTTGCTGGACATAGGATTAAGTGACAATCATTAACCTACTTGGAAAGCATGTGCGTACAATCTAGGCCTCTTGCTAAAATCGCATAGCAGAAAAGCTTTTTTTTTTTTTTTAATTTGCACAGGTATGAGCAACTGTGCTTTTTTTTCTTTAATGTTATTCATGGGAAATTCTGAGAAGTAATGTGATTGTGTCTTTCATGTCCTTTAGAGTACCTATAGAGATTTTTTTTTTTTTTTCCTATTTACTCTATGGGACTATTCATGTTTTAATTTCCTGTGGCTGAAAATTAAGAGGGGATAGGCTGACATGTTGTACTTAATTCAGAGATTCAAAGATTATAAAGCGATGAACTCTTAGGATTATTTCGTCTGACTACATGAGTAACATAGACGATGAGAAGTAGCAGAATACACGGCTGATTTTCAGCTAGGCGATGTTGCGTGTAGTAGTACCTTTGGATGAGTTACCCTTTTTAACTTTAGCTCTCCTTATCATCGTCTGTTACTGTATCTCCAGCTGGTGTTTCTGAGGCCACAGCATTGTGTGCCATGACCCTTTTAAGAATTACTGCTTCGCAAGATGGCCCTCCCATACTTTGAGGCCAGTTGTTGTTGGGATCTGGTATTGAACCACACTTCGCAAGTTTGCGTCCAGGTAGCCAGGGTTGCTCAGTGTCAGGGACCTGTGTTGTCTCTTGTTACTCTCATTGTTTTTGCATCGACCCAAAATCTTACCAGCAATTTTTTTTTAACGTTTGCTTGAAGAGTATTGATGACAAAGTTTAATCACACAGGGCTGGTAATTACCATACCCTAATTATATTAACATTGTAAACCGTACAAGTTACATTTATAATTTCTTTAATAAAAGTTTATATTGAGTTTGAATACTGATTTTATTTTTTTTACTACTACCTGCATTTAAATATTTATTATTCAGAGTTCAGTGTCATCCATTCCATTGCCTTGTCTCCTCAATAGCAAGTTCAACCAGCTGTTTTTAAAATCTTGACTAAAATTTATCAAGTCTTGTTGATCTAAAATATCCAGTCACTTCTGTTTACCTCTTTTGGACTAAAAGGACTTTCATTATGAAATGTGAATATCTCGCTTGTTATTCTCAGAGGTATTAAATAGAAATATTTGGTCATCTTTCCTGTTTTTTTTCTATATTATTATTTGTATTTTTCTCGTTTCCAACTAACAACAAACCAATTCTGTTGTTGCAATTTTTTTGTACTTCTAGCCAATTTGACTTTTGACTTTTGTGAAATTGGCCTTTTTAGTACCCGCTAAACAAAATTTGGGGTTTATTTAATAAATGCAATTTAGTTTTTATGAAATCAAGGGAAGACGACACCTACGTAAGCAACATCTGCACTTCAGTTTTGGTGCCACTTTATTAACTGAGAAGAGGAATGATAAAAATTTTCCTTTCCGTAAATGGAACAGTTAACCTTTTTCCAATGTAGTCTTTAAAAGCGTGTGGGTGTTTTAGCGCTGTCACTTAGTAATGCATCTCCAAAGTCTCAGAACGTGAAGTCCTGTGTAGTGTAGTCTCTTCACCCTGCCTATGGGTGTTGAGGGAGAAACTCCAGCGACTGGGTGGCTTGTAGCAGGCACTAGCAGGTCTGTGATTTATCTGTCAGAACAAGGTAAATGTGTAGGGTGCTGTTATTTTTTTTTTTCAGGAGTTGTACACATCCAATGATGCATATAGCTGTAATTTCCATTGTATCTTCTATTTATTTTTACCCCAGATTGTCAGCAATTTCCCCTCTGTCTCAGTTTACAACAGCTTGATTTCATCCACATTCTGATTTGTGCAAAAGGTGTAGGTTCCACTTCAGCAAAATATGTAACTTCATGTGTATCTATTGCACACTTTTAAAGTTAGGAGGAATTTAGCCATACCAATGCGTAGGCTGTGTTTGAGCTCTAGAGCTTTGTTAATTGATAGATGTAGAGTAGAACATCATACACTAGTCAAGCACCTGTGATTCCCCCCCCTCATTTATTATTTGCTCAGTATAAAAGAAAGAAACCCACCTGTACGTATTTGTATATGGTATTTTTCAGAATGGCAAGCGTGATTAAGTGTTTTTACCTGTAACTTCCAGAGCTGAATATGGGCTTTCTCAATAATCATACAATATAAGTTAAAAGGATAAGTTTTCTTCTACTGCCAGTGGACTTCAGGGGTTTTTAGTGAATGTTCTAGATATCCTTTTAAAATAATGCTTAGGGAAAAAAATACTACTGCATCTTTTACTTACTTGAATTTAAAATGAATTTGCAATTGCAACTCTGTGTGGCCTATTACAGGATTTTTTTGACTATCTGGTAGGAAGAGGAGCATTAAGGTTTCAATTTCAAAGCAAACTCTCAGATAAATTCCTGACTGATTAATCACTTAGTGTCTTTTTAGAACATGTTTTTCCGCTGCGGTGCCTTTGAGGGATATTTTAATGAAAACTGTCTGGCTTGAAAGTTGTTAGTTGCAGTGATAGCTTAAAAAAACCTGAAAGGCATAATCTATCTTTCAGTTAATACACTTAGTGTAAAATATCATTTAACGTAGTTGAAAAGTGAGTCAGCAGGAGTTCTTTAGGATTCTTGAATAAAGTTCTGAGCAGCTGAAAAAAGGAGGTTTTCAGCAGGTTGAAAAATCATTTGGAATTTAGGGTGCATATCTCGTCATTACGAGATAAGCTGTTGGTATTTTACAGAAGTGCAGTTGCTTCTATAAATTTTCCTTTGCAGTTTAGAAATTCTGGGTTTGGGAGGGTTAGGGGTGGTGTTTAGCTTTATGGTGAAGGTTTAAGCTATACTTTCTCAAGTAATTTTAAGCTGTTAAGATGCTACAGACCCACTTAGACCAATTTCAGATTTGGAGACTTTTTTTCTTTTTAAAACTACGTGGAAAGGAGATAAATTCTGAGTTATGAACAGTCTTTGAGTATCTAATATTATGTGACAGCATCTCGTTTATTAGAAGACACAGTGCAGAGAGGGAACATAGTATGTCTTTCATGTATTTTGTAGCAATTTGGTCTGATTCTTCATCCCTTATTCTTTTTTTTTCTTTTAATTGGTTGTATTTGTGACCTGAGTAATGGTGATTCCTCGTTGTATTATTTTATCTGAAATTGGAAAGTGTGCTTAATTGTTTAAATGGTTAAAATCAAACTATTGCAGGGGGAAAAAAGTCATTTTGTTTAAAATAGCTTTCTTTACTTTGTTTTCTTTAATGTGTAATACACATTTAGGGTTTTTGTGTCTTTCCCTCCTTTCTCTGAAGGGAGCTTTAGGTCTAGAGCAGGCTTATATCTGAGGTAGCACAGTTTGATGTCTGAAATTAGAAGGGATAAGAATAAGTGTAAGTGTTGTCATACTTTAAAGCAGAGTTGTTATCAGATTATAGGAGGCTGTTCCATGAAAACAAAAATGTCTTTTATTACCACGACTGACAAACTGAAAGTAAGCCTTACAGTAGAGAGAAGAACTAAAAGAAAAAAAGGAATAAAATAATGAGGTTTGGATTGATTTCAATAACACTGATTCTGTTGTGAATGTATTATAGTATAGAAAGGAGATGGATGACAAATTTGGGGGTTATTCCTAAAGGTAAGGAAAAAGTCTGACACTGAAACAGAAATCTTTCATTAGATTGACTTTATAAGCATTTTTAAAATATATTTTTTTCTTACATAAAATAGCACATCATCACATAAACTTCTAGTGAGCCTTTCAAAGATCACTCAACTTTTTTCTTTCTGTTTTCTAGTTGCATTAAAATCTTCTAACTCTCCAAGACCAGAAAGAAATGGCATTCAGGAAAACTGTAGAACAGCAAAACATGGAGAAGGGATGCAGATCCTGGAAGGAGAACTCTTACTGCAAGTATGTTTTGCAGTGGATGTATTATACAAAGGTTTACATTTAAAAAAAAAAATTATAGTATTTAACGTAACAGTTATTCAATGATGAGATTGAAAAAGGTAGTTTTCTTATTAATTCTTTCCTCATTTTCTTTAGGTTAATATTGTACAGCTCTTGCCCTTTTCTCTGGTGGTAATTGAGACTTTGAAGAGCAGATGTTAGACTATAGGGCCCTCTCAACTCTTCCTGAGTCATTTCTTAGCACTGTTTTTTCCCATCTCTTTGCATCTATTGTTAATAAGGACGTTAATATTAAGAACCAATCTTGATAAAGGTCAGATAGTTTAGTCACCTACTGTAAATTTGGTGACTAATTATCTAAAAAAAACAATTTCTGTTTAAAAGACCTTGGGCTTGCTGGAATATCTAGCTATCTCAGTGGTATGAAAGAACTCAAGAGTTCATTGTATAGATTCAGGACAAATTTTAAAGTGCTTTCAATAACTTAGTAATGTGAACTAATGGAAAGTATTAATGCCAAACAATTGTGTTTTTTTTAAATTATATATTCTGTTTTATAGTCTGTTTTAGTGTCCTAGAGTGTCAAAGCATAGGAAATGTAATGATATAATACTACATCCAGATTAAACTTAAGAAATGAGTAATATAAGTATTCCAATGTTCTAATTAGTTTCACAAAATAAATTTTACTGTCACCTGCAGCTCCATTTGAAATATGTTGGTAATCTACCTTGTACACAGGTTTCACACTGGTGTATCTATCAGAAGTGGCAAATCATTAGGTCAGTCAGAGCCAAGGGTTTGCTTAGAACAAAATTAATTTAACTGTTCAAAGGTTAGAAATGAAAACAGGTTCTAATAAAGCCACAAAACAATTATGGTAAACTAATGCTGGTTGAAAATTCTTTCCTAACCGACTAAAAAACTAGGATGTATATAATTTTCTAACCTTATTAATGTATGACAATGAACTGTTACAGAGTAACTGCAGGTGAACAGCTTTGTTTTAAATGGAAATTAACTAAAAAGGTACAGCATATGGTTTATATTGGAGGTGTCTATTTGATGTGAAATTTGGTTATTTTTTATGACTTCTGAATGAAAGTTACGTGAGGGAACTGCTATAGCAAACTGCTTTCCACTATGAAAACAAAATGGTTGATGTATATCTTACTGTAAATACTGCACCCCTTGGGAAGTAAGTAACTGAATTTCTTAAATGGATTTGTTTTGTAAATATTTTATATATAAAAAAAATACAAGAATGAATATGCAGATAGAGTTTTCTTATGGAATGTAAGCAATGATGAGTGACGAAAGTGGGGATTTTCTAGAAGATACTGAGCATCAGTAAGAAGTAAATAATGGTAAAACCTTTCACTTCTGCCTAAGCTCAGAAGTCTGTTATGTCACACAGGTTTCCATAAATTGTAACATTTCCTTTTTATTCTCTCTCTATTTTTTGCAAAGGTGGCATGAATATATACCCTATTGTTTATATTTGTTTTTATTTGTTTATCAGATGTTTTTTCTTGTTTTCTGACAAACAGAAAATCATGTCTTTAATTTCCAACATAAAAACCGTTTACCAATTCAATATATTGTGGAAGTAGAGATCAAATACATAGATGTGCCTTCATTAAAATTAAGCTATATCTCCTTTAAAATTATTTAAATTATTTAAAATTCTTATTTTAGATACATAACCTATTAAAGTCTAAGCAGTTTATTGTATGATGTGCAAGTCAAATGATGACCTCCCAGAAATTTTTAAAACATCTGTTTAATTCTCACCAGTAATGAACAGTTTTGGAATTGCCTTTGTATTAGGAAAATTAAGAGTATTTTTTAGAAGCACATATATTATCTCCAATGCTCCAGAATAATAAACTCACTGAGAAATTTCATTATGCCTTTAAAGATAATTATTTTAGGATTGCGTTTTTCCAAACCTTCCATCAGAACTGATGTCCTATTTATTTGTATGTCCTGGATACCTGCATGTTTTAAGGAACTTCCAGTAATTTGTTGCATTAGATTTTGGGGCAAAAAATCTTTTTTGGGGGTAAAACGTTTTTTGGGTAAAAAAAATTTTACAGAACATTTGGCTTACTGCAGAAATCAGATGCCTTCTGTAACAATTCCATTTAAAGATGAACTGCGTACCAGAGCCACTGTAAAATGTGATTGAATTCCAGATACAAGAGCTGTACATAGCTTCGTATGAAACGGAGCAGAATAACCAATTTTAACATGTGGGCCAGAATTAGATGCTGTGCAGCTTGCAGGCTTTTTATATCAGTCACTTGAGGTGAAATGCCCTGCAGAACAGGTCAGCAGAGGACACGAGCACCTGCCATTGCGGCATTCTGCTCCCTTGGAATTACTGTGAACTTCATCAAAACCAAGGATTCTATGTAACTACTCAAGATTTCTTGGATTGTCTGTGCTACTCAATTTCGGATTATTATTAATTTTTTTTAGCTCATCATGTATTCAGGTGAAGTTCACTAAACTTTGCCAACCATATCCTGGGCTGCATCAAAAGAAGTGTGGCCAGCAGGTCAAGGGAGGTGATTCTGCCCCTCTACTCCACTCTCGTGAGACCCCACCTGGAGTACTGCGTCCAGCTCTGGAGTCCTCAACATGAGAAAGACATGGACCTGCTGGAGCGTGTCCAGAGGAGAGCCACAAGGGTGATGCAAGGGCTGGAGCACTTCTCCTATGAGGAGAGGCTGAGAGAGTTGAGGCTCTTCAGCCTGGAGACGAGGAGGCTCTGTGGAGATATTATTGCGGCCTTCCCGTACCTAAAGGGGGCCTACAGGAGCACTGGGGAAGGACTAGGGCATGTAGCGATAGGATGAAGGGGAATGGCTTTAAACTAGAAGAGGGCCGGTTTAGATTAAACATTAGGAAGAAGTTTTTCACTTTGAGGGTTGTAAGGCACTGGCACAGGTTGCCCAGAGAGGGTGTTGAGGCCCCATCCCTGGAGGAGTTCAAGGCCAGGCTGGACGTGGCCTTGGGCAACCTGGTCTAGTGGGAGGTATCCCTCCCACTAGGGTTGGAACACTAGGGGGGTTGGAACTCGATGATCTTCAAGGTCCTTTCCAACCTAAACCGTTCTATGATTCTATGAAACCTATATAAGGAGTTTTTATAGAGGGCACAACCGTTTACGAGAATAGATTAAGAAATGTCTCCACGTTAAATAGGAGTGGTTCACAGCATTTAAAGACTAGTCATTGGATCACATATTTAACTTGACTTAATTAGACTATTAGTAAAAGAACAAGTAATAGTAAAACCATATCTCTGCAAAATATGGAAAAGTGACTAAGGTAGTTACCATAGTGTGGGGCTGTGGGAGTTAATGTTTGTGCAAGAATGATGCTGGTTTATAATTAAAATATATTATTATGTTGTTATAGTAAGATATAAGATATTCTTCACTTACTTTACATTTTCTATGTTACAATAGTTTTACATCATAGAGTTTTAAAAAATGTGGTTTGTGTACGCTGGCCAAATTTGACTGAATGCAGCTGAGGAAATTAAGTGGCACAATATACTTAGTCCGGTCCCTTGAGACAGCCTTTTGTTAAATCTTGACTGAAATCCATAGAAGTAAATCAGCACCTTTCAGATGAGCTGCCAAGTCACAAATGTACTGTTTGCTATCACAACAATTGCCATGAACCATATTGATTGGGAGTTCAGATAAATGCCCTTTGCGTGACTTTGAGTAAGGAGCCACTTAGTCTGCTGCTTCACGAAGGGGGAAATCTCTTCAAAAACATTGTTTACTTGCAACAGTCGGCTTGTGCAGAGGTCTTCTATTTTAAGTAAGCCATAAAATGTTTTCTTGGACTATATAGGGGATCTTGATCACTTGATTTCCTGTCCACTTACGCCCGTCTGTGCTATGAATAGAAAAGATTTGGGGAATGGGTTTGTGACATGGCTCCCGTTTGCACTGCAAGCGGCTGGGTGTACTGAAGGCTTGAGCCACACAAGCATTGTGAGCTATGGTTGATACTAGATAAACTTATAGTCAGTTGTTCATACTGCTGTCCCTCAGCTCCTACAATCAAGAGCAATTAAAAGTCATCAACAGGCTTTGGCTTCTTCCCTGAATTTTCCAAAGGAACTTTTTTTTTTTTTTATTAGATGCAGTTTTCTTCATTGTGTCACTATACTGTAGAGAGGTGCAATGAAGAATCCTTCTGTTTATGGTCTTAGATAATGATATGTTTTTGCATGCTTCGCATTTTATTGGGATACTAGAGTATAGGTAGACTTACAGCCACAATAATTATCTGGAATTTTGTCTCTGAAGCTGACAGATTGGTGTGTTTCCTCCCCAGGCATTGAATGGTTTTGTATTAGTTGTTACGGCCGATGCTTTGGTTTTTTACGTCTCTTCTACTATCCAAGACTACTTGGGGTTCCAACAAGTAAGTTTATTTTTTCGTCTAATTTTTGCAGGGGTTTTGCTTTATTTCAGAGGGCCTCACTGTTCATATTTAGGGTCTGATATTTTGTATAATAAGAATCTCAATTAGGTACTTTCAGTTGGATTACTTTGAAACCATATTACTTTTCTATCAGCTTACATAGCTGAAAAAGGACCTCAGGCCAAGCACAACAGGAATATAATTTCCAAAGCTGCGTTAGGCAAGATAGGAAATTTTCACACTTAATTAGTCTTTACTGGAACAACTGTTTGAAATTTATACTGTGGTGTTACTCAGTTTATGATGCCGAGTGAGACATAATTCAATGGGAAGGTCATTATTTTAATAGAAACCTTTCATACAAAATTAATTCCATATGCATTGGGGTTTTAAGTATCAACCGAGTGATTTTAGTATTTTTAGAATTTTAGTGTTCTCTTGCTTGTATTTATTTGTTTACTTATTTATTTCAAAACGATCATTTGTTATTTACATTTTATGGTGCAGATCACATATGGTTAACTTTCTTGGGCTTGCAAGCCAGGTAGCAAGGTAGTAAAGACCAAGACCCAGTGGGCCCACGTTGCCTTCCTTAGAGAACTCCTGGGATTAGTTTGTTAAGATGACAGAAGCTTAGTTTTAGTTACCGATTTATATCTTTGGGTACTAGATGATGATAGATTCAGTTGCTGTCTAAAAATAGAGGGAAACTCTGAGTGGTCTGCAATTTCAGCTAACTGATAAGAGACTGGGAAATGTTTGTGTAAAAGAAAGTATTCCAAACAAAACATTGTTATTCCTGGGGTTACAGATTCTTTCGGTGTTGTTGGGGAATGAAGAAAAAAGCTTGGAAAACAAATTTGGCATAAAATTTGTATAGTAATGCCAATTAATCAAGTATATGATATAGAAGTGAAGTCTTAACTTTAAGACTGGGTGTGACTGTATTCTTCTCTGTGCTGCTAAAAATTGTTTCGTGAAGCTTTGCCACGTGTATGCAAATGCATGTTTTTATGCCCAAGCAAAATGGATTTTGCTGTATTTGTAGCAGTGTTGTCAACCAGACAGGTTATATCATATTGTCGTATAAGTTTCTTATTCCCACCTTTTTCCTTTTTGTACGTAGTCTGATATTATACACCAGAGTGTGTTTGAATTGATTCACACAGAAGACAGACCTGAGTTTCAACGACAGCTACACTGGGCATTAAATCCTGCCCAGTCTGCAGATTCTGGACCAAGTGTACAAGGTGAGAATACAGCCGACTGATGTGTTTGCCTGTCTGATTAGTTGGGTTTTTTTAATTTGTGTATGTAAAAAAGTTTAGATTCTTTTACATGAACAAAGGAAGGAATAACATCTTTAATACCTATTTGAATTTTATGGATATGTTTAACGAACAGTGGAAATTACTATTTTTTGCACTTTAAATAAGCACTGCTATTCTTAGCGCAGCACCATTAAAATACTAATTTTGCTTTAAATTGGAAGACTTTAATTTGGAGCATAAATGACTGAATGTCTCGCATGTCTGATCAGTAGTCCTGTGGTAAATAGCAAAGCAGGTAATCCCACACGTTTGTGTTGCAAACAGGGCAGTCAGAAGTGGACAGTTTCTTTTGGTCACGCAAAAAATGAGGAAGTTTGATTTTTTTGTGTTCGCCCTCAATTATACGTCTCATCTTTAATCACTGTTTGAACGAGAAAGTGATTTCTCTGAAGTAATGATCTCTCTTTTATATCTGCTACTCCTGGTTACAGATCATAACCCCAAATTTATTAGCTTAGGAAGGCCAGCGGACAATTGTGTATACCATAGCTTCTTTAAGCTCTTCAGGCTGGTAGGTCCATTCCATGACTAAGAACGTGCTAGTTACAGTGTTAATATATGGAATAGTGCATTCTTGGTTGTGGAAGAGTTTTACTCTTCCACATCTGTCACTGTTATGTGGAGGCTGCCACACAGACCACTACTTCCCTTGGGAGTAAAAGTGAACGAGGAATAAAAGATTAAATAGATGATCCTTTAAGACCAAGTAGTATGCTTGTTAGAGCATCAGATTGTCACATGTTATTGACTGATGCTTAAGTGACCTGCTATATTGAGAAACACGTTGCTTACATATCAGTCCAGGGATGTGTTGGTACAGATAGTTACGTGTAATATGGGAAGCATATGCTGGCTTGATAACAAATGTGCTGAGACAACTGTAATGCTCCATTTTGCACAACAATTGTTAAAACGCGTAGGTAAAGTTCTATGTTACTCTAAGTTACCTGGTTCTAGATAAATTTTTTTAATCCAGAAATATTCCATATTATTTTTTAATAAATCTCTTATTCATAAAGCAACTTGATTTTAGTTTCCCATTTAATATTTTATAGTATGGAAATGCCATAATTTGATAGAGAAATATAAAAACAGCAAATGTTATTTACTTGTTTGACTCACAGCTCAGTATATTTCAGCTTTGCATTTAGTGGTCAACATTGTTATATCATCTGTGGATCAATCTACACAATCCAATGGAAAACATGCTACAGAACTAGTTAATATTGCAATTTGGTATAGCAAACAGCTGCTGGCACTCAGAAACCAGCTTTTTATGTGGTGCCTTACTGTTTGCTTTAGGGTGAAATGGTGTTCTGTAGCGCTTAAGCAAGTGCGTATGAATTTGCAAAAGGTTGTGTGTGAAAAGTACGATGCCAGTTTGACTTGGCATCAGATTTGACTGAATGATGGGAAGTGCTGAGCAGGATTGCAAACAATCGTTTGTTTTATATCTTGTGTTCCTAGCTTACTAAAAGCTGCTAATTATTTTTGGGCCTCAAGTAGCATAAAATATTTGGACACTGAGGATTTTTAAACTGAATTGAGATTTATAACAACGGATAAAGCTGTGATCATAAGGGTCCCCCTCCATTTTTGTTAATGCTATCTGAATGTATTAAAAAGGAAATTGATTAAATTATGTAGATATTTATATATGTACATATTATTGTGCTCAGGCTTAACCACAGATTCCAGTCTGTTTCTGGGAACTTACTCTGCTTCAGTAAGCCTGGACTGGTTGTTTCTCTCTCAATACTCTTCTGCACCCCTAGACCACTGGTTTCTTCCTCAGCTGTTTCCCAGCTTCCCAGCCACTCCTCCCAGTCCTGTCATGTTCCCAGAGAAGTTTGCAAAATTCTGATTTTTTTCAGTCCCAAATATCTGCTTTGGGGCCTTAAATCTGGGTTATGTTTTAAAGTTTGCTTGCTGTGGAACCATGTATGGTCTTGAGCTCAAAGAGAAAGAAAAGGACTTAATGCACTGCATGTTTTTTACATCGCTCCATGGTGTTGATGAAATCTGGTGTGAGCTTCAGGAGGGATAAGGGTTCTACCCCCTGTAGTGTTAACTGGTAGTTTTTCTCCGGGGATTGCAAACACTCTGTATCATTCTTTGCCTTCTTACAGTGAGTCATTTCTCCAAGATCCTAGCACTAAAACCTCTCTGCCTCCTGTCTGCCTGGGAAAGTGCAGCAGTATCCCTTTCACAAACGTAGGAGGTTTGGGCTTGAAGTCCATTCTCTCCTGCTTTGAGTTCTGTTCCCCTGCTCTTATGAGTGAGACTGTGTTGCTTCTTCCACTAAAGCTTTGTTTGCTCTTGGGAATGGCCTGTTTTACTAGGGAAGTTGACAGACACTTGAGAGAACCCAAATAAGATACCTGCATTCAAAAGCACCTGCATTCAAATGCTCTGTATTTACCAGAAGAATAACACTGAGATGCTCCTGTGGCAGAGATGCTGAAGGGCATGCCTGCCAGTGCCAAGAATGCCAGCAGAAAGCCTTGCACTGCTTATTACCGGGTTACACTCGGTAGGCACTCCTCAGCCAGAAGATTTATCTGAGTTGGAGGACTTAATCAGAGCCCTTCGAGGAGCCTGCTACTGACGAGTCAAGTGCCCCCCTACACCCCACACCAAGAAGTTGTCCATAGTGTCATTAATCTCCGTGAAAGAATCGGCTGAACACACACAGGGACTTTAATGCACCCAAAACTACACTCCTGCCTGGCCAGCGGCTCTTCCAGTCAGGTCTTCTGACAATAGCCAACTGTTGGTACCAATTTTCTTTCGGCCTCACAAGCTGGCATCTTTCTCAGTAGTAGCTGGTCTTACAGGAATAAAGTTGTGGCAATAGAAAAGGAACACAAATATTGGGATTGCTTGGGAAAAAAAGTATTTTAGTGGCTTCCTTGGTGCTGAAACTTGTGAAACACAAATGTTTATATAGGCAGTGTATTAATCTTTTTGAGGAGACCTTGAGTAATGTATATGCAGGGATTCTCAAGGATGTCAGAGTCGGCATGATGAGTTGGGATTTGCAATCTCTTTCTTTGCCCTTTCTTCATAATCATTACTTTTTCAGAAAGCATCTAACCCATTTCGGCACCTCTTGGAGAAGCCCTGCCTCAGAAGCATTGAAAATTCTCACCAGCAATTAGGCAATTAAGAAAAAAAAATCATCTGCAGCAGTAGGAATTAAGTTTGCTTGTGTCTGTTAAGAACCATATCTGTGGGAATTCGTTATTTTCTAATATCAAAGTTAAGTGGTAACTATCCTGGACCAGAAGCGTCTGAGTTTCTGTACCTGTGGGATCAGCTCATAGTGGTGGCTTTGGCCGATACACAGTTCTGCAGATGACTGTCATTTCAGATTATCCCTTTTCATACACACTATCAGATAAGGGCCTTTTTCTTTTTCTCCATACCTTGAAGTTTGTTCAGCAAAAATTGTCCTTGCATAGCAGTTCTTTTAAGAAAACAAAAGTATCTCCTGATTTTATCTGAAAAGATGGATTACTCAGCATGCTTCTTGGATTTATATGGCCTTAGGTTGCAAGGCCTCTTAGTGAAGCATCAGCAACCTCGTTTGACTCCAGTTCAATCCCTTGAATTAATAGGAGATTAAATTGGACTGGCTTTTACTGTTGATTTGTTTTCCTTTGGGTTTGATTCACCATTGTAAAACCCACCTAGCCTATCTGTAAGTTTTTCCAGCTGTCCAAGAGACAGAATTATGTTCCAGAGAGCGTAATGTGGTGTGTGATTAAGTGACATGCTCTCCCTGACGTCATCTCCAAGTCTGGAAGATCAATATGGGTTCTTTCTTCAAATCTGTGTTCTTTTGTCTCTACACAGCAATCAGTTCCCTCAGGGTATATGGACTGTTTTTTAAATTACAAAATACTTAACACTCTAAAATAGCATTTTACACTGTTTTTTCTTCATTTTCTGTGTGTGTGAATTCCAAGAGAATGACCAGTTTGTGATCTTTTTTTTTTTTTGTATGTATTACAAACAAGATCACTTTGCTAAATTTGCTGTGAGTAGACATGCTCTGGTATCTCTATATATGTAGTCTCATGCAGAACATATGTATTCTATCAGAAGTTTATTGATTTACCTTCTGTTTTTACTTTATCTTCCAAATGTTTAAGTCTGTTTTCTAAATGCCACTTAGCAGCAAATACTTGTCCTGACGTGGCAGAAGAATATTGTGTTGTTATTCCAGTTGTGAGTCATGTTTTTGAGTCTTTTTTTTTTTAAATAAACAAGCAAACAAAACCTACAAAACACAAGTGCTCCAGGTTCCTCTGGAGAGGTAACTATGGTGTTTTTTTGATCAAGACAGACCAGATGCATTTTCACTATTTGGTAGGGTTTTTTCGCATCCATTAGAGAAAGTACTCACATTGATGTATTGTGGTGG
Organism: Charadrius vociferus; assembly: GCF_000708025.1. Taxonomy (NCBI): domain Eukaryota; kingdom Metazoa; phylum Chordata; class Aves; order Charadriiformes; family Charadriidae; genus Charadrius; species Charadrius vociferus. The sequence continues at coordinate 3,854,588 of NW_009647218.1, read as the reverse complement.
TTCCCTAAAGATGCTTCTTTTTATTTTTTGCTAGGGCTTTCACCTGGCTGTCTGGAAAGTAACAGTTTCAGGGTTTGATACAATCTACTGAACTTTCGAATACTCAGTTCCTCTAGTTACTATGCCTTTCGCAGATGCTGCCATTGCAGAAATGTGGGTGTGCTCTCTGCTGAGAACTCTGCTCTCTACAACTGATCAGAATCTAGATTGCTTACAAACATAATGAATAAATTAAAAAAAAAAAAACAAAACACAACCAAACCAAAACACCGAAACCCACCACTTTAAATTGCATGCAGTTTTCAAATACCATAGCCTGTACAACGTAATCCCATCAGAAGAACTGATACTTCACTTAGTGTTATAATCAGTATAGGTTGTGAGGATGTTTCCAGTTTACATTGTTCTTGCTCAGGTCATGACCTAAGGCTTTGTTTATGAGACGGAAAATGATTTGTTATAGATAGCCTTCACTAGGTGTTCTTCTAAAAATAATCGTTATAAATAATCCTTTCCTGTAGGAGATAATGGCTTTTCACAGCCAGCAACCTATTATAACCCAGACCAACTTCCTCCAGAGAACTCTTCCTTTATGGAAAGGAATTTCATCTGCAGGTTACGATGCCTCCTGGATAATTCATCTGGGTTCCTGGTGAGTATGGAGTTATGTAAAAATTTCCACACATGCTTGCAAGTTCGAAATCTGAATTACCCTTACAATATGTACAGCAACTCACTTTATTTGTTAAGTCTCCATAGAGATCTGAGCTGCTTGAACCAGTATGTTTCAGTTAGTGATACTAAATGTGTCCCCTTCAACACGTTGTTACAACCAGGCGCAAGTTCTTTCATTTCTCATGGCTCAGTTTCCTCAGTGAAATGCGAATAAGCATCTGCTTTTGTAAAGTATTGTGTCATTTGCAGATAAAAAAGCATTACAAAGATTATTTTCTGTTGGGTATTTTGAGATGTAATAAGCCATAATAACTAACAGAACCATAGTTTTCCCTTACTTGGGAATGTCTGTGTTTGCTCTTTTTGATACATTTATTTGTTTGCCAATGCTGTAGATTTTAAAAGAAATACGGGTTTATCACCCTGTGGGTGACTTCTTACAAATAGGATTGTTTATATATGATTTTGCAGTTGTACATATTTGCATACTTTATACTAAAGACTGACAGAAGTGCAATGTTATGTTAGTTGTATATACTTATAGTGCCATGTTCATCAGAGTATTAGAAGATCCAATTTGCATTTGCTATTACATGTCTAGGTTTGTTTCTTTTACAAAACAACCTTCCTATTAGTTCTTTTTCAAGTGAGTTTATTAGTAGATCTCAAAGTGAAGTGCTCAGGGGTATAACAACAGTATTCTGTACTTGTTAGCTAACTTCTGTGTATGCTGTGCTACAAAGCTTGAATCTGAAGGGTCTTAAAAAAAAATAAATCCACATTTTACATCATAACAGAAATATCTTACTCTTAGATATCTCCAACGTATAACAATTACTTTTTTCCTCATCCTAAGGCCATGAATTTTCAAGGACGATTAAAGTTTCTCCATGGACAAAACAAGAAAGGGAAGGATGGTGCTACTTTGTCTCCTCAGCTTGCTCTGTTTGCAGTAGCTACTCCCCTGCAGCCACCATCTATCCTTGAGATACGAACCAAAAACTTCATCTTCAGAACGAAACACAAACTGGATTTCACACCTACTGGCTGTGACGCAAAGTAGGTATAAATTATTCTGCATAATGCTCTACTTATTTGCTGATGAGACAAGTTTCAGTATAAAGCTGTTTCAGTCAATACTGATGGTTGTTTAGGAACTGTTAGGATTTTTTTCTTCAGCCCTGCTGAAAGAGAAAAAGGAGAAATGGGATTGTCACAGTGTACTACTTTGAAAGGGCATGTTGCTTTTTGACTCACAGTCATTAAAAAACCAAACCACACATCTCCCCCCCCAAAAAAAAACCAAACCAAAACAAACAAAAGAAAAACCCAAAAGACAAAATACTAATGAATTAGGGAAGAAGAAAAGTTTAATGTTTAAATCTGGTTGAAATTTGGTTTTAGAACTGATAGAACAAGTGTTTCATTTTGTTCTACATGCGTATTTTGTCCTTCAGTTCAAATAGATGTAAAATACAATGGAAATGTTATTTACTTCAAAATAAACAAATGAAATCCTTTTTTATACTATGACTTTTACCCATTTCCAAACCATTATTTTCCTTATATAAAAACTGGAAACACTATTGCATTACTAGATGAACATAATGTAACTATGCATCAACATGGCAAGAAGCCCATTAAGATGCTTCTTTATCAAAAAAGGCCTCTGACCTCCTTCCCCTCCCTCCTGTTTTTGACTGATAACGCTTTCAGCTTTCAGATTCATGTTCGGTGGAATATCTTGTGGATTTCCATGCCTATTTATAAAATAACGTAGAGTGAAATTACTTACTATTCTGTCTACTGATAAACCAAAATGTTTTTCTTGGGTTCTGTAAACTGATATGAGGAAATGTTAACAAAATGTTAACACAGGCTTTTCTTTCGTCTGATTTTTTTTTTCCCCTAATGCTTCACTTGAAACCTTCAATTTTTGTCACGATTTACGTTTTTGCATATATTGTTCCCCATCACTACTTTTTCATATTTTTTTCCCGCTCTATTTTTGGATCTCCATTTCTTTGTTCCAAATCCTGTTTCGGTCTCTTTAACTATTTCATTCTATCCTGTATTTCATAGTGCTCACACAAAGGCTGTTAAGTTCTTCATCTCCCTGACCTCTAGTAAAGTACTCTAATTTTATCTACTAGAGTCAAACATGACTCTATTGCCACTCCTCCTCTGAGGCATATCTTAGAAAGGGAAAGCTTAAATGCAAACACAGGGTACTCAAACCACTCAAAGCAAAAAGCATAGTTCTGACATATGCCCTGTTTTGAATTTTAAGCTACCAAAAATACTAATTTAGGCAAGAAGTTTTAGATAACTAAAGTTAAGACCCTACTTAATTCTACATGCAAGCACTTAGAGGTAAATGCTATGAAATAGGGTGAGGCAAACAGTGTCTTTCATTGCAACAAATGGGAGCTGCCTGCTATAAATAAGTTCAAAAGTATGGAATTAAGAGTCTAGCTGGACTGTAGAAATGCCCATCTTTTTTTAATGATCTAAGAATTTTGTGAACCTCGTTCTAGTCACTGAAGGCAACTTGGGGGGACTAGTAAAAATTTTATAATTTGTTGACTGTATTTTTTTATTAGAACGGTCATGCTTCCGCATACAATTGATATTGCAAAAAAATGTAGTTAGCATTTACGTCTGAAATGTTCTAGCCATAATTAACTTGCTTGGCATTCGTTCTGTGAGTTGGTTCATCAGCAGTGTTGCAATTTTTTGGTTTTACTTTCCAGAGGAAAAATCGTCCTGGGATACACCGAAGCAGAGCTGTGTATGAGAGGAACAGGATACCAGTTTGTTCATGCAGCTGATATGCTTTATTGTGCTGAAAATCACGTCCGAAGTAAGCTTCATTCCCTAAGAAAGGCTGAAAAATCAAAGCATGGATTATATTCATACTGCAAAAATACTATGAAGTACTCTTCAAAAAAAAAAAGTGGTCGTTAACAAAACACTATTCATTTCATGTGATCTTTCCCTCTCTATAAAAACTTACACTGGGTGAAGAAATATTTAATATCCCTATCTAGACCATTTTAGGTTATATATTCCAATTTCTGTCACATCTTACTCTTCTTGCTTCATTCTCTGCTCAACCCAACTTCTGCTATTTCTACAACTTCCTTTGGGCAAAGGGACTGTTTCAAAGATAGCTTTCTTGTTACGAAGTTAAAGAAAGCATTTTCTTTTGATATCAGTGTAAGATTTTTAACAGAAATTAATCTGTAATTTAGCATGCTAGTGTCCTATAGGTTTCTGGGTTTGATTCTTGGCAGCTTGGTTTGGTTTAAGTAACAACTTAAGGAGAGAAGTATCATGTTTTGAGCTGAGGAAATAAGTATCAGCTATCTAATATGTAAATATTCAGCGCATTTCTTTCTTTACTTTTTTGTTAGCTGTAACATATTTGTCTTTGCAAATTACAGAAACATCTTCAGGATATTTTGGTGGTGCTTCTTTTCTACTAATTTCTCTTTTCTACTAATTTCTTTTGTCCCCTTATTTACAATAAAATAATCCCTCTCAGTAGGTTAGTTCTCAGGCTGCATTAAGCAGGTTTTCTGTTTCAGGTATAGTTCAGTCACAGTTGCCTATCAGTGGGGTTTTTTGTTAAGGAATAAGAAAGAAAGTAGTTCCAGAATAGATTGGGGTGAAACTTTGGTTTGAAATTTTGGTTTGAAACTTTGTCTTAAAACTGATTTTGCTCCATTTCTGATGCTAAGATAGAAAAGAAGTCTTATAGCAAAGATTATTTTTATTAGGATTCTTAAAGTTCCTTAATATTTTTGTATTTAATTTTTCTGTCTAGAAATGGAGTGTTTTCAGCAATGTACAACAAAAGCGTAGTATGTTTATCAAGCATTGCTAGTGAGACTGAAAAATAATGGCTTTTGAAGTACCTCTGCAATAACTAGTCAAAATGTGAACGAATTGGATTCAGAGCTAATGAGTTTTCTAATTTCTTAAGTAATAGTCACTTTTCAGATGTAAAAGACACTTAGGCTTTTGCCATTTACATGTTCTAGTATTTATTAATTTCTGTTCTTGCAGAAATAACAACTTCTCTGGAACAGGTTGCCCAGAGAGGTTGTTGAGGCCCCATCCCTGGAGGTGTTCAAGGCCAGGCTGGACGTGGCCTTGGGCAACCTGGTCTAGTGGGAGGTGTCCCTGCCCATGGCAGGGGGGTTGGAACTCGATGATCTTCAAGGTCCTTTCCAACCTAAACCATTCTATGATTGTATGAAATAATGGACCTATATAGGATGTTGCCATTCTGTAGTGGATATCTTACAATTACTTGCAGTTTTGGCTTTTATTTTACCGGTAAATTAAAGTACATCTTAAAGCGATCAATCATCCTGTTTCACTAGGAATACATTAGTGCCATACAGAAATTAGTGACTCAGAACATGAGATTTGTAAAATTGCTCTACAAATGGGATTACTTTCATGACATGCCAGATTATCCCATTTTTGTTCACTGGACAGTAAACTGTATGCTCACTCTTTAACTCTAGTGATGAAGACCGGTGAGAGTGGAATGACTGTATTTAGGCTTCTAACCAAAGAAAATCGATGGGCCTGGGTACAGGCAAATGCACGTCTTGTGTACAAAAATGGAAGACCGGATTACATCATTGCTACGCAAAGGCCTCTTACGTAAGTCATCACCACATAAAGCAGTATACTTGAAAAACTGAAAAATTTTGAGCTTGTTTGTATTCACAAAGGAAGTCTTTATTTTTAAATAACCCCCCTTTAAATCCTGAACTCCAAAAAGAAAAGCTCTTTCAGTTTGTGAACAAGCATTGAAAATAATTCTGATCTTTCAGTACTTATGTGGCATAGTCCTTTATATGTAAAACTTTAGACATTTTGATTTCATATGAAGAATAAGAACAGTGGTACAAGCACCAAGTTACTCCGTACAACCTATTTTTAGTTCAGTATCCCTATTAGCAAAAATTATGAAATCCAACTGCAGTTGTGTAAAAGAAACAACAGATAACATAAAGAAATTAAGTCCTTTATGGTGCTGAACTAAATTCTACATAATATGGAATTCAGCATTATTATACAGGCTTTTGCTAAGGAGTCTGTAAAATGGAGAAAAAGGGATATTTCAGTATTGAAGTATTCATTTACTTGCTATGCCAAGAAAAACATAATGCAAACAAAGTCCACTTATTTTCATTTGAGCTCATAATGCACAGAAAATGATGTATGCTATCTAGATTTAATTACAAATGTAATATGTAAAGGTGGTATTACAGTCATAAGCTCCTTATTTCATAATCTGTCTCTTGATTTAACTCAACCAAGTTGAGCTGGAATAGCAGGGAATTTGAAAAATGCCTACAAATAGAATAGTTCTTTTTTTTTTTAATATTAATGCCAGGGGACAAAATAATTACAGTAACTGTTTTGTACTGCAGTATTATGCTATATATATGATTTATTTTCAGAGATGAAGAAGGGGCAGAACATCTACGGAAGCGTAACATGAAGTTGCCCTTCATGTTTGCCACTGGTGAG
>NW_009647218.1:3847968-3848343 GCF_000708025.1 Charadrius vociferus | reverse complement strand
CCTATGTCGAGCCTTTTGGATCCCTCTCAGCTAAAGAATAAAAGCACAACGGGAAAAGGAGCCAAAGCAACGCTGCACAATGATTCCGTGGATCCAAACTCCCTCCTAGGTGCCATGTTGAGGCAAGACGAGTCTGTGTATCTCTGCCCTCCAGCATCTCATAAACTTTCCTTTGAGAGGAACTTCTTTGCAGACAGCAGGGATGAACTGGGCGGTGGTGTTAGCGGCTGGACAGATAATCTCCTACCTGCTGGAAATCCCAACATTCTCAAACGGGAGCTAATGGAGTGTTCCCAGGACAGTACTGTTCCGCTTCCTGAAGACAGTGCTGCACTCTTTCAAGATAACAAAACCAGTGATTTGTACAGCATCATG
>NW_009647218.1:3811426-3847933 GCF_000708025.1 Charadrius vociferus | reverse complement strand
GATGAGGAGTTTTTAAAAACTGAATTATCTGGTGTGGATGATATTGGGGACATCGACATAACTGATGAAATCCTGACTTATGTTCAGGATTCCTTAAATAAATCTGACTTCTTATATTCAGGCTGTAACCAGCAGCAGCCCCTGGTCCAGAATGAAGGTTGCTTGGTACAGCAAGAGTTAGATCCACATCAGCTTCATGAGCACCAGAAACATCTTGTGGAACAGCAGCAGCAGCTCTGTCAAAAGATGAAACATATGCAAGTCAATGGGATGTTCACAAATTGGAGCTCTGGCACCAGCATGCCTCTTAGCTGCTCGCAGCAGCAGCCCCAGCAATACGTATTCCCTGGCGTGCATGCCACTACATCCGAGTTCTCTTACAAATCAGAAGTAAACACTTCCCCTTATGCGTGTAGGCAAGAGTTTATTCCTTACAAGCAACCCACAGCCATGATGCCACAGCTTTCTAATTTTGCCCAAATGGATTTCCCTGTAGCAGGTTTTGACAGATCGACCTATTCTGCTTCTTCCAACTTGGAGGATTTTCTCGGTTGTTTGCAGCAAGTCCCTGAAAATCATGAGTGTGGGATAAACTCCGAGTCGGTTATGCTGACTCCTCAAACGTGCTACGCAGGCGCAGTGTCTATGTACCAGTGCACGCAAGAAGGACAGCCCGGCTGCGTGGATCAAATGCAATATGATCCTATGATGGCGAGTCAACAAACGTTGTTGAACAAGGTAAGGTAAAGAGCATTGCTCCATTGCTTGCATTTTGAATCGTGTTTTTATTGTTTTGGGTGGCTACTGGGATGCAGAGTTTGTCATAATTGAACCACTGAGTTTGAAACCGATGGGTTAGCAGTGTGTGAATGTCCTTGCTTTATTTGCTCATTAGATTGAAGAGAGCTGTGTTTGGTGAAGTTTTTATGTACGCTTATCCACATCCTGGTAGCTCACTTTGGCAGTATTAAAGCAAGAGCTGAGTGAAACAGTTTGTTGTACCTACCTGTAATTTTCCCGATAGGAGCAAAGGAAAAGCAGATTGGTCAAAAGCTTGGAATTTACTTATATATACCCTTTTTTAGAAGAGTGGAATGATGTGAGTCTGGCACATTCATTTTCATGAAATTTGTTGTAAGAATCTGGAAAAATACCTTGTTTTTAAAATGTAAGTGTTCTCTAGCTAATCAGATTCTTTGATTTTAGGATTGCTTACGGTATCAGATTATATCACATAAATAGCATGAAATATTATGTACTGTTGCATTTCTACACATGATGATACTGCAAAAATATTTTTATATATTGCCATAAGTGAGAGTCAACTTGTTCCTCAAGCTGCTGTCTAAATTGTCTCCTGAAGATAAAAGAGCAGGAAAAAATTATGTTCACAATAGATAATTTGGATCTTTTTCACACTGTGCTGAGGAGAATGCACAATAAAAGCCATAGAAGAGAGGAGCCTGGCTGTAGCAGAGACTATAGTTTAAGCACAGTTCTTCATAGGTAAAATTAACTTAGAAATAAAAAAATCCCATTACCAAGGCAGTTCCTGATTCTGAATAACCTGTGTTGAAATACTTTAAATTGTACCATTTATTTTTGTTAATGCTGCTCAAGCATAGAGCCACAATTCTTTTTTTTTTTTTTTAACCTCAATAAGTTAATGTTCTAAAGTACTGATCCTACAAATGCTTATGCACATGCATAAGCATTTACAGAATTAAAGTATTAACTGGCATATAACCTACACAAGGCAGAGGTGAGGAATGCAAGTAGAATATACCCAGTTTTTTCGGTATGCTTAATACGAGTACAAAAAAAATATGCTTTTAAAAACTGCTTCACTAGTGGAAAGAATATAATTGCAGAATTGCAGAAATTTATCTAAAATATAGGACAGTTCAGCAAGATGAATAGCTTCTGCCTGAGTGCCCAAGGGCTGAAATAGCACGAAGAGACTTTGGCAAACTGCAGTGCACGAGCTTGCACAGTGCTTGGCTGTATGTTGCCTGGCTATGGTCAGTGTTATTAGTCCTTCATAGTGCTTGATAATAGGGTTGCAAAGAAGTTCCAGGGTCATCCAAGTTCATCCCTGTAATAGTATGGAATTGTTCTTTTCACAAAAGCTATACTGATGGGGTGCATCATTTTTGAACTGCCAGCGCATAAGCAATTTCATTTCTTTCTTTTTAATGGTTGGTTTCAAATACGTTTATTTTGTAGATTGTTTTGCTGTTATGCTGCCTTAATTGTTTTTGTTACGCCCTCTCTTTGTTGTTTTCTTGCCTACTTTTTCTTCTCATCTATCTGTAAAAAGTTTAGTTACTAATGACTAAGCATCTCTGGGTGCAACAAATGAATGCGTCTATTACTTCATATTACTAGAATGCTGTGCTGCAATAACAATATTGTGTTTAGCTTGTTTGTCATAAAAAAAAAAAAAGAACAAAGGCCACTTTGTAAAAAAGTTATCTTTACTTAAGTTGTTCAGAGGGAAATTCAGCCCCTCTTGCTACGGTACACCCATGCTGCGTTGCATAAGCAGAAGCCTTGTGCAGAACTGACATTAGTTGCCCCTGTGCATGTTGGCTTCTGTTTACCTCAGAAGAGAACTGTTGAACATTTGTCCAAATGAGCTTAAAAGAGGAGCCCCCTTCTTGATGAGATAAGGAAGGATTATTCCCCCAGTCCCTTTTGTAAAAGAGTGATCGTAGATAGCTGATAGTTCTCTCCAAGTCCTTGGGGGTCCAAAACTTATGTATGCCAATGGAGCGCATAGGGGACTGGGAAGAGACTGCTTGTTCCTAAACCAAATAGCATTGACTTTTGCAGCCCATACTGCTATGTGCTGTTCACGTGGAAAAAAAACCCACCAACATCTCTTGTATCAGACTGTACCCAGTTTTGACCTCTAGTCACATCTGCCAATAAACATTTTTATAGATTGAGGGCAAAGTAAGGCTCTATGTAATCCAAAAAGAAATGTTTTAGTGTAGAAACATTTTTGTAGCCTAGAAATGTCATTGCTCCAGAGAGAGGTGACCCTATATTTATATATGTTTATATAACAGAGACTGTATTTAGTCTTGTATCAGAGTTAAGAACTTGAAAATATGTGAACCCTTTGGAACTAATAAATCAGAAATATAGCTGCTGCACTTGAAGGAATCTTGTAAAATATCACCTGTGCCAAAGCCATGATGGCAAATAATAGACAGTTCTTTATTGTAAATAGGGAGAATATATCACTGCTTATGATAATAAACTTAAGGTTTGATTTTTATTGCTAATTGGTATCTTTAGTAAGGATGCGACTAAGCAGATAGGATACTACTGTCTGAGCCTACGTTCACACAGCCAAACCAAAGTAGGGCAGTCTTTGTGGCTGGATTCAGCCCACTGGCATCCCTATCAGCAGTTGGAGTCTGGAGAGAGGACAGACTTCGCTACGCAAGCCATGATTGCTATGCTTTCCTCAGCCTTCTAACTCCCATCGATTTCTACATGAAAAGACTGGGGGATTAGAAAGCCAGAAGGGTCTGTTGTAGTCATCTGCCTTGACCTGCTGCCTAACTTGTAATTGCAGTAGGATCAGAGCCAATGTAGTCTAAAAACACTTTCAGTGACGGAGAAGGGCAGAAAGGCCTTAGATAATGTGATTGCTTGTTTAAGGTCGGTATTCCTTTATTAAAGAGGAAAAACCTTGCTAATTACTGGATTCTGTGTTGAGAACTTAGAAATTTTAATGAATGTGCTCATCTTGTTAATGAAGAATATTGAAATAATCTGCTTCTGTCAGAAGTAATCCCAGTTTATGTTATTGTAGCTGTCTTAGAAGTATGGCAACTTTGATTAAAAACGTAATTCACATGGCTATAATCTTGTTGTTAAAACTTAGAAGAACTGTGCACAATTAGTCAAATTTCAAAGTTTGCATAGAAGGAAAAAAAATTTCCAAAACCGAGGATATTTTGGTAGATGAATGAATGTATATCATATGTTTTTACGGACAAATCTTGAATGAATGAGTACTTACAATATAAGCTACTCCTGAAGACATGATGAAAATGTTTAAAATATTTTGTTGTATTTTCTCTGCATGACTGAATGGAGTATTTTGTAGATAAAGTGACTTTTCCATAGCACGACAGGAAGCATTACATCAGATGATTAAAATAATCCTATGAACAATTATGTCAAGACTGATGAAAGCCATTCATTGCTCTTACTTGGCATTGTCAATATGAAGACCGTTTGTCAAAAAAGCTCACCCTACAACAGCTCAGCCTGTGGACTGAATGCGGTACACTTCAGCATACGAACAGGACTGCATGTGCATTCCTGGAAGAGCTGCAAAGTCTGGAACCCATTGCAGACATGAAAATATGTAAATAGGTTGCCTTTAAAACGTAACAGCTGGATGTGGAAATTAGGAGTGTGCAGTCAGACTGTGCTTTCTACAAATGGAAACTATATTACGCTTTAGATAAGTGATGTTTCTTTTCTTAGCCAGAACTAGGATTCCCACTGACTTCAACATAGGTAGGTTTCAATGATGATTCAGATGCTATGTTTAATGCAAATTAACATTTCATCATTTAAAAAAAAAAAAAGTTTTAAAGTTTTCCATTATATTTTAAGATTATTTCATCCAATCTGTGTCTTTAGGAGGATTTTTAAAAACTTATAAATAAATCAGTTTCCCATGCTAACCATTTACATTGTCTTTTTTCCTGCCAGTTCCAAAACGGTTTCAATGGAGGAAATGTAAATGAAGCATATCCCTCTCAGTTAGATGTGATCAGTAATGCACAGACTGCCACACATCTTCAGCCTCTTCATCATCCGACAGAACCCAGATCCTTCTCAGATTTGGCATCTAGTGGATTTATGTGATTCAGATCTAGAGCTCCATCTGTGATTTTGTCTGGGTGTCAGGCTGCTCTGAGAAAAACCTTGATATGTCTATCTTTGAGCATCAGACTTTAACAGCTAAATTACATTTTGAGAATATGAGGTTGGTTGCACTATATACTGGTGGATATGTAATCCAAGACCTGGCTTTTTAAAGGGACAGGTGGAATTAAAACTTCTGAATAAAAGTGTGCATGTGCTGTTTTCCATCAGATTGACTGTGTCATTGCAGTGTGGATTGCATATGTACTACAGACTATGTCATGCTGTACAACATAAGATAAGGCAAATGGTTTTGTTGCTTAGAAAAATAATTGGGCACTTTACAAATAGCATCAATGGCACAAGGAAGATGACTTCACATGTGGATTATTTCCAGACTTTATTTTTTAAAAGCTATTAAAAAGCTCTAAATTCATGAAACTCAAAAGCACTTAATTTTAATGCATACTAAGCTCTTTAATCACTTATTTTATATTTAAATCCTTTTGTTTTAAGTCTCCATTTCTAGCACTTTAATAGATGGCTTAATACAAGGATATGATATGCAACTTCAGGTTTTCTATGAAGCAGACCCCTTGCATTCCTCCTTTTCTTGTCAACCTTAAGTGCCTCACAAGTTAGCTACCTTGTTTCTGATGGGAGCTTATTTTAGCAAAACTCACTATAAATGTCATCCATATTCTGTGAATTTTATCTAACATCTACAGTGCTACTGGCTGTATCCTTTTTTTTTTTCCCTAAAGGTAATTTGTTTAGAGAATGACTTAATTCTTTATCTGTGGATTTGTTACACTATTATCAGGAATTATTAATGTTCTGAGTTTAGTTCAGCTAAGGAGTTTTGGTTTATTCTATTCTGCTTTTCTGCTTTCTTCAGGTAATACAGGGTATATTAAAAAAGCAGATTTTGCTGAGAGGGAGGAGCAGATCCTCAGGATTAGTTTCAGATTATTAATGCTGAAAAACATGTGCCTTATCTTGTGTTAAAATGCTCATAATGTTCTTTAGAAATAATACAAGGCTGCTCTATGCAAATACTTTCATTAAAATGGATATCGAAAAGGATTGCATTTTAAATAAGGGGGAAAGGAGTCTCAATAGTGATTGCTATTGATGTTTACTTTGACTGCAGTTTCCAATGTTCGTAGTGGGGAAAGGTCAGTTTTGGTTTATCCCTAGCAAATTGCACTGGAAAGTACAGAGAGGTTATTTTTTTTATGTATGTTGATCCGTTTGAAGAGCTTTGTGCAAAATATGAAACTGGGAAAAGAAAAAAAGTCATTAGAGAAATTCTCCTTGCAGTAGGTTTTATTTTCAGGAAAAAAACCCAACACATCCACAAAACATTCTGGGGTTTTGTTTTGGTTTTATCTGAGAGGATTGTTAGAATTGCAGACACCAATGTTTGGTGCAAAATAATAATCTACGTGAAAAATACAGAAATGTGTATATGTTCAAAATATTTCATACTCTTGTGTGTTGTATAGTTCATATATAATAAAATGTCTTTGTAAAATATTTTAAACCAGTTAATTTTAAAGTGTTACATCATTATGTGTTAAGAACAATTTTACTACATTTGTTATATATAATATAAAATGGCAATTTAGCCAATTTGTTTAAAACAGGCAAAAGTAAATTGGCTCCCTCCAGACACTTGTTAATATTATTTGATACAGGGACAATCACTTAAAATTGGAATCCTTTCATAGCTGAAATGTGCTTTCTTTGAAGTAGAGCCTATTTTTTTCCATTCTGTGTGGCATGATATGCTAGGCCAAACTTCTAATTCAGTTGCAACTTTTCAGATTAATAACGTCAGCATTTCTTTAAAGTGAAATTACCATGTATGAAAGGGACATTAAGGAAACAATTACTATTTGGGAAAAGCCCATAAAGACATTGTGGGTTTTATTATAAGGTCACTTTTTTTTTTCAACATTTCAGATTTTGTTTTCAGCACAAGATAACAGTAACAGATTTAATTAATATCATTTGAATTAATGTGAGTCTGTCATTTTTTTATTGAAGGTCTTATTTTAACCCAATATCTGAAATGTCTTCCATATCTAGCTAGTGTATCACGTTTGCATCTGAACTTGAAAATGAGAAAAATGGTATAAAACCAGAAGGTTCAAAGGGATAATGTATGTTTTACATCTTCCAAACCAGTATGTATCCTGTTTATTAATTTAGTTAAACCAAATACATGTTGTCCTATCACTAAGTGCCAAGGATGCAGTACTACAACTGTGCTGCCCTTCTTACTGTAAACAAATTAGTTGTTTATATGCATATCAGCGTATTTTGTGCATTATCTTATGCATACAACATTGACTGTATTAGCGCACTCTTGATCTGCACCAGACTGTACCTACAGTGCACAGATGTTCCTATATTCGATCTCTATTAGCCCTTCAGGTCTATTATAAGTAAGATTATAACCCCGTGTTAGTCAGTATTACTGTCCATTTTTGTACAAGTTTTCTTAGCTTGTTTTTCTTTCCAGTTCTGTCTCCTTTGCTATGCCTGCACATACCATGCAATACACCTCTTGCGTTAAGGTATGGTTTTGTAGTGCTCTTGCTCATCTCCAGTAAAGTTTGTAAGACATAATATATGGTAATAAAATAATCACTTGAATGTAGCTGAAATGTATGTTCTTTTACTGCAAAACTGTTTGATTTCAGCAGTATACAAAAAGATACGTTATCATGCAGTTACTAATATCTTTTTGAGAGTTCATCTAATAGTTTACAAAACTGTTGTTATTTACGTCACTGTGGACTTTGCACTTCTCTGAATATTAGATGCAAATACAATGTATATAATTTAGAGTGGTGAACAAATGTGTATTTGCCCATGGAATTAGTATTTTATACTTGCATGAAAATGAGTTTATAAATAAACTTTGTAAATAGTAAGCCGCAATTAGCTGTTGAGAGGCTTCTATATTTGTTGCTTAGTAACAGTAAATTCACAGTTGAACCATACTGAGGCAGGAATAGATTTCTGCATTGATGCTGCTAAAAATAAGAAGCATATTCTCGTTTGAGATTTGTAGCTGGCCATCAGTAACCTATTTACTGTTTATTGCTATTTCATAAATAGGGATTTTAAGTTTATTTCTAATTACTGATATTACTGTTTCCTGTGTGCTGTATTGGCTTTGCATGGTAATCTTTTAAAATCAGTTGTAATGCTGAGTCAAATGTTTCACTGTAATCCCCTATGCAGTTTGCCAAACTTACAATAGTTCTTTGGTTTAGTGACATGACGGACAAGGATTTGATTGGTTTCAGCTACACTATTATCTTGTAGTGTAGTAAGACATGTCTTACCCAGAGTCAGTACTAGGCTATGAACTCTGTACATAGGTCCTCATGTTTACTCTTCTTGCATAGCACAAAAAGACAAGCTAAGACAGAAGAGTAATTCAACAAGGCTGCAAATCTATTAAGTAATGTCTGGAAATAATCAGGCAATAATATAAGCAACGCAGGCTGTCCTTTTTTGTAGTCTGTTGCATTTGTTAAGAGGATGTCTTCAAGCCACATATCAACTTGTTCCCAGAAGTGTAAGACCTCACTGTCCAGTTTTCTTTGAAGGAGGGAGATACTTTCTTCTGGACTAAGCCATTTTCTTTATGATTTCTGGAATTCCACTTCTATTTCTAATTTAACTTGGAAGATAACAACCCTGGTGGTACCTAACCTTCAGTAGTCCACTGACTGCATCGTGAGCTCAAGCAGTTTGTTGATGGCATTCGTCATCTTGCTCAAGGTTCTGTCAGAGGGAGGCTTTCCCAAACTGCTCTTTTGGAGATGCATTTTCCTAGCGAGGAACCACATTTCCCACTCACACACTTAAACTGAGAGCTGTTTTATTCTCAGGTGATGTTGTTTGCCTGAGAACTGCCTTATTAAGTTAGGTTAAAGTTACTATCTAGAATAAGAGCCTGATTCTACTTTTAATATTTTTATTCTGTCCATTGATTAAGTTGACAAATTATCTTCCTGCCTTCTTCCCTCTCTGCCTAGGCACCCTTCCCTGCAAGCTGACACTTCTAGTGCTAAGTAAGTAACGCTAGACCAAAACAGCTTTAGACATCCAGAGTACAAGTTGCCATCTAAAAATAATAATGAAATTCCACCCATCGTATACTCTCCATAATCTGTATATTTAATGATTTCCAGCATGGGCCACTGTCCACTTTTCACCCTTTCATTTCTGTTACCTCCAGTGAGCAATATTCACTTTGATTGCTTACCAGGGACTCTGAAACAGCTCTCCTGAAAAACATCCATTCTTTCTCTCAAGCAGGTTCTGATGCATTGATTTTTGTGGTGAACCTACATTTTATAAATCCCCTTACCTCTTGAAGCTGATCCTTCTGACAAGTAGAGGACCATAATAGTAAGGCATCAGCAGCTAAGTGCAAAATTTTCAACGATTCCACCAAAGATGTGAATTCGAAGATGTGATCAGTCTATGGGATAATGAGGTTTCTTCTAACCTTTTTAGTCAAGGTCCAGCAGGGAATGTTATTAGCGTTAAAGCTATAAACAATTTAGTTTCCAAAGTAGTCTTTGAGAAAGGAAGAAGTTCCTCAACATTAGAGTTACTGTGGTTTTCATAATTTATGCTGAAGCCAACAGGCTTTTATCTTTTCTTGAATCCACCTGGCTGCAAATAAAAATATAAACAATATTCAGAAAGTAATAACTTCAACAGATTATTATTTTTTTTTTACACTGTTTTGAAGCTTCTGTGTGATCATAACTGTCTGGATGTCTAAAATTCATAAAAATATAACTTGGAGAAGTTTCATTACAAAAAACCCCATAAAAACAGAAGATGAAGTCTGAGGGATGTTGCGACTAATTGCAGTCCTTCATACTGCATAGTAATAATAATAACAATATTCAATGTAACGATTCCTCCTGTATTTACAGAATGACAGGGGAAAAGAAAAAAATTGATCAAATTTTCCACTTTTTACTGACTATGGACATAAAGACTTCCCTCAACATTGAATAGTGGGCATCTGTTGGTAGGTGATATGAGCTAGAGGAACTTGGCTCCTTGCTAATCAAAGAAAGACCTAAATTAGAAGCAACTATGGAATTTACTTTGTGACACTAGTCAATGAAGTTTTGAGAGGGAAGTATGGGGAGTGAAAGGATGGTTGGTTGCACCTTTAATGTACTTGAAAGATGTCTGAGGGTATTTGTATTCTTTTCTGCTTTCTGAATCATCATCCATACTTTTTGAAACATAAAATTTAAACCTTCAGAGTCTTTGCTCAGCTGCCAGCTGCCTTGATTCTTCCATAACCGCTCAGATCCTGGCAACACTGAGCTACTTGGCTACCAAGCCACTGAGAAGTTGCATAGCAGGTTTCTGTCATCCCTGTGGGGCCCAAACCAGTACGTGGTTTCAGAACATACTGAAAAAATTTGTCCAACAGAATGCAGCCAGAAAGTCTTCTGTCAAAATGAACTGATGGGCAAGCAAAACGCACCAGTTAGCTCCATTCTCTACCTTGTTTGGAGTTAGGATGTGAATGAATTCAAGGTCTCTAAAGTGGTGCATAGGATATCCTGAAATGAAACAAACTCTCCTCTTAAATTTTTCCACTTGGAAGAAATAGTTCATGAATAACTGAGAGAGTCAGAGCATAAGGGGAGTATCCTTTATTCTAGGAGCTAGGAGATGCACTTAGGACAACTGAATTCTTGAGTAGGAGGTGCTCGGTGCCCAGGGCAGTCTGTGGCCCAGCAATTAGGGCACTCATTCTGCTATTCACTAGCATCTTTTTCATTCTCTTGAGGGGAGAAGTATCGTCAATTCTGGATGGAGGTTTACATGTAAAAGCCTCAAAAGAAAAAAAAAACAACCAACCCACAAACCTGGCCTGACCTTCGTACTTTGTTTTGCATCTGCAGTAGATGAAGGATCTCCGTAGTTGAAATGTGCTACAGCTGGTCTTATCAGAGAGGTCATTCCCTTCGATTTTAGCTGTCCATGGCACCATATATGGTTTCTAAAGCACATATTTTCCACGTTCTCTTCAACATTATAATCACCAATGGCTCTGAGATGTTTTTCTACAGAAGCTACAAATTGTTCTTCCAAGTAATAAATGTAGAGAAGAGGAGAACGACTTTCTACCCGTACAGCTTCAAATACAATGCTAAGAGCTGGTTAGGGCTTCACAGTAGTACCAGTCAGTATGAAAAACAGAACAGTCCTTTGCTTGCAGAAGTTCCTAAAATTACTGGACAAAATGGAATAGCATTTGTGAGTCCGTGGTGGGTGGTGGTAGCATCGCTGTCTAATGTGCATGTGCATGTGCACGCACACAGAGCAGCCTGTGATCATGAAGGCACGTGATCCTCTGCCAAAGAATGTTTTAATTACACTGGCATCTAATCAAGCCTTGAAAGGCTAAAAAGAGCCTGTGACACCTCATTCAAAATAAAGAAGGATCTGCGTTAAACTTCAGACCTAGACTTACAATCTGGACATAAACTTTTATGTGCTTAGCTTTATGGCTCAAGCCTACTTTCAGTCCCTCAATAGTTCTTAATAAAATAAATAAAAAATTCTCAGGCAAGGAAAAGATTTGCTAACTTAATGCTTCAATTTTAATATTGCTAGGTAAAACAACAACAGCAGAAGCTTCAGGCCAAGAATATTATTGTTAAGCAGCAGAAGTATGGAAATGATGAGTTATAGATACATAAATAAACCTCATTAACATGCTTCTAAAGTTGTGCTTTTCCCCTCAGATATAGCTGTGTGAAGTCACATTCATCAAGTTGGTTCCATTCCCTCCTTGTGTTGTAAACATCTAAAACCAGCATTTAAAGTGTTTCTTGCTAAAGATGAGAATGAGACATTTTCTGATTCAGCTGTGACTTCAAAATTTGTGGAAGTTCAAAGTGCTTTGAAGTCAGCGTGTCAGTTTCTCTCTAATGATAAAATTTGGGCAAAAGTGAAACGTGGCAAAAGACCCAGATCTGAGTGGATGCCCTACTGGAACAAATTTCAGTGCTTTTATTTATTTTTTAAAGTAGGGTATTTGTGTATTAATAGGCATGCTTGCCTACCTGCTCTCAAGAGTCACGTAAACCTTGTATAAAATCTGCTCCAATAGATGCTAAAAGACTAGTTTTAGTTTATCGTTTAGATGCTATCAATGTTTGTTGTAGCCTCTGCTGCTTCCTAATGAAGACAACTGAGTAGCTTCTGCAGAAAGAGCCAAAGTATAGTATGAATATCTGCTCTAATCACTTTGGTAGGTTGCTCCCACATGGCAAAGGCAGACACGGAGTTTACATGGGAATCTGCATCGCAAGAACAGTTGCCTTATGGCTGGAGAAGTTGCTTGTTTCCTCAGAGAACAAGGTAGCCAGACTTCTGCTGCGATGCTGCACAGCAGCTGAAGAAGCTAACAGAACACACAAAGGAAGATACGGCTCAGAATTGCTGCCAAGGCTCTTTAACCCCTTTACAGGTAAGCGGACTGAACCATGTTGCTCAGTGCCACACACACCACAGAACCCAGAGCTGACTGTAAGCTCCCAGACCAGAATTGTCTGAGACAATTGTGGAGAGATTCATGACTCCCTTTTTATGCAATAGGCTGGTAGTTCTAGTACAATCCTTCTGCCAGGGCTTGGCTGGCAGCAGGAAGGACTGCATTCAAATGTAGAGCATCGCAACAAACACACCAGTTCAGTTCCCACCCAGGAACTTGGAAGAACTGCTCTGAATTACTTAATCCTCAAAATGAGCTGACTTCCCTGCTTGCAAACACAGATCACTTAACAGTTGTTATTTAAGGGGGGAAGAAAATTCCAACAAGTTGGGTAAACAGGATGATTTATAACACCTAATGCCTAAAGCAAATACCAAACTATTTTAGAGTGTGTTTTCCTCTGATGTGGCAACTGTTGGGTCAACTCTTGTCCACTTTGCAGTATCACTTAAGTAGCAGCCCTCAATTGATAAAACCTGTTGGTTAACACAACCCAATTGGAATAGCTGCTAAGTTGCTTGTGTTACCTGCTTTTTGTAGCTTTGCCACACTTCTTTGCTACTGTTCTTTGCAACTTCTCGCTGGTCACTCTGCCGCGCTCTGCCAGCCTCTCTCTTTACTGTGGCACTTTGGTGACTGGTTCCTGCTACGGCAACTCAGAGCAGGTAACACTGAAAAAAACAGACAACATACATGTTTATGTGTGTTGGTTTAAACAGCTTTTCCTACTTTGCAGTATACAGGGAATTTTTGCATAATAGTCCTTTATTCACCTTTAGCAGAGAGACCAATTCTTTATTTTTAGTTCTTGATCAACAGTCTTATAGCAGAGTTGGCAACTAGGATACCTGTCTTGGGTCTGTCCCTTGCCATCACCGTTCCTCCTCTACCCTCTGTGTGCTGGGAACAGAGACCGCGCCCCAGTGCCAGACTCAAGGCAATGGTTCAGTGCTCTCATTGCCAGTCGCTTCTGAGTCATGTCTTCCCTCAAAGCAATCTTTCTCAACTTTTTGGCCTGTCAGTCTTCATGCAGCCCTGAGTCAATTCTTCTGCCCGGGAGGAACCAAGCCGCTGCCAGCGGTGAGAGGTAGGTAGCAATTGTCCGGCTAAGATAAACATACCCAGTCAGGTATTACAGCCCACTCATGTTCCCTCGTCACTCCCCATGTCAGAGGAACAGAACTTCTTCCACCCATCACCTCTTTGAAGCCTTTTATAACTTCCTAGTTGTAACCCAAAATTTGAGAAACACTACTTTAAAAATAGCACGCAACAAATAATGAAGGACCTCCTTCCATCCTTCAAGAGCCAGTATTTGACCTTTCATTTACCATACTATATTTTTAGTAGTATAATTTCAGTTACAATTACCTATACTCAGCTTCTTAAATCATGCATGAAATGCTTTTCCAGAGCCACATTAACAACTAGCTGCTCAGCTTGATGGAATTAGAAACCAGATATGTTGTTTTATTTACAATATAAAATCAGACTGTGGTTTTGGTGTAGATTGCTATAATAAAGAGGAAAGGTCCCTTTGGTGTTCTTTAATTTATGACACACTGTAAAATGTCCAGGCACATTTTGCCTAGTAGCAGAAGGAGGAAAAATAGTAACTTCTGGCTGGAGATTAAAAAATTCTCACCCGCCATGAATGTATTTTGAGACCTTGCACATTTGGGAGCAGATCAGCTACTTATCTGCTTCTGGGATCATGCTCGTTTGTAACCACAGTGCAGGCTCTGTGGCTTTTTAAGATTTTTTTTTAGTCTGCCTAAATAAAATCATTCATATCAGATGAATGTCAGTACAGTGCCATTAAGATCACATTAAAGAGATCTTTAGGCTAACATTCTTGGCCTTGCAGGATAAATTGCATCCTGTTCTGATTTTTCTGATTCTTAATGTCTCAAAGCCTGCTTTTTAGGCACACTAGAAACTAAAAATAGTCAAGTGCTGTGAATTGCAGCTATATTGTGCTCATTACCCTGCTCATGTAAAGTCTTGTCATTCTGCTGGAGTGTTTCCTGGGGAGCTGCATAAACAAGCTATGACCTGTGGCTTTCTATAGCTTGGAATCAGACTGTTTAATCTCTGCTTATCAGTCAGGAACCTTCAAAATTGCTATTTCACAGCAAGGCCTTTAGTGGAAGTACATCACCTGATTAGCTTTAATCAACTGCATCAGTAAACAGAAATATTACTGGTGAATCACAGAATGGTGCAAAGACCTCTTGCATCATCTCTCTCCTCTCACCAACAGAACAGGATTCCTCATTGTTGTATAAAAGGTTTGTCTGTCTGACTAGGGCAACTGTGGTAAATCCTATTCACTCAAGAGTGCAGTCAGCCTGTACAAGCTGTCCCTGGGAGCAGGATTTCCCTTCATTCATCCTATATTTTCCTGCTCTTCATTTCCTACTAGTCTCTTTATGTAGGTATCTCAAGATACTGCCTCCCAGACATTTTGTTGTTGAACAGTATGTATTCAAGGACTGGTATTTCCATACAACATGCAATAAAATAGTTGGTATGAGGAGACAAGTTAAAAGAAATAGACCGATCCAGCAGAAGTGGCAGGTGACTACCTGCTATTTTTTCTTGAAATGAAAGCAAGTTCTTCAATAAAAATCTTCAATCCTTTCCCTCGTAGCACAAGAACATTTTTATTATTGAATTTCCAAAATCCTTTCATTCTGGCAAGCTGAGGGTTTGGGTTTTGGTTGTTGTTTGTTTTGTTTTTTTTTTCTGAAATTGAATACAGTCCATTATGTCAGTGCCGGACAAAGAGACATTAGTTGAATCAATTGTTCATCATATTAGAGACATATACACATGGGAAAATCTCTTGCCTCCTCCTTTATATGAGGAAATTCCTCATGCATGCCAGATTTGTACTAGTTGGGTTTGCTGAACATTATATTGCAGACTCATGTCAAATGTCCTATCTGGTGTCTTTTTCTCCATCACTAAGAATTCTTTGTTTTCTTCGTACTTTGAAAGATGTGACAGTCTGTATTTCTCAAACAATAAAGATAAAAAGGAAAGGTAGAACTGTTCTGACAGAAGAGGATGCAGCAGGGAGCTGTTAGATAAAATTGTGAAAGAAAGACAGACCAAAATATTAAGAAAGGTTGAGGGAGTAATAGGAGATCCAGTGATGGTCCCTCGGGGGTTAGTTAGAGGTGCCATTGTGTAGGGGGCACTCAGACCTAGACTGAGCTAGCTTGTTTTCTGGGAACAATCTATATGACTTAATGGATTTCTCCCATCTTTTATTCATGACTCTGCTTAGTCCATGACTGGGGTCTTTCATTCTATGGGAAAAACATGTGTGCACAGCCTAAGAGTGGATGCTTGCCTGTGTGTCTTTAAAGGGCTCCTAGTTGCCTGCCAAATTGCTTTTTCTTTTTGGTCTCATGTATTTTTGAAAATCATACAAAACCTTTGGAAGTGACTCACCCAAACATTTCAAAATCCATCCAGAAAAATTGGAAAGGGAAGGTGTTTACTCCCTAGCTGACAGCCTTTGTGTGTCATATCTCCGCCTGCAGCGGGTGTTCTCAGCTATCATCAAGATGCTCTTATGGCAGCTGAACATACATCTTCCTTTGCTCATGATATTGTTTTATCTCATGGAACTTGACAAACTGCAGCGTAATTTATCTGAGATGCTTTACAAAAATTGTATGTAAATCCTATATTTGCTGCTTCTAAATATTTCTGCAACATCTTGTGGAATCTTTTGGGCCTATGGGAAAAACAATCTGACACACACACAGTTAGATTTACCCACTGATTTTCTGTCTTCCCTCCATTCCTGCCTGTGTCCATACCCTGACTGTTCTTCCTCACCTGGAGGCCCAATCACAGTGGATTTAGTTCAGTCTGCAAAGTAAGAAAATTAGCTTGTTTAAAGCTGACAGGTGAGTTTAGAAGTGGCCTACCGTACTTAGAAACTACATGCCTCAGGAAAGAGATCACTTCTGCCTATCCATGTAGAAAAATACAGACCATATTTGTGAAAATAACCATACTCTCCGCATGCACCTGAAGCAATTCTGGCAGTCTCTGGCTCTGAATTTCACCTCTGGGTCTCCTAATTTTGCTCCCATCCCGCCAGTAATGGTTACTGCCTCTGAAGCTGGAGACGATTGTCATTCATATAAAACACAGAAAAGCTCTTATGCCCATTTTAAAAATGAATATGGATCAAGCTGGGAAAACACTGACTGTTGTGGGGTTTTTTTTAACCTTAGTTTTCTGATCTATGCTACAACAATTCTGTCATCAAAGCAGAGAAGATGATAGAAAATATTACATTAGAACAAAAACGGGGCTCTTTCCACATTTCAGTCGTGCCATTACTTGGTCCATTAAACAGATATTTTTCATAAATGATGGTATACTATTTGAAGTGGTTGAGGCAATAGGAAGAATTTTGTACTTTATTTTATGAACGTCTTTTGGAAGATTGTCTTTTTTTTATTTATTTATGAACATCTTTTGGAAGGTTATCTTTTCTACAGGTGGAGAAATCAGCTCTTGTGTTTTTCCTTCTTTCTGTTTTGTTTTTTTTTTTTTTTTCTCAGCCTCTCCTCAGCATCTGTGTAGTTTCAAAGAATGCAATCCCTGCCCTTCACTGGGAAATTGAAACCTTTGCTGTATTAGCAATCTACTGACACAGTCTTACTGGTATGCATCTTTTCCTTCTCGCTCAGCGATAATGTCATCATCCATTTTACTCTTAACTCTGAGGAATGAAGAGTGACTATTTGAAATACTTCACTGCTGCAAAGGGAAAGGATCCGTTACCAGATGTAATGCTAGATGTAGCTTTCTTCTGTATTTTACAGAATATCAGGAGCATGACTAATGTACAAGATCAAGATCAGCCATCTAATTACTTCGGGTATGCATAGCTAGTGGTTACACAAATAAATTTTCAAATTCTGAACTCGTAAATTCAATCTCCCTACCCACATCAATGAATGACACATTGGAAGATATTCAGGGACCTAAATACAGGCATCTAGTGCCATTTTAGCTCTAGGCTATCCAAAGCATCTACATGAGCAACCTCACAACCTTTTAGAGCAGCAGCTGGTAGGCCAGAACAGATTGATGCCTATGCCAGGCATACAAATCACTGCCACATTGGGGCATCCACATTGTTGAGGAACACTTAGGAGGAATACAATTAATAAAGAATTACACCCCTTTTACATTCTGGCATGACCAACACACAGAATTGTTTAACATGTTAACAGACAAACATTTTGAATTACCTACCATCTCACAGACTTGGAAATTAGAAGGGAAAAACTGAATTTTGTAACACCTTATCTTTCTGCTCCGTCATAGGTGGGTCGTAGTCCTTCTGTGCTCATAACTGGTTGATGTGCTGATAAAACTTTTTAAAACTTAAAGTTAATTGTATCACCAAAGCATCTGGAATGCAGAAGCAACTTACATTTTTATGTGCAAAAACCTGTCATTTTCATCTCACTAAAGAAAATGCAGTGTGTTTGTCCAAATGTGACGGCATGACAGCACATCAGTTCTGGTCTCTGGTGCTCGGCCTTCAATGTAAAGCCATTCTGATCAAGTATTCAACACAATCAGCTAGGTTGCATCTTGCTTTTGAGTATTTTGTGAGCAAGAGACCTTGGGAATCATCCATTTGCTGCTGCCGGTGGCAGCTTTCTTGTTCCCCTCTCTGTGACAGGGGATAAGAGAGTCAACAAGAAAGCTTTTCCAGTGACACGGGATGGGCCATTTGCCAGTACTACTGCGTGTTGCAGTGATCAGTGCAGGTTGCCTTAGGCAGGCACGAAAGCCAGATAGAGTGAGCACAGCACTTCGGGTCTGCTGGAATTGCTGGCGCTCAGCTCAGTTTTCTATGCTAATTCTTCTTCCTCCAGGTCTCTGGCCTGGTGAGGGAGGAAGAACATTTCTGAAGAGATATTTCTGAAGCAGAGTCTTTTAAAGCTGATTGTGATCCCTCAAGCATATGCTTTGCATGTATCTGGGTAGCATCAGCTAGCTGGAACAGTGCTGGATATTTTTCATAGATGATGCATCCACTTCTCCAATAGAAGCTCTGCCATAACTGCTTCCCTCTTATCTCCTATTTCTCATTCTGAAGAGTCTTTCTGTTTGCAGATGAGGTAATGGTCTAAAGACAAGCTTGCTGACCAGGCCAAAAATTCTGTGGACCGCTCTGCACAGTTTTACAAAGTGGATGATCTGTGACTCAAAAACTCAGAGAACTGTGTGGGAAGGCTCGCATGGGACATATGCACAATATAAGACCTCATATTAGCCGTTGTAAATGATTAAAACACTCAGATTATCTATCCAAGAGATAGTTTTTACTCTAAATAAAATTAAAATATGAGCAGAGAGGTTCCAGGTACTGCACTGAGAACCAGCATCTCCCCCATGAAGTGAATAAGGCCAGTAACTCCTACCATGCACCAAGGTCTGGGCTTATTGGGGAATCAGGCAGTTTATATATATATATATATATAAAAACACACACACATATACACACATGTAAACACAGTAACAAAATTCCCATTAGATTCAGCTTGCTGGAATAGATGCAGTAAGAGTCACAAAAAAAATAAAAAGTGTTGTATTTTACAGAGTCCTGATCTTTAGAAAACCTTCCTGTCACTTCTTCCAATAAATCTGCTCCTTTTATAGATTTTCTCCTGACCAAATGTATTGTCAATAAAAGAGGTATTTTATTTTTAAGACACACGCAATTTACCTGATGCTTTAAATTGCCTTTGAAAAAATTTTTCTTCAAAGAAGGGCATAATAATTATTCCACACCCATCAATAATAACTTCACTTTCTCTGAAAAGCAGTGGTACAGCATTTTTCTTTGGCTTTACGCCAAATGCAGAGGCATTCATTAAGGTTTTACTGCATTTTTTTTAAACACACTCTGATTTACTTCAAATACCAACGTGATCTTTGCCAGAAAGGTCATTTACTTAAGGGTTTTTTTGTACAACGCATTTTCCTTGAGGTCCTACACACAGAATGACTGTCCTTTGAAGTCATGCAGCCACTGACCATGTGTGCCAGACTCTCAAGATCACAGATATATTCTGACATCTGGGTCCAGACAGATGTTGGGTAGGGTCAGGTCTTCAGAATCCTTCTTTGTTTTTTTTGAAATGATAGCAAAATATTTTGTTGTCACCCCCTTGACTCACTTAGCAGTCTTTTCCCATTACTTTGATAAGTTTTGCGAAAGCTCCCTCTTCTATTTGAATCGATGTTTATCATGGTTTATTCCATTTGTTTAGATTCTGCTGTCTGCTGAGAGCCACTGACTTACATTGAGGAAGAAAAGAATATATACAATGTCACATCAGGCAAAGTGCTAGCATAATTTTGCTTAGTTTCATAGCCTTCTTCTAGGTACCAAAAAGGGAACTAGAAATGTATGGTCACTTCCTCTGCCTACTGCAGTGGAAAACGTGTGCATTGTCCACAAAATGGAAAAATGAAGGTCTAGGGTATAACATGATCCTTATTAGTCCCTCCCAACTTGAGATATTCTATGATTCTATGATTCTATGATCTCCTGCATCAGCCTTATTTTCAGTCCCAGACTAAAAATAAAATGTAAATGTAGACTAATTTGGGGTTCTATTACCTATATTTCACTTTTTATTAGACATTTCCTGCTTTTTTTCTGTCTTCACAAATATGTCAAAGTAAATTCAAAGAAATGTGGCTCATTTGATGTACTCACAGAAGTATTCTGGTCCTTTCTGTCCTGACAGAGGCAGGCTCGGTCAGAGAAGCTGCTGGGCAGCAGCAACAGACAGTCACGGGCCAGGACACGTAATGTCAGGGCACATGGGGCAGCAACGGGACTTCCAGGTCGAAATTGAGTTGCTAAGCACCTGAGTTAGTGGTTATAAAGACATGCACAGCAGGCCTGGGGAAGGGCACTGTGGTGATTGAGCAAGAGGAGATTTTGGGCAGGGTTGAGTGGTGAGAGGGGACTGGAAAAAATAGAAAAAAAAAATTCCCTGTCTGTGTTGAGGTGTGCCAGTGTCATCCCCTTATTGCTGCCTATCCCCACCCCCTTTTTTCTCTTGCAGAGAAGTCAGCGTAGACCAGCTGTGGCATATTATTGCTGAGGTCAGAACTGCTTAAGTTTATTTCTAACTTAAACTGGTTTTCAAGACTTCGTAGACAGTTTTTGTCAATGCCACCTCATGAAATCAGGCAGGAGAAGGGGCAGGCAGGTATTACCGACCTGGAATGGCACAGGCAGTGAGCAACCCCACACAACTGCTAGAGGTGGACCTTTCTGGTCTGAGCACGGAGAATGAGTGGGCTCCCACGGAAAAGTTTAATTGTTTTTCTTTTACTGCCTTTGCAGGAGCAGGTTTCATTCCAAAGTGAGCCATTCACCTTCCCCATAATTATGACTAAATCTTGATGGAAATGAGGAACCTGCAGCCCTGGTTACTCTCTTGCGAAGCACTGAGTCATGTAATGGGGCTGACCTTAAGCACTGGAGATTACCCCAGTGATAAAATATAACTACTCTCTAGTTCCCCACTTAAATATGAGGCCCTTTATTTTAATTAAGGTTGAGTCAAAAAAAAATGTTTTCATATTCCCTGTATGCAGACCTCAGCATCTGAGACCATTTTACTGAGTGTTTGAAACTTCTTTTGATTTACAGATTCATGGATGAATCAGAATGATCCGTGCCAACTAGTCTGCATGGTCATAACTTACTGCTGTCTTGACTCATAGGATTGAAAAACCGCAACAGAAACAGCAGCAGAGTGAAAGGCTGGAGAGTCAGCACCAGGTGAAGACAACTAATTTTAGAAATGTTCATGTGAGCTTGGTGTCAGTACTGCAATTGTTATTGTCAGCAAAGATCTCGACCTACAGTCACTGAAGTCTGGAGAGTGATTCAGACGTTGGAGTCTGGTCTAGTGTAAACAGAGCCAGTTGAGGAGGACTCCTGGGTCACCAGAGCCAGCACCTCGGTGTTAAAGGAATCTGGTCATATCATCCACACAAGAAGTAATAAAGCACCATTGAATTTTTCTGATGGCTAAGACAAATTTTCTCATTACTGGCCTAACCATGGTCAGTTAAGGATTATTTATCCTCCAAAGCAGGAGAATCCAGATCATACAGTGATAGAATGACAGGACTTTAGGGCTTGCCCCTCACATCATGCAGTCAGTTAGGTCCAGCTTAGTATCGTTGTGACTACTACAGAATTTTCAGGCTCTGATCTGACAACATTTTCTGGACGCGTTCCTGCTGTAATACCATTGCCTCGCACTGCATCGAGCAATCACGCATTCTTCATCAAAGCAGTGGAAAACTGTGCTGTTGACTGTATTTACCTTCACCGCTTTACCTCATCCTTTGAACTTCCTTTGTGCTGGCCAGTGACCGTAATAACCATGCATGTCACTCTATGCTGTAGATGATGTTTGCATAGTGATACCGCTTGTGTAACATTATGCCCATCATCACATCTATTCTGCCTTTTCTGAAAGTTCCAGATAGTTAGAGTTGCTTCTGTATCAAAACATGTTGCCGACTTCTTCTGCAAAACATTTGTAAGCACTGTGCTTTTGGGTTTTTTTATTTTGCCTTGGAAGTTCCAGAAAGCAACCTGACATCTACTTTTTCTAAACCCAGCTATTTATAAAGCCTAGCAAATATTTTCTACCTTAATCTACTCTTGAAAAGCTGAAGTTCTGCTAATTTTTCCTTACTGTTGGAAGTTATAACTTTCTTATAAAAAAACCCATAACAAAACAGGCACAGGACATGTCCTGCAGCTTTCACATTGCAGACGATCAATATCTCTTCCCAATATAATCCAGCGTCTCTAAAATAGGAACAAAGCGAAAGTTTTGATCGATTTCTTCAGTGACAGCTGAAGATAGCCAACTGTCAAAATGGAGAATAAAATAAATGGAAGATGACCAAGACAGTTCTGAAACATGCTCTCAAAGTGTATTTTTACAGTTATTCTATTTCAGTCTCTTTATGTTTTCATACCTTGAAATATTATACCAGTTGATATGTTCTTAAAGAAGTTATTTGAAGAATGGTTCACAGTCCATTTATTGTTATTCTGTACAGAGATGTGATGAAATCAATGTACTCTGCACTGCAGGCATAATGTAAAGCAGATGGTTTTTCCTCAAGCAATGAGTACATTAAAATCCAAACTATAATACAATGTATATAGTGCTTCTAGATTAAAGCTCTTGCATGCCAGATTTGTAGCTTTGATTCTCTCTGATTTTAGCGCTTAGTAGGATTTATTCCAGTGATTCTGCCCTTGGGCCAAAATGAATCAGCTTTTATCTAGGATGATCATATATTGGCTAAGCCCTGTAGATTTTCTTTTAATAAACATGTAACTTTAACCTACCATTACATGTACAGAAAACATTACAAATCAAGCTTGCACACAACACTATAGCCAAAACAGAATCCATTAGAGTTCAAAATGGGGTTCATTTGCAGAATGGATGCTTCTAATGTGTGTCCTTTTAATTTCTGATTACCTTCTAGTCAGCTTTCTTATAATCAAAGTCATTCTTGCCCAAGCTTAAGCCTATTTGTGGGCACCATAGAAAAGCATCTTCAGGCTCCTGCCTTCAGAGTGAAAAGTCTTCATAAGTTGCAATTTCTGACTAGAAAGTGACGTTGTCATGTGTGCAAAGTGACTCTCTGATTTTCTCGTCTTGGTAGCATGAGCAGCAACTTTCAAAAAATGTTTATATATCTATTTGGTTTATTTTTTTAAAACTCTCTGTCTTTGAAGAATTCCAGGGCTTTGCCCATACTCTAAAAGATTAAATTTCCTGAATATGGAATTATTATTATTCTTTTCCCAACTCTCCAAAAATACATTTTGCACTTTGAAAATAGTCAAGAAGATCCTCATGTCCAACATATTATTTTACCACTGTTCAAGAGCAGAAGCAAAAAATTGTCTCTAATGCTCCTGCCTGTGATACTTGCAAGAGACATCTCAGTTACAGAGTTAACTTCATATGGTCCCTCCTTTTGGTCCCCTGTGCACATGATGTGACGAACATAAAAGCCAGAGGGCAAGTTGCCAGTCGGCTCTAGAACATTTTGGTTTTCTCAGCACATGGGAAATTCCTGCAGGCTGTAATTGGAGGGTGGAGGGTCATAAGCAATCCTTGCCACCAGTGATGTTTTCAGTGATTCTTTGAAAGCATCCTGAGATCTCTGGGAATAAGGGCTGGTTTTGACTGGAAGATTTTTACAGAATCTGATGTCAGAGGAGAATAAATGAGTATCAGGCATGCAGTCCAATCTGCTGTCCAAAAATTTAACTGATTAGTTCCAGAACAATTAGAAAATAACTCCCTCTCACCCCAAATTGCAGTTATGTATCTGTCTAGACTACTCAATAAGGCAGTAGGAGTCTGACCTGAGATATCTCTGTGGCATCAACTACACGCTCGAGTTTCACAAATTTAGCTCATTAACTCAGCCATTGCTGGAGCAGTCCCACAGAGAAGCTCTCAGTAGGAGGAATAACATCTAGATAGGCCAGAGCAATTCAAGACAAGGTGAAAAAATTGTTTCAGCTGGTCTACTGTGTTGAATATTTTACCCAGGCAAGAGTCCTGCGCCTATTTGCACAAGGATGTGCACTGCTCCTGCCCTCTTCTTTTTCCCACCAGTTTTGCAGATTTACTTAGATTCACTACAGCGTGTCAGTTCCACAGCTAGAACATCAGCTCCTCGACAAGACTACCTCAAGCACCATGCAAAATGGTAAAAGAGAATACTAATATTCATACAAATAAATTAGAGGGAGTTTCCCTCCCGCCTTTTTCTCCTACATGCAAATCAGGGGCCTACTTACCATTTCCTGTAAGTCTTGCAGCTCTGAGGTTTGTATTGACTCAGAGCAAAATCATTTACACTAATAAAGAAAGAAGGCAAAGATTTCTCTCTAAATTTAACGCAGCCTTTTTCCTGACTGGTTCAATTTCAGAAACAAGCAGTATAAGGTTCTCACTGAGTGTTAATATAACTCGCTTACAAAAGACCAGCCAACAGAAACAGTGCAGAAGGTGAAGATAAAGCATGGTCTTCCTACGCTCTCCGGTTTCATGTTAAGATCATTCAGCATGTGACTTACAGTACGTTTCCTGCAGCCTCTAAAGATGCTCAGCAGGTCTGTAGCAGGTCTCAGCAGGTAAAATAAAAAAGAATAATTATTTGAAACAATTTGTATATTTTACATGTTAATTTAGCATGGGGAACTTTCATGCTGTCTGTCCTTCAGACGTTCCCACAGCAAGCTTTCCCAAACCTGTCCTCCAGGGGAATATTTCTAGGGGTGAGAAGTAAGTACACAGTCCTGAATGCTAAACTCTTGCTCACTGCGATGGGACAGCACACAAAGCCCCTGACGACAGTGAGAGTTTTACTGGTCCACGGAACTGAAACTGCTGCTTCATTTCACTTAGAAAACAAACTTCAGAAGATCTTTATCAAGGACAATAAAAACTTTTCGTTACTCCTAACCTGGGCTGCTTCAAGCCAGCTATAGAAAGATGAAAGACGCTGTCTTGCTGTACTTATCTACTGAAACCTTCCAGTCTTTTTTAGCTCTGGATTGAAATATGATCGGTTTTAATCACCATATTGTTAGAACTTGTTCACCCTGCCACAATTAATGCAATGAGAATGCATCTGCACAGCAAATTGTTTGATCATTATTTCATTTTAAATGGGGGATATAAAATTACTGCAGTGCAGAAACTCCCCCTTTTTTTTTTTATTGAAGAACTCATTGTTCTCTGTGAGATTAACTATGACTCTCCCATATTTTTGCCAACATTTTCTTCTCCAGTTGGAACAGTGGGTTTTTGTGACTGGTAGAAATTCTATTAACCTACATTAAGCATTTAGCTTCAAAGGAGTAATAACAAATAGGATGAATGACTGACATCTGCCTGCACTAATAAATCCCATGTCTAATGCTATTTTAGCTAGAAAAGTATTATCTTCCTAATGTATGGAATTCACTTCTTCACAGAAAGAACATTGCCCTTTTTTTTCAGAATCTCATGTGGAATAAAATGTTGGATTATGTATTCTGATCTTGTTTGGGGATTTTTGTGCCATGTACTGTTTGTTTTCAAACAATTCAGAAATATGACTTTTGGACAAAATTATCTGTTTAGTATAAACCTATACTAGAAAATGATAGAAAATAAATGGGTTTTCTACTTTTGAAAATTTCAGCATCTGTTTACATCAATTCAATCCTCCTTGCCACAAAGGAATATTTTTTTAAGAAGAAAAAAATCACAACAGAGATGAATATGAAGTACAGCATCGACGACATGCTTGTTACAGAGGTTACATTTGAGAACATGGTGGTATGATTGCCTGTAAGTGGTAGGGCATGGTCCTTCTTTGACTTGTACTGACATAAATCAAAGGTAACAGCTGTGTAATCAAGGATATTATAGAGAGAAATAAAGTTCAAGTGATATTAGCCAATGTTGTGTTATACATAGGTATGTATATATACATATTTAAATATGTTTGTAGAGTCTCCCTTGTCGTTTTGCTGAAAAATTTTCACAGAGGTAATTTTCATTTTATTCCACCACACAGGCAATGTAATGATTCTGTGGGGCAGTAATGGTTCCGTTTGGAAAGATGTTGTGGTTTAGTGCCGAGTTCATTTACTTTTTGTTTAAATTTGCTTTTCATTGTTTTACTATGTAGTTAAACATGTATTTGAATTACAGTACAGCTTAGTTATGGTGGCTTCTATATTCAGGGAAAACAAGGATAAATAAAACTCAAAATAAAATAAAACCATATGCCAAGTATGAATGCTTTGAACCTTTGCAACAACAGAGGAAGCGAAATGTGAATTCTTTCCTGTGAAAACATTTGGGGAAAGCATGAAATCTGGGAACTGGCCGGGTTCTGCGCCCTGCTTGTTTACCCGAGCAAACACATAACTGCACCCGCTTACGCAATGCACTGTCGCGCCTTACCTGCGGTCCCTTCACAGAGAAGACTTTCAGGAAGGAAACACTTAACAAAGGAAAAAAAAAAAAAAAAGATGCAAACCCCCTGCAGTTCCCACATAAAATCAGCCCTTTCCTCTGGAAACTAGTGCTTGCTCCAGAGCTCTGGGGAAGAGCAGCAGTTGTCACTGGGACTGGGAGATCCTGAAGGGACCCTTACTGCAGCCTAAGAGAAAATTACAAGGTATTTGGGGAACAGTCTGAGGCAGATCAGCCGGAGGTGTGGTGCGTGGCCGGAGCCAGGAAAGGCCCTGGGGAGGGATACTGGGAAGAAAGGCCAGGTTTGGACAAGGTCCTTCCAGGGAGGACTGGGACCAACCAGGGTGGGACCAGGCCTGTGAGTCAGAAGAGGAGGTTAAGTTTAGGGGCCAGGTGAAGGGATGGAGCCAACAAGAGGTGAAATAAAGGAATATAAACTGAGAGGCTGTCTGCTTTTAGAAAGGGAAGGGAGGATTCTGTGCACCAGTTAATGCACTCTAAGTAGGTCGGATGCAACCAGACCTTGGATTCAAGCTAGGGAGTCTCGAGCAGAATTTGGGTGGTGAATGCAAAATTAAGACACCAAATACCACTGCACAGCTGGCACATAAGCCTGCAGGCACCTAAGCACCAGAGATGCTTTCCTCTTTCACTGCCATTCCTTGGTGCCAGGGTTCACATCTCAGTACATTCCCAGAAAGGGCCCATTTCTGACAGGGCTGAGCAGCTGGGGAACCAGGCATTCCTCTGCCTAAATCCCCAAAGGGGCATGATCAGAGAGGCATTTGCAAAGCATGCCGAATGCACTCGTGACTGCCGCTTTCCTTTAAATGCTGCCACGAGGGGCCCCTTTGCAACACTCGTGGGGTTAAAGCTCTTGCCTGGGCTGCAGAAGAGCACCTTTGTTTCCAAACAGCTATCTCCAGGATCTGGGAACTGAGCCTAGACCTACACTTATCTCTCCTAGTGGGGCCAGCAGGCAGGCTATGGTCCCTGGAAGAGGTGTTGGAAATAAGTTTGCATCCAGTTCGTGGAGGTATGTGGGCCCCACCTGGGCTAGTATCTGGGCCAGATCTGGAGGAATCGCATGGCTGCACCATGGCGGAGACTGGGAGGAGGATGTTCTTGCAAAAGAGGGAGTGAACCAGCCTAGCAGCATGGCCTGGAAGCACCACTGCAAGGTCAACAACTCTCAAGGCTGCCAGCCAGGCTGGCTCATGTCACCAAGTGTCTGCTGGCCCCCATGCATTGCCAGGGAGCCCCAGTGCAGATGCTGGGGTGCTGGTAGATAGATTAACATAAAAAAGGAGACCCTTAGTAAGTGTCAGAGCATAGTTGTGTTGTCAGGCGCAGACCTTGGCAGCGAAGGTAAAGGTGCAGTTGTGAGCCCTACCTGCTATTATATCCCACACAAGCCAATTCCTATTGCTATTTAGTTTTGCAGTAAAAGCACCAAATAAACCTGACTGGCACTTTACACGATGTTGATTCATAGCTTCACCCTCTAAGGCTAATTTCCTTTTTTATCTCTTCTTTATTGATTTTAGTCCCTTCAGTGGCATACCATAGTTGAGAACACCCTAATATTTATTACACCCACATATCTCTGTCATACGTCAATGCATGACTACAGTAACAGAAGGCAATAACAAAGGAATAGTGTTATAACAACCACTGTGTGTATAGTTACTGTGATAGCTGCTTGATTATGTTATTAAGTACATGCTTTACTTAACCACATATAAAATGCAGTCTGCATTCCCCACATAGTGTTTAAAACCTGCATCCTCACTCAAAACGGAGATACCTCAACCTCTGAACTTCTGGCCATGCCTCCACTGCACTTGGACCAGGCTTTCTTCACGGCCAGACTCCTCTCCATGTACTGTGTGCCTGCAGACATGGCCCCAGGCTTACCCAGAGCCCGTAACGCGGGGTGCCTGCCTCAGCGTGCCTGGGGGTGAGCACGCTGCCAGGCACAGCCAGGCAAGCTGCCTGTGAGACATGGCTGCGGCGGAAGGAGGCTCGCACCTGGGCACCACTCAGCCTCTGCTGGCTCTCATGACTGTCTTGGAGATAGTATTTTTCCACTAGAAAAATACTTCCCCACTTCCTCTCCACCCACACATTGGACTATGCAGAACGGGAGCCCATTCTCTTTGACAAGCGCTTTAATAAGTTAGTCATTTATTTCCTTGTACTTTCACCAGTCTTTCTCTCCTGAGATAAAAGTGAACAAACAAAGAACTTTTTTATCGCTGTCAGTTATTTCTTGCTCAAGCTACTGTTCCACTGATAGTGCTAAACAAGTGGGAGGAAAAGAAGATGAAAAAGGCACTGAGATGGGCTTAAATTGCAGCTCACCCTTTTATTTGTAAAGGGGAGGAAATACAGAAATCTGTGAAACATTTCTCAAACCAAAATTATGTATTCCAAATGAGGTATTATCACTGGGACCATACTGGGAAATGAAGAGGTCTCGTCCATGGAGACCTGACAGAGCTTGCACCTCTGCTATAACCCTTAGACTGAAACACCTTATTTTCCCCTTAGTGATCCTTGGAATCTCACCACGCTTGGATTCATTTTGAGCAAAATTGACAAGGAGTCTTCCCATCACCACCCAGCACACTGAATGCAAGATAAATCTTGATTTAAAGGCATGAAAGGTGATGAGAACACAACTGTAAGAGATTAAACTACTGGTGAGAACATATACGATCCATCAACACCCTAGTGGTAACCCCGGGCCACCTTCCAGGTCTCCAGGCAAAGCAGGACTCTGCTACAGCTCTGGTGGCCCCAGTGTCCATATCTGTAAAGCTCCTCAACGGCCTTTCCAACTCCAAGTGTTAAGCTCCAGCTCCGCTTTGACACTATCCCTCATGATATCATATTCAGTGTCCTGAAAAAATAACCTAAGCCATGTGCCATAGACATTGTGATCCTTCCTCAGCATAAAACCTGGTTTTGTTGTTGCTATTGTAATCCCATCAGAATCATCCCCCACCGCACAACCCTCACATAATTTCCCCTTGAATTCCTTTGCTTTATTCACCTCTCTTTCCATTTGCTGCTTCTGTATGTATGTGTCTTGGCATTGGACACTACACACAATAAAAAAAGATTGTGGAATTTCATTCTCTTTTATTTATTCAATAAATCTCAGAAAGGGATATCTTTTTATAGATAGGAAAGCTTCTTTAAGGAAAGGTAAGAGGAATACAGATTTAGTTATTAAGTAGGGAATCTATAACTAATAATAATGCATAAAAAAGCAACAGTTCCTGGGGTGGTATATTACATTATTATTAATTTTATTATGGTATAATACATAACTCGCCTGATATCATCAGAATGACTCAAATTAAACCAGCTGAGAGTCTACCTACACTTTTTAAGGGGCTTAAAAAAGGTACTTAAAAGTCTAACTATATGAGAGGTCTGTAATCCATTCACCAAACAAAAATACAGTGAAAGTGCATGCCTGTAAGAAACACTGTACACGCTCTGCAGACAGCTTCCAAACCACAATATCTTAGAAGCTTTCATTTTCCAAAACAAAAAGCAATAAACTATATAATGCACTGTTACACTGCCAAAATAGTTTTAGCAATTATGGTTAGATAAGCACAAACACATCCAAAATGAATAAGGCTTGGGGTGGTATTTTTTGTGTGTATATGCTTTAGAACAACCATGTTCTTTTTTGTCTTATCCACAGGGTAGAAGAATTACTAACGCTATAATACACCATAAGTAGGGTTTGCAGCCAAAAACTTAGTCTATTGTACTGCAACCAAACTAGTCCTGTTTTGGCTATTAGGTTTTGTTTTGTGAGGGTTTTTTTCATTTCAAGAAAAATAATAGGGCTAGCCAGCTGCTCATTTTGAGGCATGTCAATGATTTATTACTTGTTTTTAAAGTAAATGGAAAGAGAGAGGTGTCAGTTCAATTTGAAACATAATCTGAAGTGAGAGTGTGTGTGTGTTAATAATTTTGGGTTTTTCCAAGCATGATCTAAAAATGTGTCTAAAACATTGGTGGTGCCTACTTGTTCTTTCGATCAGTAACACAGAACAGACCAGTTCATAAGATGCTACTTCTCGTGATCTGAGTCGAGGGAAAATACACTGTGATGGCTGGCAGAGCAACCTGGCCTGAGCTGACACACATAAAGTAACCAGAGTCAGCTTGACTGTGGCATTTATTCCCAGTTCTACATCTGCACCTTGGACGTAACAACACTGATGTGTCTGAAGATTTCTGACCATTACCTGTGACTGAGCGGAGATGGGCTTGTCCTCATCTGTGAAATGTTATACTAATAATTTCTTTGTGATCTGGACCAGAACTCCAAATTAATGCTCTGTAATTATTAGTTACAGCTAAAAAAGTTCCCTTTTTCTTGAAAAATGTGAGCTCAGTAATCCCACAAATTTACATATGACATCCTATTAAACCTCACCAATAAAATTAATCCAATAATCAATGCATCACACAGCTTGTCCACCTCAAAAATTATTGTTGTACTATATGGCAGTGGGAAGACTCATCTCACACTCTTGTGTCCCATCACCAAATTATTCTTCCACCAAAGACATTTTTCCCCCTTTACTTTAGATCGCCATGCTTGATTGAAATGTTGCCTGACCTTGAACTTCACCCAGTTGTTGCTCTTCTTGGCTACCCAGGTTGCAGGAGAGCAACTGAAAGAGCTACTTAGGACTTGTAATCTTGTTCATCCATGGGCACTGCTAGCAATCACTAAGTTCAAATACTAATGCATAATTGACCTTACAGCTCAGACTGGCTCCCCCCTAGGGCCCAAAGCAGCACAGTGGAGGAGAATGGTGTTTTAGAGCTGTGAATGGTATCACAAACTGGCGTGCAGAACTCTGTTGCAGACAGTAACATGCAAGGTAGAAACACCACAGCTTGATTTTCAGAAACTGGCTAAAATTAACATTAAGAAACACCTTTTTTTCTATACCCAAAACACAGTATTGTGCAGTGCCATGTTTTCAACTGAAAGCAATACTTTCAGGGAAAGCTTGAGTATTCAGCAGAGGCATGTCAAATGAAAAATTGAAGACCTTTC
Organism: Charadrius vociferus; assembly: GCF_000708025.1. NCBI lineage: Eukaryota > Metazoa > Chordata > Aves > Charadriiformes > Charadriidae > Charadrius > Charadrius vociferus. Next base: position 3,816,261 of record NW_009647218.1, on the reverse strand, counting down.
AATGTTACTCTCCCTCATGTTTAAACTACTATTTTTCTTATTCCCATCTCTTCCTGAGGTTTTGTTGAGGCAGTTCTTGGTGGGTGGGAAGGACATCAGTACCGTTTTCTAATAGCTGAGACCATTGCACCAGCTGACAGCTGACACGTGCACCCACTAACCATTACCTTGAGTTTGCATCCTCTCAGCTGTCCCTGTTCTGCTCATATCCATGATCTATTAAGACAGCATGATGTGAAAAAAGCAGCTTTTCCCTGGCACTGGTTGATGCTTCATACTGCCATGCCTGGCATTTTTGTTAATGGGTTGTAGCTGGAGATACCAGAAAGACAGTCCTACATACAGGTCATGCACTTCTCATTTTCCTGCCTACAATTGAGGTCTCTGGTCAAAACTTAACTAATAGTTAGCATGATATTTCTGGAAGGAGGTAACTCTGTAACAAAACATCTTTTAGTCATAACATAAATAAGCTTTAGGAGCTTTAGGTGTCTACATTCCACTGCAAGCTGGGTCTTTAAATCCCCTAAATTCTTCAAAAATCCTAGGCTTTGTTCATGCGATAATCAACATCATCTCTGTCCTTCAAAAATCTGCAACTAACTAAGCCCCTTGATTTGGAATTAGTTCTCACTAATGCAAATGAAGACACCAGGGAACCTGACCAAATTTGAATTTGGGCCACATGACAAATTCACAAGTGATCTCTAACTGTTTATCAGAAGATTGCTGCTGGTGTAATTTCTTAGAAATTGAATCCAGCTATTAGCAGTAGACATTAATTTCCCTCAAAAATAATCTGAGTTTATACAAAATGTTGGGTTTTAAGAACAAGTTAAGCATGGTTCCAATAAATTTTATGTTGATTTAAATTGCTTGATCTCAGACTTGGTATTGCAAGTCCCAGGAACAACTACACATTTAAAGCTCTTTCTTCACCTATTAAAGTGTGGGAAAATTCAAAATGCACTTTTTCATTTGTATTTATTTAATCCTTCTTCTGATTTCTTAAAAACAAGAAATTATGTTTATGGGCCCAAAGAAATCATAGAATCATAGAATGGTTTGGGTTGGAAAGGACCTTGAAGATCACCTAGTTCCAAACCCCCTGCCACAGGCAGGGACACCTCCCACCAGACCAGGTTGCTCTTAGTCCTGTCCAACCTAGTCTTAAACATTTACAGGGATGGGGCCTCAACAACTTCTCTGGGCAGCCTGTTCCAGTGTTTCACCACCCTCAGAGTGAAAAATTTCTTCCTGATCTCTAATCTAAATCTCCCCTCTTCCAGTTTGAAGCCATTCCCCCTCATCCTATCACTACATGCCCTTGTAAAAAGTCCCTCCACAGCTTTCCTGCAGGCTCCCTTTAGGTACTGGAAGGCTGCTAGAAGGTCTTCCCAGAGCCTTCTCTTCTCCAGCCTGTCCTCATAGGAGAGGTTCTCCAGCACTCTGATCATCTTTGTGGCCCTCCTCTGGACCTGCTGCAACAGGCCCATGTCTTTCTGATGTTGGGGGCGCTAGAGCGGGACACAGTACTCCAGGTGGGGTCTCACCAGAGCAGAGTAGAGGGGCAGAATCCCCTCCCTCAACCTGCTGGCCATTCTTCTTTTGATGCAGCCCAGGACATGGTTGACTTTCTGGGTTGCGAGCATCGTGTTGAGCTTCTCATCAACCAACACCCCCAGGTCCTTCTCCTCAGAGCTGCTCTCAATCCATTCTCAGCCCAGCCTGTATTTGTGCTTGGGAGTGCACTGAACCCAGGTGCAGAACCTTGCACTTGGCTTTGTTGAACTTCATGAGATTGTCATGGGCCCACTTTTCCGTCCTGTCCAGGTCCCTCTGGATGGCATCCCTCCAGCATGTCGACCACACCACACAGCTTGGTATCATCGACAAATTTACTGAGGGTGCACTCAATTCCACTGTCTGTGTCACCGACAAAGATATTAAACAGCACTGGTCCCAGTACTGATCCCTGAGGAATGCCACTCATCAGTGGTTTCCACTCAGACATCGAGCCATTGACCGCAACTCTTTGAGTGCAGCCAAAAAATTGGTACACATTGGGCACATACGTTATCATGCTCTAAATTAATGTGTTATGAATTTCTGATGTAGACAAAGAAGTGTAAATATTGACATTTGCCAGCTGGACAAACTGAGACCTGGCCTTCCACTATCTTACAGCGGAACACTCTCACAATGTGGAGCCCAACGCAGGATTTCAGAAAGCACTAATTGACATATTCTGGTAATCCAGTTCACGTCATCCAGGCAAATCCATAAATTCCTTGGGAAAACACCTGGCAAAAAGTCCGAAACTATTGCATTTAGAATGGAGTTCTGAATGCTGTGGAGTGGAAATATTTGTAGCTATCTGTAGCCCTGTGCTTCATCACACAGTTTTGGTGTTCTGCAGGTATAAATGACAACCTCTTCTCACACTGTCTACCTACTATGTGTCCAGTGCTTTATCAATGTAAAAAAGCTGGCCTTATATGGACATGGAGAGCTTCATACATTTTTGGCAGACTAGGAAGATTTGCATATTCTGGAACTGATGATATAAGAGAAATTACATGAACAGAAAGGATGGAGAATTACTGATATAAAAAGATGGAGAAATTGAGAAGAAAATATATTGTTTCTACATGCTTCATATGATTCCGCTCTAGTGAGACCCCACCTGAAGTACTGTGTCTGGCTCTGGAGCCCTCAGCACAGGGAAGACATGGACCTGTTGGAACAGGTCCAAAGGAGGGCCACAAAAATGGTCAGAGGGCTGGAGGACCTGTCCTGTGAGGATGGGCTGAGAGAGTTGGGGTTGTTCAACCTGGAGAAAAGAAGGCTCTGGGGAGACCTTATAACAGCCTTTCAATACTTAAAGGGGACCTACAGGAAAGATAGAGAAAAACTTTGTATCAGGGCCTGTTGCAATAGGACAAGGGGTAATGGCTTTAAACTAAAAAAGGGTAGATATAAACTAGATAGAAGGAAGACATTTTTTACAATGAGGGTTCTGAAAGACTGGAACAGGTTGCTCAGAGAGGTAGATGCCCCACCCCTGGAAACATTCAAGGTCAGGTTGGACAGGGCTCTGAGCAACCTGATCTAGTTGAAGATGTCCCTGCTCATTGCAGGGGCTTTGAACTAGATGACCTTTAAAGGTCCCTTCCAACCAAAACTATCCTATGAATCTATGACATTTCAAAGACAAAGGAAAAACCTGTATAATATTGTTTTTTCTTTTCAGAAAGATGGTGAAGCTGATCTGCTGAAGGGGTTTGGCTTCCTGAACATGGAAGAGAATTCCAAATTTCTGAAGCACAGAAAAATTAACGCTTTACCACAGATAGTTCTGACTCCACAGATAATCCACCTTCTCTTTTGGTAGTGGACAATATACTATATACCAATAAAACCAAATAGACATAAATATCTTGAAAACAATGCAAACAACTATAGACAGCATATTCTTGTTCCTAAGTTTATCCTAAGGCTCCAGGTGACAAAAAACGGGAAACATTTGTTTCAAGAAGATTACAATTATCGTGATTTCTGCTCAAGTGTCAACCTGCACCATGTTTCTCTTGAAAGCAGAACAAAGTCAGAGAGAGGTCACAGCCACTGCTTATTTATTTACTTGTATATTTTTGGAGGTAAGGAGGAGGATGGGAAAGGGGTTGTGAAAATCATAGCAAAGAATGATACACACAGAAGAAGCAAAGGGGTCGCTAACTTAACATCAAAAGGACTAGAGGTTGGGTTTAGAGAAAGACTGTGTAGACACCATGGGCTAGAGGAATTTTTTCTGTTCCTGAAGTTTGTGGGATTTCCTGTTTGTGCTCTGCATCTTCCCGTGGATTGCTGGCAGTCAGTTTTCTGCAATTAGCTGCAATTTGTTTCTCTTCACATCTGGTACAGTTTCTCATTCGCGACTCAAGAGTGTCAATGTTTTCAGCTTTTCTGATGGCTCAGGACTGCATTTCTGCTGCATCCCACCTAAATGAGTAGGACTTCAGAGAGCCCACATGCTCTTATGGAGTGCAACTGGGGAGAGGAGATAAACAGATGTGCAGCAGACAAGGAGGAGTTTGCTACACAGATCGAAGTACTCAGAAGTGGTATCACTAACTCCAAATTATTATGGCCCTTTGGCATGAAAGAGGTAGGCTTTAATAACTATTTATAACACCATTTTTCAAAAAGTTTAAGTATGTCTTTAACTTAAATTGTTGAAGTCTCATTTGAATCAATAGGATTTAAGTGTATGTCTGGGCATATGCATTGTGTGGTGTGTTGTGAATATTTCGCAAACGTTGGTGGGCCTGTGCCTATAGAAGGGCTAGCACAGGAAAAGGTATACTCCAACCATGCAGAGTATGGGCAGCCTTGAAAGTCTCTCATTTGAGATTTGTTTTCATGGAGACATCAAACATAACATAACCGAGCATAGATGTAACACATGATAAAACTCTGTGCAAACGGAAATGAAACATGATTTCTAATAAATAGTTTGCTTTTGGAAAAGGTGTTTAAACTGTGTGAGAAGTGCCACGTGCCAGCTTTATATATTCCCACAAACCCTCATGTCCTAGAGACAGTAATTGACTGAAGATCTATACAGAAGATTTTTTCCATGCTTTCAGAGAGACGAAATATTTTCCTTGTGGAAACTTCTGGGCACCATAATGTATTCAGAAAAGTTAATGTATTCAGAAACATCTCATAAAAATTATTTTGCAGTTGGTGGCAAATATATCATGAAGACTCTGTGACAAGCTAACAGTGATCCTGCTGGTGCTGAAGAGGAACAACTGGATGACATATAGATG
>NW_009647218.1:3780253-3811370 GCF_000708025.1 Charadrius vociferus | reverse complement strand
CATGCATACCAGATAGGCCTGAGGTGATCGGGGCATGACTCAAGTAAAATTCAAGAAGTCCCTTTTCACATTCAGAAAGTGTCATTGTAGAGACAGACACGACACTCAATATCCAGTTACAGCAATCATCCCTTTATTTTACAAGCAGTGTTCTTTTATATCCTCTTAGCTGGTTGCTTATCTGTGCATATATTCTAACATTCTACTTTTGCCCAATCCACTCTCACATCACACACCATTCAGCCAATACAATTGTTGATCACACGGTGTTCATGCTCTGGGAAAAGCCAGGATGTTTGCCACCCCTTATCTTATTTGCTCGGATCTTCTCAGGATTCTTCTGTCTCCTCAAGGGTACACGGGTATCTGTTCAGGGTCAGTGTTAAACTTGTATTTTGATCCCTCAGACCAGCCGAGGTCTCCCACAAGAAAGTATTTTTCCATGTTTTCTTGTGACCGATGCATCTCCAATCTCCACAATTTCTGCCCGCTGCTCTTCCCCACAAGTCACTCTTCTTCAAACACTTTCAGCCATACAGCAGTTCTGACCTTTTTGCTGTTCATACCCCTGGGGCATAGTCTTACTTAATTTGTGTCCTACCACAACCTTGAAGCACCTCTTGAGACGCCACAGTGCAAGAACAGGCTCAGAAGCTGTTTCTGTGGGCAGGTTATGGCAGAGGAACTTGTTAAGAGGACTGGATGGGACAGACTAAATAACCCTGGAGCACTCAAACACATGGGGCCTATGCAGCCATTTAAACTGAGTGAGCTTTAGGCCAGCTTTGTGTCAGCATTTCATTTTTCTCATAGAACAGATGCTTGTTTTATGTTGTATCTTCCATATTCTCTCAGTATCGAGCATTTCGCAATTAACTCCATCCATGACAAATAAAACCTGACAGAATTCAGTGCATGGGAGACAGATGTAAATGAGCAGCATTGCTTTGACCAGCTGTATCTGGCTGAACCTTAGCAGCAAGCTGTCTGTCAAACTCTGCCACTGAAAAAAAAAAACCCCTCACATCTTGTGAGCCGGTGTGTGTGCGCTGCAGAAGCCTGTGCGAGAATAGCAATCCTGCTAAATGGGGAAGGAGAGGGCCTGTGATGGAGCAGCTGCCGCAACTCAATGCAGCTTCATTTAGCTTTTCCCCCTCCCACAATAAATGCTAAATCTACCCTGCTAAAGAGGAGTTCAAGCCATGAAGATATTCCCCACAGAAGAGGATTATAAAGCCCTGTGATGAGCCTGGAGTGAAATTAAAAATAGCCTGTGAAATGAATGTGCTTTTCTTGGTCTGCTTTGGGAGGTTTCGTGAAGGAGGTTTTGCTTCTCCAAGCAGTACATGTAATCTCTCATGGATCGATCCCAAGTTGTCCGCTGTGTAACAAATGTAGATGGCTGTTCAAAAGGAATGTGGTCGCCTTGTTTGGGGTCTTTTTTTTGCGGTGCCGGAGCAAGGGGAGCGTGTGTATGCATGCGAGTACGTGTGTAGGAAAAGGAGGGCTCAGCCAGTCGATCAGATTTCATTAGGTTTCAAACTGCCAGCTTTAGGCTAGTGGTTTTGGAATATTACTTGGGATCATTTCAAGTATTTTCAGCTTTGAAAAGCAAGTTGTTGTAGTTTCTAATTAAAAGAGAGGAAAAAAAGGCCCCTTTGTCAGTTAATAAATAATGGTCATTGACACTTCAGTTCAAAAAAACAGGAAACTCTGGAGCTTTCCTTTCTCCCATCTCAGCTAAGGGCTCCTGGCAAGAGGCGGTGTCCCCAGCAGAGGACCACCTGCGGCTCGGGAGCAGCCAAGTTCTCAAGCTGAGATAGAGGAATTTTATACATGACCATGATGTCCACTTCCACTCAAGGCCATCTTGAAGCCAGATGCATCTCTACTTTCAAGATACAGAAGTGGAGGGTGCCAGATTTACAGTATAAAACACCTTCTTTTAGCATTACTCAGTCTGTGGGATCCCTGGCTGCTTATTTTATCCCTCATAATATTAGAAAAGAATATGGATCCTGCCAAGTTTAGTAGTTTCATGTAAAGCACTGACAAATAACCTTAGATGGTAAATTCCCTTGGCTCTCTCTTATGCCTGCAAAGTACCATGCACACTCCTGCTGACGTATATATAGCATAGTTTCAAGGCTAGGGAGAAGATATATTTAAAATTTCTTTAAGTTCTTGCCTCATTCATGTCACTTATTCCATCATGTGAATCATGCTATCCATCCACTGATGCCAATAAGAAGGAAGGATTTTCAAGTATATCAAGCACAGACTCCCTTGCTTTGTGACAATGTAGTTGGTAAGGGTACATTTTTAAGTCAAGGGAGATAAATTGCCCCATAAGTGTTCTTATCTCTTTCTAGTGCCTGCAGAAGCCTAGGCAACCAGGTTATACACAGCAACTATTATGCGCCTAAAGTCATAGGAGATGAATCCAGCCCCTCTCCCTAAGTTACTATGGAAAATTCTTGCCCTGGCATAATAACATCAAAATTATTTCATGTAGCAATTTCAGTATCTTCAGAAAGTTTGGAAAATGGTAACATATCTTCATATCTTCTCCAGATACATGGAGTTTGAGCTCCTACATAGGAGCTCAGCTAAATTCGTACACAGCTGAACTGAAAATACAATTCATACTTGATGTAATAAGGGAATAGGATAGGACTTGTATCTGTTATGCTAATACTATACACTGTCCTAGAACTCACCGTATGTAGGTTTCTTGAAGTTTTCTGTGTAGAGATCTGCAGATACTATAGGTGCAGATACTATACTAAAACCTAGCACTAAAATTAACCATGGCTAGAGAGAGCACCACACTCACTGGTTTTTCCGTGGCTCATGTGAGAGTAAGCATGGCCAGGAACAGCTAAGCTGAGCCTTGTACCTCAATATGAGAAAGGTGGGTTAGTTAAAAAATTCTCTGGTCTTTCAGACATTTCTCTATTCTATTTCTGTGATAATGATCCAAAAAATCTTGGAAGGGTCCCTTCATAGAAGTTTTACATGACATCAGCTTTTCCTGTGACCAGCTCAAAAAACAACTGTAAAGAAGTATATATGGAAACAATAAAGACCTACTGTTTTTTATGGAAGTATAATGCCATCCAAATAAAATCCACCATCTATGGAAACTTTCATTAAAAACATAACTCTGAAAGACTCAGTACTGGTAATTCAACAAAAAGAAGCCTTGTTTTCCAACGTAAGTGAGAGTCCTGTAACGTCAGGGTTATCACAGAAAAAAGAGCTATTCACAAACACATCAGAGAGAAGCCTGAATGCGAAGATAATGAAGGACAGATGTTATCTCAGGGAAGATGCTGAGCTTTAGATTTTTTGCGATGGAGGCTCAAGAATAGGTGTTTTATGCATCATATGCCATTGCAAAGTTACTTCTTTTTTTTTTTTTTTTTCATTATATTCAGTAATATGCCTGTATTTTACAGGGAACACAGAGCTTCTCGGACAAGAACAAGCTCTCCATCGGCTGCTGACAATATGATAAACTGTCCCCGCTCTTTTTCCTCTGTCTGAACATCTTTCAGCTCCGTGTACCCAATCCTCTACCGGTCCCAGAGCACATTTGCAGGAGTTAGCAGAGGGGAGAACAAGTCTTCTTATCTGGTTGAGAGGGGGAAAAAAGGAAGCTTCAGGGCGTTCTGTGGGTAAAGAGTGACCTGGAGGGAATTCTCTGCACACCACTGCCCGGGGAATCACAAGCTCACCTATGTGGAGAAATTGAGTACTACTGGTGGAATTTAGTCCCAGCTCTAAAGGGTTACAACTGTGAGTGGAAGAAGCTCTGACAACTCCTAGGAGAGCTGAAAAGTAATTTTGCAAGAGCCCAAACCCTCCTGCACACCTGGTGTCTGTCCACTGTGGTTAAACTACTCTTTTGTATCTTCCACACATGGAAAATTAAGCTCAACTTATCAGAACTATCTGTGTGTATGTACAAAAATATGGTTGATCAATAAGTGGCTGATAAAAATCCTGGAATATACTAGAAAGAATTAAATGCCCTTTGAGGCATATACTTGTTATTAAGGTAATGAGGTAATACTAATTCAACAAAAGGGCAAGAGCATAGATGGTAAAGTTCTGTCATGGTTAAGGATTTGGCTATAAAGCAAGAAGAAATGGTCAGTTCAACATGAGAAGTGGTTATTAATGTCTCTTTTTAATGAGCTGAAAAAAACATTACCATCTAAAAAAGTAGATGTCCCAGTATAATTTAGATCAGAATGAAACATACCCCTGGAACTGTCAAACTGAGGATCAAAGATGGCTTGCATTCATTTTAGATTACTAACTTGTTTATTTTTTCTGATGTTTTCAATTATGTTATGGAAGCAAAAGTTTTTGTTTTAGTTGCATTGAGTAACAGAGTGCCCTCTGTGCTTTTAAGCGAAGAATTAGTCTGGGCCTCGTAAACCATTATCTTCGGTGCTTTTCAGTGCCCAGATCTGCTAAAACCACAGCTGCTATATATCATCTGCTGATACTGGTTTTTAAATTTTTTTTTTTATATATACTGGTGGGAAACCCTGTGAAAGGGTCTTTAAAGCACTTAGCAGGGTTTTAGATAACTAAGTTACAGAGCATGGCTATCATGTAAGCACTCACTGCTTACACGATAAGTACACCGGGTTTGCTAGGTAATACCTTGTACCTACTGTAATTGCTTGTTCTTGCAGATTGCAGAGTAATCCAGAAAGAATTCTATAGTCACTCCACATTAACAGAAAACAGGAGAGGTTGCAATGTGTACATTCCTTCTCTGATAACGCAGGCATAACAAAAAAAAAATTAAGTAGGTGTGCCACAGACCCATTTATTTCCCACAATACAGGCTGGTTGCTTCAAAGCAAAGACATCAGACATACTAGTGTGCAGAGCAGCCCTGGAGTAGTACAGCAAGTTCAGACAGGTACAGATAATAGCAAAACATATTTACTGCATTTCAGGTGCACTAGCTGAAAGCTTAATGTTGACACTACCCAGTCCTTTTTAAGGCTATTACAGAATAGGGATGAAATATGTTTTTCCCTGTAACAAGGTATTTCCATTTTAATAGGTTTGGGGGGTTTAGCTGTGTTTTTTTAACATATGTTCTTTTATCAGCTCATTTATTCTATGATTTGTTTAGTTTGTGTGTAGTACTTTATCAAACACTAATCTTAGTTTTTCTGGTTATATAAGCAGAATTCTCAAATTTGGCTATGGAAGAGAAACACGATTTATTGAAGGAGGATGAATCATTGTTCACTGGTGATGTACAGTTATCAACTTTAAAAGTTCCAAGTTGGATTTTCAGAGAGATGAGGTGTAACCCACTATTGATTGTTAATTTATTAATTAGAAAATGTTAGCTTCATGTATCACTTGACAATAGTCTTCCTGTGATATATTTACGCATCATAAAACAAACATAGAACAGGAAGCAAAGTAAAAAAGCCTGTGCAACATAAGCACAGAAGAAATCTAATAAGCAGCTCAGCTGCAAAAAATAATTCAATTAATTGCGTGCTTGCAATTTACTCCATCCCAAAACATTTTTATGCTTTGAAGGATGACTGACAATTGTATTCAAAGAAAGAAACTTCTTCACTCATATTTACGGTATGCACGCAAAACAAACATTCGCAGACACTTGCAGCTGCAAATTGTGCCGTGAACATCATGAGCACTACCTTTGCCAGCTCTTGTTTTGCTTGTGATCACCGTAAAGGATGCAAGGCACGCTGCCATAACTGGTGGGTCAGAAAAGTATTTTGAGAACAGCTTAGCTGTACTGGTTCAACAAGCGTACTGCTGGCTCTCTGCTGTGCTATGACGAGCAGATTCACTGGGGCAAGACACATTCCCCTCTCTCTTCAAATAAAGGGAATGAGCAAATGGAGCAGGAAGGTAATGTCCTGACAGAGTTTACCTGGGATAAGATGAAGCTTCAGCTTGATACACAGCCTAGGAGACCACACTTTCTTACGGGAATGTGAAGGGATGGGAACAGGAGAGAAAAATGTGGATAACAATTCTGAGGAACCTGAACTGTTTTCATTAGTATTTGTCAAGTGCAAGAAGTTCTGGACTTCTAACCTCAACCCATTTCTTAAAATCAGGCCTTCTACAATGAAAGTATTGCAAGTGTACCAATCTGATATTGCTTAGCCATAGTACTGCTGACAATCACCTCATACCTCAAATCTTGGCCAAGGTTCTATATTTGCACAAAAATAGACTGGCAGTACCCATAGCTTTTGCTTCGGGCTAAGCCTCTCAGGTTGTTCTCTATGTTTTTCATCTTTCTAAATGAAGTCTTTTTAGAAGGTTCCCTGATTTCCTTCTTTCCATAAGTTTTCTACTTGGCTTTTGCTCCACCGCCTGCTGTTACAGGACTGGGTTCTGCCCCAGGTGCTGTCAGAGAGAGAGGGGTGAGCTGTGCCCTACCTGGTGCCACCCCTGGTCCTGGGGCTCCCTTTCCCCCTCCAGGCCCTCTCCCCCACCCAGGAAGCAGTGTCACCCTTGCTGTCCCTACACATATGGGAGAAATGAGTCGCAGTTGCACAAATGGGCAATCCTCAACAGCCAAATTAGTGGCAGGCAACTGATAGAGTGCATTTAAATATCTGAAGCCCAGGAGGCTCAGAAAAGACAGCCAGATGTGTGTGAGGCAACTTAAGATGACCAACAGGGAATTCCCAGGCCAGAGCAGGGTTTAGATCTTTTCTAAAAGATGGTTCATCTGCAAATTATTGAGCAAAGGGACAGAGGATTCCTTTACCATATACTTCATACTTAATAGCCACAAATCATTTTCAGAAGTAGGGTAGATGCAAAAGTGCTGTTAAAAAAAAGCCAAGAGAGGAAGGCTGTCATTGTAGCTGAAATAAAAGCATTGAATCCTTACATTGAAGTCCTCCTTACGTCTGATTTAGAGCAAGGCTTTGAAATAAAATTGCTTTCCTTCTAAGAGAGCTCCCTTACACTTAGACCATAGAATAAACTTAGTAAAGTCTTTTTTTTGTTGAAGGTGATCCACTTTACACACACTACTAACTGTATGAGCAGAGGCTGGGATCTAAATATAGTCTTTTTCACACTCTGTCCAAGCTCAATGTATATTTAAGTATGTTCTACACAGTAGGACAAGAGAGACTGAGAGGATATCAGAACAGAACATCTCTAGCTTGGCATTGGTTAGATGATCTAGTTTTAAAACCCACACAGAGATCAGGCAAAGGAAAGATCTGTATTTGGATATCCCGATCCTGCCTAAGCCCTCTGAACATTGACTTCTCAGTGACAAAGGACAGGGGAAGACATGGGCTTTAATCAATGTGTTTTGCTTGAAAAGCATCCCATAGGCTCCTAAAAGGAATTGGGTGGGAAGGCATATTAACATAATTCTGCAACATGCTAGAACTTACTCATGAGTTACACACTTACATGTTTTACAATGTCAGGATTTAGACAGAAACATGCAAGAATTTAGGCCCTGAAGATTTTAAGCATCAAAGGTAAGTCTGGAAGGAGTATGAGCTGAATGGACAGAAAGGTGAGTTTAATCAGTCTCTCCAACTTTCAAATTTTCCTAGCTTGAGTTTGTAACAGAAGAAAGATGACTTGATTTGCAGTCACTTGCTCTAGTGAGAAATCTACACTGAAAAAAAATTCATTTAACCTCTGGCAAGAACTCTTGTGGTTTTCAAGGAAGAGAAAAATTCTCAGCAGGTTTGTAGAAGGGCTGGATGTCCTCATTTGGATTCTTTGACTGCCATATGCTAGAACTATACACACACAGCCTCTCTCAAAAAAACCCATGATACTAAAATCCACATAATTCACAAGTTTGGAAATGCTAGACTTAAGGGCTGTCTTCATGACCATAACCCAGCTGTTTTGTGCATATGCATCAAGGTAGGATCCCAGACCACCCTTGCCTTGTCCAGTGTTCAGCATGGATGGGGTGTCCGTAATCAGCAGGTATTTAAAAATGTGTTTTCTCTGTGTATCTAGTGTGTGGTCCCCCAAACATATTTACTGCAAACTGTTTAAATGCTAGTCAAGACAGAATTGATTTATTTTTTTTCTTGTGATCCTCAGAACCATAATGCCTATGTGGGATAGCGCCTATATATTTCCCAGCTTAGTAGAAGCTGGGAGCACACAGTGGGTCCTGGTGTTGTACCTCCAGGTCTCAACTGACCTGGAGGAGCTGAACTTCTTCAACAGAGCTGTTTCATCACCATCCTGTACACTTAACAAGTCAGCAGATCTTGGAAGAAATTAATTCAGTTAGTTAAAATCCTTATTGCTATATATACTTGGGGGGCCAAGGGGGGTGGCTCTTAAGATTGCTCTTTTGCATGCTTCCGTTGGCAGCCTTAATAACTTTATCACAGCTCAGCAATTTTCTGGCTTGCTTGTCTTTCAGGGCAAAACTTTGAGACACAGCTGGCACAGGATGATGCCTTCTCTTAGCTATTTGAGGATCCCTTTGGGGTAATTTTCAACTCCAAGGTCCTTCGAAGGGACAGGTCTCCGCATCTTCACATGGATAATAATGCTTTCACACTTGGTCCTTCTGCAATGCTGCCAACAGCAATGGGGACAGACTCTCTGTACATGATCATCTCATAGCTGCCACTTGTATCACCTTCCCTCAGGTTCAGCAAGGAAATTGTCATCATCAGACAAAATACTTGTCAAGCAGCAGTTTAAGATCCCAGAACAGATGAATTTTCTTGTCTTTTCATGCTGCTTCAGATCAGCCACACCCATTCCAGCTATTTGATTCTTGTGAAATATTTTTTGTGATCCTTGAGCACATGATAAAAGTAATCTCTATGGTTTCTTTTGGTTTTGATAGATCTTTTCATGTTTGCCTAAAGTACCAGATACATCCTATAAATTTTCCTCAGTACTTTCCTTGACAAATGATGAGTGGACTTCAAAAGGCAAAGAGATTTTGCATCTTTAAGCACCAATCCAAAGTAGAGGTGCTCTGAAGACCCAACAATTTCTTTCTGAAAACTCTTTCCGAAGGCATTTGGTTTTACAAAGCTTAAAAAAAGAGTAGTTAAATTGTATGGTGCATGTCATTTAAAAACAAAAGCTTGTTGCTTCTTCTTTAGTGTTCTCTCAAAAAAGCATGAAGAGTTGCTTCCTCAGGGTAACCGAGCTCAAAGTACAGCTGGAGTTCCCTTCTCTGCCTGTGGTTTTTGATATCTCCTCTGTTCCTCTTCTTAATACATGGGCAAACTTAAGACAAGGGCACAGTGAATATTCCCTCACAATTTACCTTACCCTGTGGAGTAACGATGTGGTCTGAAGAAGGGATGGCAGTGTGGCCTGACCAGAGATGGTTTCTCATTTTATTTCTAGCTCTCTTCTGGCCTGAAACCAGGAACTACAGAGTCATGTAGGAGTTATTAGTATGAGGTTGGAGGGTTTCAGTGTTATCTTCTTCAGGTCAAGGGTTTCACTTACTAACTTCAACTTTTCCTATGGAAAATCTCATGCCAGTGATTCACAGAACAGAAGGCAAGTGAAGGGACAGATTAAAAGAAATATCATGCGAACTGCTTGTTATGAACCTGGGCTCTCCTCTGCCACCGTAATTAATGGACTTGTAACAAAAAAGATGGTCAGACTTCCATAGGAGAACATCAGTCCCTTGCTTTTATGCAAAGAGTACACTTAGAGGTTGCAAAAACTGTTGCCTGACCCAGATCTCAGCTTGGCACTGGTAGATTCGATAGTGCACATTTTGGTTTCCACTTCTTATTAATTCCCTCTTCTGTGTCCTATAAAGTACCTTACAGATCAGCCTAAAGTACTGACGACTACAGCCAGTTGGTTCCCGCATCTGACTGAAGTGGCTCTGAGGGCTGAATCCTTTCCTCCATCCCCTTGCTGGTGCCCTGAGCACCTGGAGGACGTTTACCACCCTTACAGAGACCCTTTCCTGGGAGTTGACATGAAGAACACCTACTGAGGGTCTGGGCCTACAGACCTTACTGGTTAAGGGGGGTAATTCTCTGTGTTTACCATAAATCACTTGTAAGTGCTGCAAATTACGGGCAATTAAAGCTGGAGTCCTGTGCATTCTTACTTCTTGCTATTAAGGTCTAATGAAAAATAAAACCATGTTTCCTTGCAAATGGATGGGGAATGAAATACTGAGCCAGAGTTTGGGACTGAAACAATTGTGTGTCTTGCAACAATATTGGGAAGCTGGGCTTAACCTGGAATTTTCCCCATAGTAATTCAAATTATTTCTCTAAGTGACTTAGGTGACCTTTTTGTGGCAACACTCATGTTGCTATGGCAAGGTTTGTATTAATATTAAAAGGTGCTGTCAGACCACATGCCTCCACTGAGACATACAAACACTTGAAGGTGGGAAATCTGCCAAGATATTCTACACAGTTAGGAAAAGGAATGTATGGCTAATCATCGTTTTGCTCAGAAGGAAGCCATGGGAGATACATTTGTGCCTTTTGTATGCGCCACTCTTCAAGCAGCAGAGCAGAGCAAGGCCCAATACTGCACAGAGTTGTTTGTAAATATTAAAAAAATACATTTTAAAATACAAATGGTTTGACGGGAATTTTTCATAATTACAGATGTCTACATTTAGTCTCAAAAGAGGAAGCAAGACAAAGCTCAGAAAGATATATTTTTAATCTCAGCTATACCTAAGAAACTACACTGACTTTGCTGGGTTTACAGAACATTTGGAAATGTGTCAAAAGCCTATGAAAGTAGAAAATACGAAAAAAAATATTTTTATTATTTTATAATTATTCTGGAAGGTTCTTTGCTATGTTTGTGGATCAAATACTGCTTTCTTGGTTCTCTATGATCCCACCTTTAGGAAGAAATATTTTTCAGTGTTACTGCTCTTTCATCTGAACACTTTCTGTACCCTACTTTCTTTAGGTTTATATGAACACCAGCCAGTATATGTGGTTGTATCTATGTATCTAAGGATACATTTCATGTAAGTTCCATAAGCAATAAAGGGTTAAACAAATACCAGATTCAGTTAATTGTTTTTGAGAGGCACAAAACCTGATTTTGAGTTTTGCCTGGAGGCATAACTCTGGGTATTGCCCAGACCAGTGATGTGATGGATGGCAAACACTTCTGTATTTACAGTGGCACAGTGCCCAGCCTTTATACTGTCTGCTTCCTCCTCTTCACAGCCCATGAGGTCTTCAGTTATTTTTCAGAATTACAGTCCTCAAATGATACCAGAATGCCAGACTATAGCTGAGACATACATGTCTCCAGCATACCCTTTTATTTTATGGGAAATGTCAGTCTCTAGATAATGAGCCCCAATAAGCTCTAATTAGCAGAAAGCCTTATTATATCCCTAATAACAGAACGGTCAATTGTAAATCAGTAGATGAGGTCATTATTTTCAATCAGCCTCTTCCGTCAAACACCAAAACTTCATAGCTAAGAAAGCAGAGACTTCTTACAAACCACTAATTCCCATTCACTTCATAAGTAGTTTAGCAGAGTTCACATGAACTTATGAATCATTCTATTTATCTTCTTTCATCAATTTATTTTATAACTGTTCCAAAGAAAACTCTTTTATAACAGTGATTTACAATGTAATAAACTTTCCAGTATATATTTGTGCTATTATTGTTGCAAAATGAAGATATCTTTTTTTTTTTCCTTACTGTTTTTGAGGAAGTGAATATTTGGATTGTGAATAACTATTTCAGCCCCATTGGCAATAAAGTTCAGAATCCCTTTGGCTAATTCAATGAACAATTCAGCAACTTTATGAACCAGTAGTTTCTGCAGACATACTTTTGGGTGGTAACACAGATGCAGGTAAAAAGAACCTATTTTTTGTTTAGGTATCAGAGTTTAGCCACTTCTAACACTTACAGAACAGCAAGTCTTTTTCCTTTACTTTTACACCATTGGGTGAGAATGGATTTCCTTAAGAACACACACACTTAAAATTTGTACCATGAAGAGCATACTGACGATTGAAACTCTTTTTAAGTGCACAGAATATATGCAACAGTGCCACTGACTACTGTGATTCAGCTGTGGGTTGCAGAGCGCCAAATAGGTCTGTGATAATAATGCTGTTCCCAAGCTTACCCTATCCTTGAGACTTCAAATATAAAGGCCTAATAACATCATCTGCTGCACTGATTTCTGTTATGCCTTGCTAGGAATTGAAGAGAAATTATGACAAGAGAGATTTTAAAGTTAGTGGAAGGCAATATCAATGAAAGAGAATGGAGGGTGAAGTCTACTGGAAGTTTTATGCCCAAAGAGTGCATGTCTGCATACAAAATAATTCTTGCTGTAACAGCATTAATATCAGAGTTTAAGCCACTTATGAAATTTGTTGATAAACAATAAATTTTGGTTACCCACAGCCTGTGAGGAATGTATATCTTTTTTATAACTTACAAGGAGACTCAACATGAGATAGTTGCTTCTAGTATAGGGTTGAGGGGGCAGTTCTACATCAGGATTTTGCATCGATGGTTAATAACAATGCTATTCAATGAAACTTCATTAAAGTGACGTCTGCTGGGTGGTAATCTCTGTTATTAACTCAACTGGAGTTCATTGTACATTTCTACTACTGTAACGGTGGAGGAAGCAAACTAACAAATTATTTGTTTTCAATAAGAACAGTAATAAAAGTAATATGCAGCAACTCTTTAAACTTTCGCTTTAAAACTATTTTTAAATTATATATAAAACATCTGTTACAGATATTCAAATATGTGGGACTGTCTTCCAGATGTGAAATAATGTTTATCAAAGGATGGAAAAAAAGCCCAGTTATCACTGAAGTAGGTCAAGAAGGAGGTTTCTGGAATACACAGATCTACCAGCGCTTCACAATAGGCAAGGGGTTACAAAACAAACATGTGATCATGGTCAATATAATTTTATTTGCCTTATGAATAGGGTACTTAACAGGACACATCACTAACTGAGACAAGCTGGGATTCAGTGGAGTACACCGTAAATAACAAGCAGCCTTATCCATACAATTTGTGTTGTGAGTACATTTCACTGGAAGAGTATCTGTCATGTTAACACAGAGATCAGTTGTGGTGTTTAGGCACAGCTCCATCTTGAGTCACACCTTCCCTGAAGGAAGCAGAGATGAAAATATTTGCCAGGACTACTGAGCTTGGGGTGTGATCTTTGTGTATGCACCAGCTGCAAGCCTGTGCTTTGTCCCTCTCGATGAGCTGGTCCCTTCTCAGTGAGACCATCAACACCTTCTGCGAGCAGAAACCAGTAGACCCCAAGACTGAACACAGCCTCTACTTTATAGCTGTGCTAACTAATGGCACTCTTTCTAGAAAGGCTTTCTCTTAAAATTTGGGCTTCCAGCCACATCTTTAAACTGCTGATGTATCCTCTCCTCTGGAATTAACTGTTGCCCTTTGTTTTCTGATTCACTGACGCATCTGTTTCTTCTGTGCTGCTTTTATGGACTTCCAAGTCATCCAGTATATGCAGTTTTCTCATACTGTGTGTGCAGCCATTTATTTTACTGCCATTATTACAGAGTTTATTTCTCCCAATAAATGGATGTCAGAATTTTAAGAGGGCCACAGCACCAGAGGCATTTTAGGATTCTGAGATCATCCTGATTCAATCTTTTCCTGTTCAGAAGATAGTACAGACCAGGGCCGTCAACTAACCCACTAAAACTCACAAACCTTTCATAATGTATTGGTGGTCCCAAAAGTCATGCAAAGCTGTAAGTATTGCATGGTTTCAATGTAACGTTTTCTGATGTTGAAATCCAATGTCAGAGTTAAATGAAAATATCAGGAGTGATGAGGTGAAGGCTCCCTTTGCCAAAGCTAAAGAAAGTGCTTTTGTGGGATCATGAAATGAAAACTTCTGACCAGGCAACGTTTAGCAGTGCACTGCAATAACAAACGATGGTAGGATACCACATTCCAATCAAAACCACTTTGATCTTTGCTTGCAAGCAGAGATATTCTGTGTCCAGATACATAACAATGAGGTTATGCTAGATTTCCTATCATGCACCTCCAGAACTTCCCAGTCTGCATTACAAGCATCTAAATGAAAGGGTCAGCCTTCTGGAATTGCTCACCATTTGACAGCTGCACATCAATTTAATATTTAAATGGTTCTTCATTTCAGTATGATATAATGCTTTACAATGGAGAACCTACTTGACATCAATCAAACAGATGTGAGAAAAATAGTTAGACACTGTCCTTCTGATAGTTTAATAGGTAACGTGTGCATTTTTCCAGTTTGAAGTTTCAAGCTTTACTGCTTCCACCTGTGTTGCCACCCGATTCTTGATTTCATGACTCCATATTTTTTTATATTCAGACCACTTCTAAAGCAACATGGTATCTTTACTTCTACTTCCCATGGTACTTCAGTAAATCGACTCCATGATTTGGCAGAGTAGTATGATTAGGTATTGTTGGTATATTGAAGCAGCAAGTAGAGCTGGTTTTAATGTCTGAACAATTGGCAGAAGGCCAGAAAAAAGGGAAGGAAACAAGCTTATGACCTCCTGGCAATTGTTGGCAGCTCTTTGGGGAGGCTGCTGGGTCATGATAGTGAAAAAGTCATCACTGTAGGCTGTGGTATTTTGTCTCTGAGAAAAAATTGTATTTTCAATTTATTAAACTGTTTTACATGTAACAAGAATACTGTTATACTTCTAAATATAATTATAAAACAAATTAAAGTCTTGATACATAAAGCAGATACCATCTATATGCCTATGCTTCCCAAGCAGTGATCCTGGTATCTGAATCCAGGAAGTACAGGGTATTGCTTCAGATCAAAAAGTATGCTACTTTTTCTTATACAGCTGTTGACTTTTTAAAGATGACTGCCAGACTGTGAAAATACATTCTTGCAAAACAGAATCTGTACACCTTTGCATATAATTAGATACGCCAAACTCTTATTTACCCAAGGAGAATGAAAAACAACTCCCCAAAATGTCCTTCCTCCCCAGTTCAAATGAGTCATATGATTCCTAGCAACATCCTGGTTTTATTCAATCTTCCATCTGTGTTGACTAAGGCACCAAGAGGTCAAGTGACTTCAAGGGTGGCTTTCCCATAAAGGCAGAGCCAGCAGCTGTCTAATGGAGAGAAACATAAAAGCAGGATAATACTGGTTGACACTGGAGCATTTAAATAACTGCGGGCTGGGAGGAGATGACATTTTCCCATTTCCCCAGAGCAGCTAAGTCTTTAGAGATGTTGCTAGTGAGATGGCTACAAGCAGTGGGCTTTTCACTGAGGTGGCAGCAGTATTTTTGCTTTTCCTAGCACAGATCTCTGATCTCTAGGCAATGCAGTTATGTCCATAAACATTTACCTGCTCTGCACCTACCCTTCTGATGCAAAGAACTTTAAAATCAGTTTAAAGAGAAGAAGAAGATAGGCTTATCACTCCTCATAAAACCTTAAAATAGCACATAAAATGTAAAAAGTCCCAAGAGGGAGCTAAAGCCTTTTATTTGGAATTATTTTCTCTTCGAGAAGTGCTAGGCACAAAAAATAAGTCAGTATTTGCTGACATCTACTCCATGGCAGAGGCTGAGGGAAACAGTAATCCTTTTAGCCTGAACAGAGGCATAATCTCTGTGCAGAAGGTGTCAGATCAGTCTGGTGCTTAACTCCTGGTCAGAGGGTTCCTGGTGAGCACAAAGACAGGCACTGGCAGCGCTGTTCACACAGGCACTGCTCTGCTGCTGTCCTCCATGGCCTGCTATTGAAACAAAGTCCAATGCCACACGGTGCTTTTATCAACACAGGTGAGATAGCCACCACCTGAATGAGAGCTGTGCACTGCAGTGCACGGCATGCCCAGGCATCTGTCCAGCAACAACATCTGAGGCTGCAGCATGAGGCGAGCAAGAATTCACATACCAGTGAAAGAAATTTTCCCTTGTAAAGCTGAGATAGTGATGGCAATTTATTCAATGGCAATAATGCTTAGAAAGTTCCCATTAACTGGGGCAATTACCGACAATATTCATAGGCATCGGTCCAAGTATAATACTTTTGATCTGGACAGTTTCACTTTAAAGGGCCAGGAAGGAAAAAAATATTAGGCAAGAGAAAGTGGGTCTTTGAAGCAGTGCATGAGAAAGGAACTACATGATGTTCCCTGGCGTTCCTAACGCTTGCTCCCTGGCTGCTCTGTTCTGAGCCCATTTATATAATTAAGATGAAGAGCAACCTTCTGACAAAACAAATTAAGGCAGCTGACTTGTCTACTGGAAGTGTGTCTTTATACAGCTGTTGCCTTGAGACCAAAGGTTTCTTGGGTCAATGGACTCCTCTACCAATATGGACTGAACAAAGACAAGGACATAACCATCTTAGGAAGCTTGTACTGTTACAGAGGGATGAGTCCAAGAAGAAAAGGACTTACATTTTTCAAGGAGGCATGGATAGAGTTTCAGGACCTATACCCAACATAGCAATCTAGAAACTTCCTCATAAACTTGCCTCTAAACCTGCAAATCCTTTACTCTTTAATTTTAATTTCTTCAGACATTTAAAATCCGACTTTGCTCTGTTTTGAAGAGTGTTCTCCCAAATTTCTTGCCAAATTAATTATATAAAGATACTTCTCCACATAAGACTCCTGAGAAAAATAATTTTCCAGACCTTGTTCTCTGGCAGGAACAGATTCACAAAAAATAGTGGTGATGGTGCCTCCTACGAGTTTAGAATGTTTCCCTAAAAAGCGGTAAGAAAGGTTAAAATTTTTACTCAACTTGAGGAATGACAAAGCTGTGTCTTCTACCTCTTATAAAAAAGGCTGCTCAGCAACTTCAGAAATTTTTAGGCCAGTACATTAAGATAAAGTGAAACCAAGGCTTGGTTACACTCATGTTAGGCTGAAAAGTGATGTTCTTAGTATATATGATCAAATATTCTAGTGCAGGGCGCTGGGAGGAAACACTCAGTTTTGAGTCCAGAGTGTTTGGTTCAAAGTTTGCCATCCCTGAAACACAATCCCAGAAACACAGACTGTTTGTGCGCACCGAACGTCTCACCTTACAAAATGTATACGCAGCTGTGTATAAGGAAACCAAAGGTGAGATTCAGCACCTTAACGCTCTCGCTATTCTTCTCTGCCCATGAAACAGCAATCCTTTCCTGACATTAGCAGAGCATAAAACAAGAGAACTGGAAAGTTCCCTCACCCGGAATATCCCATATCTGTTTGCAATGTTGCTCTCCTGATACGTGGCTTTGAAATCTTTCATCCAGACAGAAGATCTGATTTACTTCAGCTCTTGGTTCCTGTTTGTAAGCTTTAGCTACTGGGTCATTTAACAGGTAGATGTCAAAGGTACGCATTGATCCTTTCAAAGAATACTTTCCCTGCCATACTTCTTGGCGTCTGCATCTTTTATTAGACTGAGCACAGAATTTTTAACATGAAAGAGTAAGGAACAGTTGTCAACTACTTTTGATGCAACTTTGCTTCTGCCACTTCGCTTACTCTCTTTTACAGAGTTTTCTCGCGCTATTAATTAAGAGTTCTGCTTAAAATAGATCCACCAGCCTCAACCAGATGTTTACGACGTGAGGTATTCTGAGCAAGAACTATGTGAAAGCTGTGATTTTCATTAAATTGTTCCTGTTTCATTCATTTTATATCTGCTAAATTAATAAAAATTCTGGCAAGGAATTTTGGAACATTTAAATTAGCATATAAAGTAAGCTAAGTTAGACACTGGAGCTAAACACTTAAAATGTTTATGAACACATTTCATGATATCACATGTATACAAACAGTTTGGGCACTGAGAATAAGAAGCTTTACTAATTCCTTTCCGAATGCTGTTGTTTTTTATATCTGCTCTTGGACACTGCAGAGGAAGCTTCCCCTCAATTACAGTTTAATATATATAAGATTGACCTACAGTAACTAGGTATTATGTAAATGAGCAAATCTGGGGAGCTGGAGTGAGATTGTCCATTCAGACTTTGCTAGAAGATTTTTTTCTGTTTCTATTTTCCTTTTATTTTTTAAACTGAAATCACTGATTAAGAGGCATTCAGTGAGTAAAATAACATAATACCACTACCATTCTTCCTTATTCTGAATATATCTGTTTCTCAGAAGGGTTGAAATGAAAATTTCTTTATTTTTTTTGAGATTTGGGAAACAGCTTTTTTCAAAGTACTGGTGAACTCGAACACTGGTGAACAGATGTGGTGTTCACAGCTGTTGTTGTTACCAGACATGCAGTGTGGTCAGTCATCAGGGAAAGGGTTAAATGACATTCAAAATCAAAGTTTTATTGGCTTCTGGTCTGGTTAAGTCACTCTAAATGGCTACATTTAGCAGCACTACAAGACAATGAGATCTGTGTATCAGCTGGTGTCTGCGCTTCACCTTCCATGTGATGCAAATACACCCCAGAAAACAATTTAGAGCATACTGCATATGGAGAGCCAGAAGTGACATGGGGTTCCAATTACAGTAAAATGAACCATGTGTCTAATTAAATATATATGTTTTCTATTGATCTCCACACTAATTGCTGAAAACAGATGCACATGTTTCATCTAAACAGCAATTAGCTATGGGTAGCTCTAATCTGTAATTCTCCCCCATACATCTTTTTGTCACCTGCTGCTCATCTTACCCATTGTGGAAATACTTTTTTTTTTTCCAGCCTATAGGTTCTTTTAACTCGGAATATGCATGAGTTCTCATGCTTGTTCCTATGTCGCATATCATTAGCTTTCCCTGGTAGGAAGAAATAAGCAAGTATTTTAAAAAGTAGCGATATGACATTTCTCCAGTTTTATGGGAGACATCTTAAAGATTTCCTGAGGGTGGTGCTAAGCACATTATGAAAATCACCCCTGCAAGATCTGCCAAATTAGGAATTCACAGAAATGCTGCAGATGTTTGAATGGAATTAATTTTCTTGGGTAATTCTTGATGAGGAATATTTCTATAAATTTATTTCCCTAAAACTGTACAGAAGTAGGAGCGACAAAAGTTTTCAATGTATTTCCAGTTTTTAGCAAAACATACATAAAATGATCATCTTAATAAACTGTCCTTTTTAAAAGCAAAAATACAAATACAACAGCAATTCTTTTCATTATACTAGTCTAAGAAAAGTTATATCTCACTGGTAGACACAAAGTCAATGAAAAAGACTTTTCAGAAAGAGATTTTTATAGAATTGAAAAAATGAACTCTGGAATCATGCGCCCCAGCTGCATTCTTAAATACATTCGGTTTGCAAACAGAATTTTAAGTGATGTAAATTACATTCTGAACAGCATAGTATCTTTAGCTGCAGTGCTCCAGCTTAAAGCAAAGATAACTTGTCAGAGTTTTTCTTCCTTTAAACATGACTACACATTAGTAATTTGTTATATAAACCTTTTCCCCATAATTTTTAAAATTATCTTTCTAGGCATTGTGCTGTTGAACATCCATATTCATTGAAAACATTTGGAAAAATGAACAGCATATTTTAAGTCAGTTCTTTAAAAAAAATTGTTAAATTTTCAGTGAGGTCTTTTTGTAAGAAAAAAAAAATGTTGCTTGAAAACATTGCCCCAATAGATTATTTTTCTTTCAGTGGACCATGAGATATGTGTGTAACTTCTTAGTAGTACTCTTTTGCCAAAGGGATTGCTCTGTGTTGCTTGTACGCTAAGTGTAGTTATACAGGAATGGGTATTTTCACCATCTGCATTGTCTCATTTTAGGTGTGTGTCTTAAGTGTGTTTCCATGAACTAAGGAGGGGCTTATCTTTTCCTTATAAAGGGAAAGGGGAGAAAGGTGAATGCCTTCAGGGGGTGGGGAGAGGAAAAGGGGGAGGAAGAGAAGAGGTACCTAAGTTAGATATCTGAAATGGTTTAACCGGTGTCAGCGTTCAATGTGACGTCAACCACATTCCCTGTATTTGTAAATATTCCCAAATGTGAAACTTAAATATGGTGAAACACGGATTGAAAGTCAGTTTAAGTTTATTATGATAGTGTTATGGTCAACAAAAAGGCATTTCTGAAAGCCTGTAAGTTTGCAGGGAACTTGCACGTTTGCTGAGATGGTTCCTGACCTGCCTGAAGAGATCAGAACGTCAAGGAATGATTACCAAAAACTAATCGCGTCACTTGGTGAGCAACCTACACAACCAGGGGTTCCGTCAGTTACACAATTTCCTTGTCACTCTTTCAAAATCCACAAGTTGTTTTATCCAGTGTGGGCAGAAGTGGGCCACACTGTTTTAACCCTGATTTGAATGCAGTTTTTCACGCAGTTCAGATGACATTCAGTTTCTGGTGTTTGCTTTCGTCTGCTTTTTGGGAATTAATGTATTCATAAAACCTCTGTCAGTATTGCTGAGGAGAACAAAAGCCCCAAATAGCTTCTGTCTCCCACTCACATGGCCATTCCCCATTGATAATCAGAATTCTTTTTGAATTTTTGAAGAAGGAATGAATTCTACCAACATCATTATCAGAAGTAGGCACACACATTTCACAGGTGTGTTCATATAGCAAGACATTTGTAACATGACTGAGGATGGTAAAACTAGTCACTAGCCTGATAAGCCAGATTCTTTAATATTACTGTTTTAACAGTGATAGACTATCTTATTTGCCAATGCATATTCATTTCAATACCTGAATCTTTTATTATGGCCCTGAGAGATGGAATTTGGAGAGCTTTTGTTATATTTTATACTTCAAGGAAAGATCTGAGTTAAAAACAGTACTTGCAACTCATATTTTTTCCAGAAAGTTAGTCTTTTGCTTCACATTATGTAATGCTTTAAGGGATATATTTAAGAAACATTTTTATTCTCTTTTGCCTAACATTGAGTGGAATTTTCAAAACGAAAATAGACTGGACGACTTTGTTATCATACTTTGATGAAGACTTCCTTTTCTGAAACAATTAACTGCCTTTTGTTCTGTTTACAATCATGGGTCATATTGAGTAATGCCATCTGCTGACAGAAATACTGATGACTGAGTCACACAGTGCAAAAGCTAGGGCAGAAGATAAGAAATACTCATGGTAAAGACAGACTAAAGGCCAAAGGTCTTTGGTCTGCCTCTGTCAAAGGTCTGAAGCTGATATTTAGTGAAAGAATGCATGAAAACTGTAAGAATATATGTCTCATGTAAATGCAACAGTCTGTCTTTGAGGCAATTAATAGCACTTAATAGCACTTCATGGATTTTTCTTTCATTTTTTTTCTGTAGAGAAATCTTTTTGATTTAGATAAATCTGGCAGCAATTTAGGATTCAGTACCAAGTGTATCTTGTGCTACCGAGTACCACACTGTAATCATGTGTGTGAAAAATAATCGCTTTAGCTGCTTTTACACTCATTATCTTTTCTTTGAGTGCCTCCACCCCACCCTTTCTTATGAGAAATTGTTGATTATTTATTGATCAATCATTCATGAATTTCCAGAACATATGTAAAACTCTTCACTATCTAGAAGTTATATCCATACTTAGGAAAATGTCCCAGGTACTTCTGTAGAATGATAATTGTTGAAACTACCAATTCAATAATGATCAAAAGTGTCCTTTTGGCTCAGGCTAAATGACAATCCTACTTACTTCTCTGCTTATGAGCAGGCAGCGAAAAAGGAGGCAGTAATGGTGAGAAGGACGAGGACAAAAGCAAGTTCAGTAAAACTGAAAAGACTTTTTTTCAGGTCTGTATGAATATTTGTCACCATATATACAAAATTTTTTTCAGCAGTGGTTGCCTTATCTCTAACTAGATGTACAGTCTTGCATAAGCAAAACAGCAGAGTTGTGGTTGATAACATCTGACTTTAAAAGAATGGTTGGGGGTTTTATTGATTTTTCTGCCTAGACTGCATTTACAGTTGGGATGATTAATTAATGAATTTCTATTTCCAGAAAGAGATTATTGCTAGTTAAACTGATTAGCACAGAAGTATTTTATGGCTTTCCAGCAATTAATCTTTATAGCTAAACTGATGTAGGAGTATCTTTTTCACTCTGTCATTTCTAGTTTGTACAGAAAGAGTAGTTGACTGTTACTGATGTCAACAATAATACAATTGTATCAGACATGTAATGAATAGAATTCCACAGGACATTTGTATCGTTTATTAATACGAAAATATATTTTAATGGCACTGTGAGTTACATATGGACCTCCATCATATACTGTACAAATACAACTTTGTGCACATTGTTGTGTAGATAGTATTGTGGTTTGCTGCCACAATGTCCTTGTTTAGACAGTGAAAAAGTACTTAATTGAGCTGCAACACATAATCTCCTCATCATTGAGAAAAACTCTATGGACTGTTGGTAGCAATACAGAAGAAGAATATTTACAAGAAAAAGAAGTTCTTTGGGTCCTGAAAAATCAGAGGAAAAATTAAAATCAGAGATACGTTGAACCGTCCCCAGGTTAGGTTTGAATAGTCAGGACTTGCTGCGGTGCCATGTTATGTACAGATGAAATGTGCAGTACAGAACATTGTTTGTAGGAATTGCCTGCGCTGTATTGGATAACGTCTCTGCATTTAAGAAAGAACAGAAAATTCCAAAAGGCTCTGCTCTTGGGAAACTGCCTCGCACTGACCTAATTAGTTCATTAAGCTTGGATTGAATGGTTGATCCTAAAGTAGATAAAGCTGGAAGCAGGAAAACAGAAAATTCTCCCTGTCTCCTTCTGTTTCTTTCTCACTCTGGGAAGAAATTTCATTAGGATGATGCTTTGTACCATAAAAAAACGATCTTGCTGTGTGTCTCTGTTCAGGAAATTGGCATAGGTAACAAATGTGTTACACAGTGCAGAGCTGCGATAATTCATAAAAAAAAAGAAATGGCCATAATCTTCACTCTGAAGAAGGTGGCTGCAAACAGGAAGAAGGTTGGTGGTTTGTGTGGTTTTTTTTCTTCAAATACAAGGAAAACATGGAGAAAAGGAGAGAGCTGAAGCAGGAGGAAAGGAAAGAAGATGGGAGGAAGTGTTCGGGCTATCAAAATATGTGAAAAGTGAGGGAAGAAGAGGGGAAATTGGGAACTTTCAAGAAAAAAACTAACATTTGAACCCCATCATAAATGACATAGAGAGGTGGTGAACCAATCTGATGAGAAAAAGTGTATTTTCCTCCTCTAGGGACAAAATTTGAAGAGCACAGCAGGGGAAGAGGATGATATTTCTGTTGTCATTAACTATAGGAAAGCCAGTCCCCAGTGAAAACAAATTCTTTCTGTGACCACTTCAGTATCCTCTGAGTGATCTGAAATCCCTCATCAATTTTGGGATTAGCAGGATAGCAACAACGCTCAGCTTTCTCTCAGTGTGCCTGAAATGTACCCAGAGGGTGCAGTATCTCTATCAAGATTTCCAAATCTTTTTTAAAGATTACTGGGGCTGCACCGAAAACAAAATTGTGCCAGTGAAAAAACTAGTCTTAGCTACAAAATTCTTCACCTTATCTCTGAATTGTTCAGGCTTCCCCTTGCAGCCATGTGACCTTGATAAGCTTTTGTCAGCCGTATTGGAGATCCCCGTACTGTCAAACCTGATTTTCACAGATATGTGTAACTAAATGAACTGTTAACCTTTGCTTTGAACTAAGTCGATAGATTGCCATGATTATGGTCTTCACAAGAAGCACTTTTCTGAGCTCTGTCTCATAAGATATATGAAAGCAAGGGCTACAGCACTGCAGTCATAATCTCCCTAACACCACAGCAACTTTCATATTCTTCTGCCTAAGTGTCCATATTTGCTCTCTTACCTACAGTGTTGAAGTGGGAGCTGACATTTAGCTGTCTATCTGTCATGATTCCCAAGAACATCTGGTCAAAATTTGGAATTTTCATCTCATGGGAAACTTTGAAGTTTCCATAATTTTTGTTCAAAAATTGAAGATTTATGAGAAATAAGAGTAAAAAAAAAGTTTTCACAAGGGCTATTTCAGAATAAAGTTTCTTTTCAGAATCTCTAAATTTCATTTCAGATGCTATTTTTGTTTTTCTACTGAGAGTAATATTTCAACTTCACCTCACACCATACTATATATTTTACAGTCACTGCTTACCACTCCTAATACTGAGATGTTAAAGGATGACACTATATAATAGCTGAAATAGTCTAGTCTATCTTTAAAGCCATTAAAGACAGCTGCTATTCAGTGCTGATTGAAACATCTTATCTCCTTTTATAGATCAAAGCGTATAATATGATACGGACATAGAGTGGCACTTGGATATTCTAAATAGATGGTCTTCTGATGATCCCTATGGATCTCAGATTTAAATTCCACTGGGAAGTGAATCCCATGATCCTGATTTTTTGTTGTTTTCAAATAATTGCAATACTCCTTTCAGAGGATACGATCTTCCAGAGAAGTGGGAAGGATTTTAGTGTAAGGGCTTCCTAACACCTGAACTAACATTTTATTGGTAGTTGGAGAGCCCAGCAAAATAACAGCTTGTACATAGCCTTGCAGAAATCTTGCAAATGCGGAGAAAAAATGGACAGTAAAATAAAAAGATGCTGGATCAGTGGCTGAATTTTCATGTAGAGGCATTGCAACCATTGTCCTCAGGCTGGACAAAGCTGCCTTGACTGAATTTTCCCCATAAGAGTGGCACTTCTGAAAGATGCAGGAAAAAAGATTTTAAGTTAAGTTCTACAGGTGGAGAATAAGTTTCAGTTTTACTTCCAAGTGAAATTAATGTTTTGAACACAGGCTGTTTTTAAAAAAGTCCATGGGTTAAAAATTGAAGGAATATCAAAATGCTTTCAAACCATTGCTGTGCTAGCCAGCTTTCTACTATATTTAGTATACCTAACAAGGACACAGATAACTCAAGGGTAAATAGACTTTAAATCACATTACTTACATCTCAGATGCACGTAAAGAAGAATGATACTGTATTTTGTTTTTTTATTCAGGAGTTTTCTTAGGGATCTGCATAAGAAAAGCCAGTCACCAGACTCCAGCCTGGCTGGGTGTAATATTATTGCAAAGGGCTGATGGCTGAAAATGCTCCGGAAGAATGTGAGTAAACAACCATATTAATTCAACTTGTATGACTGTGTATTCAGGATCCAGATGCTTGAGAGTGAACTATTAATGGGCGACTTGGCTTGTATATTTAATTGTGTGTTGGATGTTTCATTAACTGTACTCTGCTATCCATTTGGACTTGAGGCACAAACAAAAATGGGATGCTTATTTTAATGTAATAAATGGAGACAATGAATAACAAACATACTACAGTCTCCTGCTTCCCCAGTGTTTTCCAAGAACAGAAGTCCCCTGAAAGTAGGACACTTTTCTCTAATTTTCTAATCAGCCACATTTGTGGTTAGTTGAGCTGTTTCCATTTGCTACTATTTATTTTTATTATCCTTGCTCCCCCATATAAGAGATATTCTGGGAAGTGAAGGGCGGGAAAAGAGAAAAAGAGAGTTAAGGCATGAGACAGACAGATGAAAAATAGGCATTATCATATTACAGAAATCCTGGCTCCCTGATGTCACAGCTTTAGCTCCAAACTGGTACCATATCCTGAAAACAGACCTACTATTTTTTACTATGTGAGTTTAGTAGAGTAAGGAATTTGGCTCAATTGAGAAATAAAAAAACTTTCCACTGTGACAAGCATTAATGTTTCATTGAAGTATGCCCACTATGTCCAATGTTACTTCATAAGATAAAGGCAGAGTCATTGACACAAGCCTTTGTGTTTCAAAAGTCAAAGAAGCACCCTGAAATATGTTTTTAAAATACACCCTGTAAGATTTAGCCACAATAAGAACATTTAATTGCATTACTTCAGTACAAAAGGACATTAGCCAATGCACTTTCCAGTACTCTGTGTAGACATGGACATTTGTAACTTCGTAACATTCCAGCTCTTGTAGAAGCAAATAAGTTCTGCATGTTCCTTGTATAATTATTTTAGTATTCTGTAGGTAGCAAACATCATAAATAAATAGTTGTGGAAATCTGGTTGGGTACAGGCTGCTGTCAAGTCATTTGGACTGAAAGTCACTTTTCATTCACTTCCTGTGAAACTTCACATTCTTTTTATCTGCACAGTTATTTATGGGATGAGAAGCTGTCATGATTGTCTGCTCACAGAAGTGTTCATGCCAGAGGTATGCAGTGGTCATTAGAAACACTTCTGTGGGGTTGGGAACCATCCAGTGGGGACCGATATGTAAGTCACCCAGAGAAAATAGATATACGTTTGCTGAGTCAATTGCTCGCTAATAATAGTTCTCTCTGCTCTAGTGGCTTATCCCTTTCTTTGCACGTATTGCTGGTTAGGCTTGAGTTACACATAAACACAAATGTCATGACCCATGTGTGTCAAAATACTGAGAAGATACTATCCTTGGAAATGTAGCTTTAAGCTCTATTTTCATATATACAGGGAAGCAAAAATAGAATCACCATGCATAAACACATGGAGGTGTGAAATCCCCACTGAGCACGATGGGACTCTGAGGCTGTAGCATCAGCCAAACCTGCCTCTTGGTGTTTTGGAGGGCTGGTTATTTCCTGGGCCCAAATTCTTGTGGCGCCCTGGGCATTTGTGTTGAGATTTTTCTCTAAGAAAGGCCTGATTGCAAGTTGTTTCCACGTGATCTATTTACATTATCAGCTCTTAGGAGAAAGGAGATGATATATTTGTGCTCTGAATTTCTAGCCAAGGATCGCTGTCCAAATGAATGGGAATGACTGACAAAAATATAGGTAGGTAGATGACTAGTTCTTTGATGGTTTGACTGATCAATCACTGCTACATCAGAGCACCCAGAAGAAAATTGTGCAAACACCCATTGCATACGTATACAAATACCACACAAGTCTGATCATGAGTCCTCAGAGGCGGTGAACTTATTTTATGCGACACAAAACAGGGTGTATAACCCGGAAGAGAGACAGGTAGAATGAGAGTTTGGGAGGACAAGAATAACGATGAAATTAACAGATTGGCCTCAAAGAATGTCAGATACAATTGCTACAACTAAAATAATACAACCTCATGTTGTAAGAAGCACAATGCTCACCTTTGTATACAAATAGTGCAATCCTGCCATGTTAGAAGAAAATCTAGGAGTAGAGGCATATCAAGAGAAAATTTAATACAGCTCTTGCATCTAAGGAGTGTTGAAATAAGACAGGTGTTGATGGGGCATTGGACTGAGGTGTCTGAGAGACAAGAGTTGAGCAGAAACTGTGCTCAGAAGATTACTGTTATTGCATCTGCAAAGACATTACTGTTTTCCTTCCAGCTACTACTGTGCAGAAAATTGCACAGAGTTTATTAAACAGTGTTCCAAGTCAATCCCAATTTATTAGTGTAAATGCTTTCGTTTGCATTCTATTAGCTTTCATATGGTTCAAAGCAAAACTCTGTGATCTGGGAAAAAGCAACAGTTCTCAGAGTGTCAGAACTTTCGTCATGGACATCTTAAATGAGAAGTAGTACTCAATATTGATTTTTTTTTTTTTTTCAGAAGGCAGGGGTGGGCATGGTGGAATCTCTACCCTTGAGTTGAAATTAAGAGAGATACTATTTTATACCATCTTGCTTTCTTTAAAACATACTACTGCCAAAAGAGATATCTCTGATAGTCCCACAGGCACTTCACGCATAGCAAAGATTGCAATTGATGAGAATACTATCAGGAGTTTCTCTGGGTCTTCAATAGATCTTCTATGTAATCCTATGCACATCACTTCATCTCATTGACTTCTTTCTTCTGCTGTGATCTTTTTTACCAGTTAATTTATACTGAAGGTACTGGTACAGGAATTGTTTAATCATGGGGTCCTGATTACTGCTACAACTCAAGGAGCTACTACCACCCTGTAGAAAAGTCTCTGCACAAAGAACAAGTTACTTATCTGGGAAAAAGACCAAATTAGTTTTTAATATATTTAAGTTTTCATAATGCATATTTGAAGAAATACATTACATATGTGTTTATGTCAGTTATCTCTCTGCATTTTCTAAAGACAGGATAAGGAAGTTGGTATGTTTTGTAAGTATGACTTTCTCTTTACAGATCTTAACCTTGTAATTTCAGACAAGTGCTGAGATAGCAGGAAGTTTTGAGCCCTCCGTACTTGGTGGAAAACTAGAAAACATTGTCATAGGTACTAAGATCCCAAGGAACTATTTGGATGATCTAAAATCTCTGATAATACAGGTCCTCAACTTGTATTCTATCATTGTTCCCAACAGTGTATCACTGTATTGTCTGTATCAAATAAAATAATAAGTATATTGTCTGAAATATGTAAATCCTTTAAAAGGCATGCAGTTTTGTTGTACAGAAAGAAAAGTTTATTTTATTCCAGGGCAAATTAATCCGGAAATTTAATGATGGTCGCAGGGAAAGAAAAAGGCTTTGTTTTTAATTCAGATTTGTGTATTCTTTGTTTCCAATCCTACTTAAGGTGCAATGGCTTTCCTAAAGTAAGTGAGTGACAATGGAAGTATCAGAGCTACTAATTATTCTTAGCTATAGACATAGTCCCACCTACCTTGCTATAGCCTTGCTCTCTAATGTAAAGTTTTTACCACATACTGGTAGTCGTTATTTATTGCGACCCATATCTATGCTTCTAGTATGTGAAATACTTCAGCAAAACAGACTTCTGCATCCTGGATGTACTCTGCTAGCCAAGTAAACTGGAAGTCGCTCTTTCTGTAGAAGTTATGAATTTATGTTTTTTGTATATTTGTTCAGGTAACATTAGACTGTCATAAGGGACACATTGATTATGACAACATTAGGATGTACTACAGATCAATAGGACTGGATCTGTTGAATAATTGGTCCCCTCATCTGGTGCTAAGGACCTGATGCCATGTTCCATGTTTTGGGACTTTTTATTTCAGGTTATCTCTAGCCTGGTTCAGTGGACTGAATTCAATCCAATCCACCCAATCAGCTCTGCTCCTGGAGCATGTAATTGTTTAGTTTTATCCAAAGCAATCCAGTTTCAGAAGCCCTAGAAAGATTGCTTGCCAAAGTACAGCAAGAGGGGACAATCAGGAGACTGACTTCAACACTCCCAATATGAACAAAATTACTATGTAAACACCCTCATTGTTTTCCCATTATATTTCAGGTACTGCAAAAAAACCTCAGTTTCTGAAAACATGTGGTGGTAAAACGAATGCTGCGAGAGCTGCCCTAAATCAACTGTCCGTGGCAAAGAATCAAAATAACCTTTTCTAATACCAGAGAGGCAGGCCGCTTTCTGTGTTACTTACTTTTTAGCTTTGAAGAAGAAATAAACAAAGCATCAAGCCAGACTACCAGCTTCCCCAAAAGGTCATACCTGCCAGTAACATATCTCGGGGGGGGGCAAATTTCTCAGTAGATCATGAACAAACCTGTGCTCTGAACATCAAGGTCCCTTCAGATGTTAAAACCGAAAATTGTTGGGGATTTTGTGGAATTACGGACTCCCAACAGTAAAGTGAATTTCATGCCTGGCAGGTTAACAACACAGTGTGGTAGTGAGTCTCAATAACACTGCGCTAATTGTGCTCTTTCTGGTCTATCCCTGAAATTCCAAAGATTTTCAGCTAAGCCCACTCCACCCTGGTCCGCAGGCTGCTTACATAAGCTGCTTGAGAATAGCCATACCACCTCTGCCTGTGATTCTCATACATTAAGCAGAGTCTGACAGGGCCATAGCTTCAAGAAAAATATGAAAGCAAGTACACAGTTTGGTGCTGGAGGCCTTAGATGGGAGTTTGGAAATCTCGATTCATCCTCTTGCTCTGCCACGGGGTTTCATGTGGATCCTGGGTCCAAACCCTTAAAGAAGATTTAAAATTTTTTTCGTCCTCGCACTAGAGGTTTCTTCTCTTTTTGAAGAAAAAAATTAGTAGACTTAGACCTTACCTATTAATCTCTAGTAGAAATAGGGAAGAATAAAAACCACTTTGCAGGAAGCAGTGTTAAGGTCTATTTAGTATCACCCCTCCCCAGAAGTCCCTTTGTATCTCTCCTACCCTGGCTTTACTTGGGGATTTTGTCCTCTTTCAGGGGAGATTTTAAGCTGACAGTCTCATAAATCTTGACTTTACAAATTTCATGCATTTTTTACAGGACAAAAGGTGTCATTGGTTCGTTTGGCTTATTTACAGCTCTGCAATGCTGCACCTACTAGCCACTAAGTCATCAGAAGGCACTCATGGCTCCCTGCAACCTTTGAGGAAATTGTCTTCGCCAGGGTCATAATGGCAACAAGAAGGGAGACTAGAAAAGATACACTAAGCTGTCCAGAAATTTAGTGACATGCAGAATATAAATGCATGAACGGAAGGGATGTATCCGTTGTCAAGGCCCCGTTATCCAGACTGTCCCTTTCTAAGCTAAGGGTGATGGTTTCATCTTGACCAGCAGCCAAACAGTTTCTTTATAAAAAGCCTGTCCTGTGGTTTGGCTCAGAAAACTAGAATTTCATTAATTCGTTCATCCAAAGTTCTCATAATAAAAAGTTAATGTGATTTACTTTCTTCAACTGCACTGGGTTATTCAAAGACGCTTAAGCAACTGCCCTTTTTTTTAGTGTTTCAAGGATGCCTGCAGTTTGCTAGGCACATGGTGAAAGATGTTATGCAAAAATGTTGTTATAAAGCTAGAGCAGTAGCCCTTCTAGCCAGAGTGGCTAACCAATAGTTGTTTTTTCTGGGATATTTCAATTAGGAGAAAAAATGGTGCTAGACTTGAGTGTCTTTGAAGGAGCTCTAGTTAGAACAGAAACAATACTACTAAATTCTAGCAGTGGAAAGCACAAATGGAGCAGAAATGTTGCACCTCTAATGTGGTTGGAACAGCAGAAAAAGTCCTTGCCTCCTACCAAGTTCTGAGGCTGAAGCATATGGCAAAAATCCACAAAATCCTTCTCTCTTGGACATACAATGAAACAAATACTTTCTTAGCCCTCAGCCAACACCTCCACCCCAAAGCCCACTGTCTCCAGACAGGCTTTTGCAAGCTTTTCTGAAGCTCCT